>NC_053023.1:732717116-732890711 GCF_003073215.2 Triticum urartu | reverse complement strand
GTAAAGTCGGGCCGCCTTCTTCGAGCTGGCCTGGGTGACAGCCAGCAAGGGGAAGGCGGCCCCACGTCTTGGATTCCTGAGAGCCGGACGGGCTCGTAATTTTTTCAGAAGGGCCAGGGGAAGCCGGCTAGGCTACCCATGGCTATTTACTCCGACAGCAGTCCCCGAAGCTGATCGAGCATCGAGGCGGACAGAGGGAAAGAAGCTTGGTCAGCTTCCTATCCTGAAGAGCCGGCTTTGCTTGTGCACGCCGACTTCAGAGAGCTCCGGTTCTCATAGGCGGGAACGCGGACCACGCGGCCAGGAAATCCTGCCAACGCACGCGCGCAACGGGACGTCGCCGCAGGCTCGGGCCCTCCACTCGCAGGCCTCGGTCCGAGCGCGGATCTTCTGTGGCCCACATGGACCGCTCGCCTTCCCGCGGCGGTTTTATTCCGCCATCATGGCGCAGTAATCGCGGGACGTGGGGGAGTGGGCACGATCGATCCCCACGCTTCCCCACGCCGCGCCTCCTCGGTTCCGCCACGCGAGCCTATAAGTAGGGGGAAGAGGGGGAGCGACAGAGGTTCGCACGCTCTCTCTCGCTCCGCCCCTTCTCGTCCTTCTCTTTTCCTCTCGTTGCCGCCGCAACCTCCCGTCTCAGCGCCGCCGCGCCGCCACATCGTCTTGCTTCCATGGCGCTGTCGAGCTCATGGGACGGCTCCAACGTCCATGAGGACCATGTTGCGTTCCTCCACCAGACTCAGTGCCTGCCCGACGCCAACCTCGTGCGGGTCCGCCTGGCGCCGGAGACGGAGATCTCGCCGGCACTGGAGGAGGGCGAGCGGGTCGTCTTCCGCTCGCACTTCCTACGCGGCTTCGGCCTTCCTGCGAGCGGATTTATACGCTCCTTCCTCGAGTTCTACAACCTTCAGCCGCATCACCTCACGCCCAATGCGGTGATGCTGCTGTCGGCCTTCGTCTCCCTCTGCGAAGGCTTCTTGGGGCTGCTCCCCACACTGGAGCTCTGGGGGGAGTTCTTCCAGAGCAAACTCGGCACCGTCGTCGCCGGCGTGCCCGCCCCTTGCGGGGCCTTCATCGCCATGAGGAGGGCGGGCGAGAACAACCCGTTCCCGCCCATCCCCCTGATCCAGTCGGTGAACATCTGGCAGAAGTCATACTTCTACGTGAAGAACGTCGCCGAGCAAGGAGACCACGTCAACCTGCCGGCTTACGTAGCCGGCCCGCCGGCTGGGAGGCAGCCCTCATGGAGTTTCCGGTCCCGGTCACTGTCTCAGGCCGGGAATGCCGCCGTCTCCCGGCTTCGGGTGATGATCCAGTCGGAAGGTCTGAGCAGGGCCGACTTGGTGGCCGCCTTCGTGGAGCGCCGGATATCTCCTCTCCAAAGCCGGCCCCACATGATGTGCCAGATGAGCGGCCGGTTCGACCCATGCCGGCTGAGCACCAGGGAGATGCCTCATGCGGAGGTATCGTACATGGTAAACTACATCTCCAATTGCAAGCTCGCCGAGGACTGGCGATATGGCAAGGCGCCGTACTCTCGCGCCAACCCTCCGCCCGTGGTAAGTTTTCCTTTTCTTCTTCTTGTTGGTGGCCGGCTTTACGATGGCCGGCTCCTGATCAGTCGGTTATTCTTAGCAGAACCCTCTTCTCCTGCCGACGACCGGGGCAGCGGGGATAGAACGCCAGTATGCCCCCGACCGCACGACGGACGACGTCGACGACCCGGACTTGGGGGCGGCCGCCATGGAAGACACCGTCGTGGGGGACGACGCCAAACCCGGGGGCACAAGGCTCACCGCCAGCTTCGAGGACTGGCCGGATGATTTCGAAACCGAAGTTGCCCCGCGTCGCCAGCCGGCGGCCGACCATCAGGACGCGGGCTCGTCCATCGCGCCGGCTGCCGGCGGCGGTGCACAGAAGCGTCGGGCCGCTTCAGGCCTCTTCGGCAGTCGGCCGAAGAAGTCCAAAGCCTCCACCGCGGCAACCAAGCGAGACGAGGCGGCTGCGAAAGCGGCCCGCTTCCGCAAGGCGGTGAAGCAGCCTCAGGCGGTCTCAGCGTAAGTCGTCAATGCCTTGTCGAATGCTCTACATCATTCTCTTCTTGTTCGAGCATTCTTCTTAATTTCTTCCGCTTGCTGGACAGGGCGCCGCTTTCCCTTGAGCGTGGTCCGGGCGGCTCCGTAGTTGGGCCGGCTGGAGGTTCTTCAAGCTCCCACCGCGTGGACCCCCGCGCCGACCTCAGGGAGGCCACAGAGTGGAACGCCCGTGAAGCGCGGGAGGAGCGCGAGGCAGCGGAGAAAGCGGCCGCCCAGGCGGCGAGGGAGCAGGCCGACGTGGCAGCCAAGGCCCGGATGGAGGCGGCGACCGCGGAGACGGAGGCGGATGGTTCGCGCAACCAGCCTTCGCTGCTCGCCATTCCCCTCCGAGCCGTGGCCCCCGACACCCCATTGCCCTTGGCGGAGGAGATCGTCCAAGACCCGCCGCTGATGGAGAGGGGGGAGGACCCCGTGGCCTTTGCGAGGAAAGGGCCACCAGCAGCGCCAACCGGAGCGGGCCAAGGCGGCCAATCGTCAGTGGCGCCAGAGGGGCCGACCGGGGACGAGCCGGGGAACAGAGCCGGCCTCGAGGTGCAGCCGGCGACGGGCCGGTGCGCAGGGGGAGGCGCCGCTCCGCTGGAGTTGCGCCGAGTCGCGGGTGCAGCCCAGTCGGCTGAATATCTGGAGGCAGCCAGCACCGCCACGTCCGAGTGGACTCCCAGCAGGGGGACTGGCGAGCTGAATGTGGCGGCTCAAGGGGTCCGGAGCCGGCTGCAAGCTCAGGCCGCCCTGCTGCAACAGTTCACCCAGGAGTTCCTATCGACGCGAGCCACCATCCGGGTGAGTCCTTCATTCTTGGTCGCTTTGCTCTCTTAATTTCTTCCGTGGGGGCGCGTCAGCGTACCCACTGGGTGTAGTCCCCGAGATTCGGGCCGACTGCTGGGCAGTCGGGTCAGATCTTTCTTGACGGCTACCTTATTTTTGTCTCTTGTCTGAACTACCAGGAATATCACAACCTCCGTGCTGCCGCCTTCAACTCCCAGGCTCGGGAGTTGAGCCGGAGGACCGACGACCTGGCCGACAGTCGAAGTAAGTACTCGATCTTGTCTGTCTCCTGTGGGGGCGCGTCAGCGCACCCACTGGGTGTAGTCCCCGAGATTCGGGCCGACTGCTGAGCAGTCGGGTCGGATCTTTCTTGACGACTCTTTTCTTATTGGTTTTTCTTTTTCTTTGTCTTCAGGGGCCAACGCCGACTTGAGGAAGGAGCTCGGCGAAGTGAAAGCCGCCCTTCATACCAAGGATGTCGAGTACGCTGCCTTGGTCCAGGAGCGTGATCGCCTGGCCAAGAAGCTGGCCGACCAGGATAAGAGCCACAAGGCGGCCCTACAGGCGGCGCAGGATAGCGAAGCCGCCCTGAAGGCAGAGTATGAGACCGAGGCGGCGAGCTGGGCTGAGACCCGTTGAGCCCTGGATGGAGGCTTCGGCCGGATCGAGGATTTGATCGACGGTAAGCCGCCTTCCTCGCCCCTCTCCTGCTCCTTGCCGCCTGGGTCTTTGGCTTAACTTGAGCTGCTGCTTGTTTTTTGGTGCAGACTACTTCCCCGGCTACTCCGCCTTTGCCGCCCAAAGCATCGAGGACCATCGCGAGGCGCGCCGTCAGGCGGGGGCCAACATCGCGCCGGATGCAAACCGGACGCTTGAGGAGCAGCTCTTGGCTGTCCAGGCGCGGTTGCAGCCGGCTCATCGGATGCTTCGCCGGCTCCAACGTGTCGGGGCGCAAGTGTTGGCCGCCCTCTGGCCCGGCGAGACGATCCCCCGCACCCCAAGCCGGAATGCCAACTGGCTGGAGGTCGCAGTTGGTCGCTTTGAGGCTTGGAAGGCGTCGGTGGCCCGCCTCGGAGCCGGGCGGTCATTGGAGTTCGTTCGGGCTTGGTACCCAGGGCTGAGCCTGGACCAGCTGCGCACTTGGCGGATGGAGACCGACGCGGAGCTGGAAGAGGTGAGGCCGGCTATCGCCCAGCGGGCTTCAACGATCGCCGAGTGCACCGACATCAGCGTTTTTGCACCCGAGATCGATGATGACGGTGTTGCCCAGCCGGAGGAGTGGTTCGGGCTGAACCCGGTGGTGGGCGAGGACTCGGCGGAGGAGATCGCCTCCAGCGACGAGGGCGAGGATGACGAGGAGGAGGACGGCGAAGACGTCGAGCCGGCTGGTGGAACAACCGGCCGACCTCAGGCCGACCGTGCCTCCAGCAACGAGGCGCGTGGGAGCGCGCCTTCTGCGGGAGGCGGTGACCAAGCCGAGGTTCGCCAGCCGGTCGCTCCTTCAGCCGGCACAACCGTCTCCGCCAACCAGCCCGGCTCGTCGGTCGCTCCGCCGGCTTGACCTGTCGTCCTTATTTTTCCTGCTTGTTGTCTTTTGAACAATCTTCATTAAGTTTTCGCAGTTCCACCCACTGGGGGTGTATCCAAACTATGTTGAATGATGGCCTCTTGGAGGTCTTTTATGTAAATATTATTACGTGCATGTTTGGTTTCCATTCGCGTATGCTTTTTATCCTTAGGCTTTTTCCTTTGCCGCCTTCCCTCTTTGGGGAGGCAAGTACTTGAGCTTTCTTGGATTGAAGTGAAGTGAATGGAAACCGGCCGGCCGGCTACTCAGGTAGCCATTCGGCGGTGGGAGAAAAACCGGCTTTTGTTATATTAGTCCGTTAGTCCCTAGCCATTTTTCGTGTGGGCCCCCGTTCCTGCCTTTAACTCTTGCCAGTCGGACAGCCGGTTCTTCGAACTGCGACTTTTGGCAAGAAAAGCTTGGGAGCCGGCACACTACTTGTCTGACTGCGGGTAGGACTTCTAATATAACTCCAGTCGGCCAGTTCCCGGGCCGACTAGTCGAACCCGGTGCCGGACGGAACAAGTAAATGAAATGACAAAGTCATAAGCATGATATTTTTCATTCATAGATAAGAGATGGCATTCCCCGAGCCCTCCTCGGGGGGCCTATTGTCTCGTACTTAATACAAAAGTTAGCGTGATACATACTGCATTTCAACTGTAAAATCTTCGAAGGAGGTTGGCGTTCCATGGTCGTTCCGACTCCTTGCCGGAGTCGTCTCTCTTGCGTGCCTTCGGCTTCTGTGCGTCGATCAGGTAGTAGGAGTCGTTGCCTAGAGCTCTGCTAATGACGAAGGGGCCTTCCCAAGGGGCCGAGAGCTTGTGCTGGCCGGCTGTTCGCTGGATCAGCCAGAGCACAAGATCGCCCTCTTGAAAAGATCTTGGCCTGACCTTCCGGCTGTGGTAGCGGCGCAAACCCTGCTGGTAGATGGCAGACCGGCTGAGGGCTAACAGCCGGCTTTCCTCCAGCAGGTCTACGCCGTCTTCTCGTGCTTCCTTGGCCTCCGCTTCAGTGTACATGGTTACTCGAGGCGAGTCGAACTCGATGTCAGTTGGGATGACCGCCTCGGCACCACACACAAGGAAGAAAGGGGTGAAGCCGGTTGACTTGTTTGGTGTAGTGCGCAGACTCCAGAGGACAGCCGGCAGCTCATCGAGCCAACAGCCCACTGAACGCTCCAGAGGTACGACCAGTCGGGGCTTGATGCCGGAGAGGATGAGGCCGTTGGCTCGCTCGACCTGGCCGTTTGACTGCGGGTGGGCGACGGACGCTAAGTCCAGCCGAATACCTTGGGCTGCGCAGAAACGTGCCAAGGCTCCTTTGGCAAAATTCGTGCCATTGTCGGTGATGATGCTGTGTGGCACGCCGTACCGAGTTGTTATGTCTGCGATGAATGTTACAGCAGTCGGCCCATTTAGCTTCTTGATCGGCTTTGCCTCAATCCACTTGGTGAATTTGTCCACGGCGATGAGCAAATGCGTCATGCCGCCGCGCGCCGTCTTGAATGGGCCCACCATGTCCAGTCCCCAAACGGCGAAGAGCCAGGTGAGGGGAATGGTCTTGAGTGCCGAAGCCGGCATGTGTTGCTTGGAGCTGAAAAGTTGGCACCCTTTGCAATATTTAACTAATTCCTTGGCATCATCCAAGGCAGTCGGCCAAAAGAAACCATGGCGGGCTTTGGCGACGAGTGATCTTGAGGCCGCATGGTGGCCGCATTCTCCTTGGTGAATGTCTCTGAGGATTGCAATGCCCTTCTCTTGCTCGACGCATCGCTGGAGAACTCCAGTGACACTGCGCTTGACGAGCTCTCTGTTGACGATTGTGTATGCTCCGGCTCGGCGTTGGACTTGTCTTGCCTCTGCTTCGTCAGCCGGCAGATCTTGGTTTACTAGGAAGTTGATGATGGACTGAGCCCATGACGGAACAGCGACTTCTCCCACTGCCAATGTGGCTACAGCCACCAGGGTGGGCGGGCTGGGTGGTGAAATGCTGGAGTCGGCCGCAGGCTGTTGTGCTGGTGCAGTCCCCGGGCCGGCTACCGCAGTCCCCGAGCCAGCTACTGCAGTCCCCGAGCCGGTTGCCGAAGCCCCCGGGCCGACTACTGAAGTCCCGAGGTCGCCCGCTTGGTTCTTCGAGCCAGACCCGGCCGCGTCGGGGCCAGGCGGCATGAAGATGGAATCGGACTCTGGAGACGGCTTGATGGACGGCTTGAGGAGGCGTTGTAGAGCGACGCCGGTTGGTATTGCTTGCCGAGTGGAGCCTATTCGAGCCAGGGCATCGGCTGGCTCGTTGTCGGCTCGCGGTACGTGGAGGAACTCGCATCCGTCAAAGTATCTGCTGAGTTGTTGGACCAAGAAGCGGTAGCTTGCCATATTTGCGTCCTTGGCGTCCCATTCGCTAGATGATTGCTGGACCACCAAGTCCGAGTCGCCATAACATAGGATCCGGCGGATGCTGAGTTCCTTGGCAAGCCGGAGCCCGTGTATGAGCGCCTCGTACTCGGCCACGTTGTTGGAGGTGGCAAAGTGAATTTGCAGCGTGTATCTGAGCTTGTCGCCCTTGGGAGAGGTAAGGACGATGCCGGCTCCCAAGCCGGTGCGCATCTTGGACCCATCAAAGTGCATGCGCCAATGGGTGGAGTCAGGAGCCGGCGGCAGGTACTGGGTCTCGGCCCAGTCGACGAGGAAGTCGGCCAATGCTTGGGACTTGATGGCGGTGCGGGGCTGGTAGAAGATCGTGTAAGGGGCCAGCTCGATGGCCCATTTCGCCACCCGGCTGGATGCGTCACGGCCGCCTATGATATCGGCCAGCGGGGCGGTGCATACGACCGTGACGGGGTGCTCTTGAAAGTAGGGCTTCAGCTTCTTGGCGGTGAAGTACACGCCGTAACACATCTTCTGGTAGTGCGGGTAGTTCTGCTTTGAAGTGGACAGCACCTCGCTCAAATAATACACCGGCCTCTGGACCGGCTGGGCTCGGCCTTCTTCTGGGCGTTGGACTACGATGACGGTGCTGACCACCCGGCTGGTTGCGGCAATGTAAAGGAGCATGGGCTCTTTCTCAGTCGGCGCCGCCAGGACGGGCGGCGTGGCCAGCATCTTCTTCAGCTCGTGAAAAGCTTGGTCGGCCTGGTCGTTCCACTCGAAGTGAGTGCTCTTCTTCATGAGGCGGTAGAGGGGGAGAGCCTTCTCTCCGAGCCGGCTGATGAAGCGGTTCAAGGAGGCCAAGCATCCGGTGAACTTTTGGATGTCTCGAAGCTTGGTGGGGATTGCCATCCTCTCGATGGCCTTGATCTTCACCGGGTTGCATTCGATGCCGCGTTCGGAGACCAGGAAGCCTAGGAGCTGGCCGGCTGGCACTCCGAACACGCATTTCTCGGGGTTGAGCTTGATTTGGAACCGGCGTAGGTTCTCAAACGTTTCCTTGAGGTCTTCCAGCAGAGTGTCGTGCTTCTCCGTCTTCACCACAATGTCGTCCATGTAGACGTGAGCGTTTCTGCCGAGTTGCTTGAGGAGGCACTTCTGCATGCAACGCTGAAAAGTGGCACCGGCATTTCTTAAGCCAAATGTCATAGTCAGGTAGCAGAAGGCTCCAAATGGCGTGATGAAGGCGGTCTTCAGGCGGTCGTCCGGATCTAGCTTTATCTGGTGATATCCTGTGTAAGCATCCAGGAAACTCAACAGCTCGCATCCGGTCGTGGAGTCTATCACTTGGTCAATCCTTGGTAGGGCAAAGGGATCTTTGGGGCAAGCCTTGTTGAGGCTCATGTAGTCTATACACATGCGCCACTTGTTATTCTTCTTTAGCACAAGGACCGGGTTGGCGAGCCATTCTGGAAAGAAAACTTCCATAATGAAGCCGGCTGCCAGAAGCCGGGCTATTTCCTCTCCCACAATCCTGCATTTCTCCTCCGACAGTCGGCGAAGGGGTTGTTTGACTGGCTTTGCGTCTTCTCGGACATGTAGTTTGTGCTCGGCGAATTTCCTCAGAACACCCGGCATGTCCTTGGGGGACCACGCAAAGATGTCCCAATTCTCACGGAGGAAATCGGCGAGCTCGCCTTCCTATTTGCTGTTCAGGCTTGCCCCGATGACAGCAAACCTCTCTGGATGCTCGGGGTCAAGAGGTATCTTCTTCGTCTCCTTGGCCGGCTGGAAGGATCCTTGAGCATCATGCTCCTTGGGGTCGGGGGACACGGCCGACTGCTTGCCGGCTATGGCCACGACTCGGTCCAGCATCTTCTTTTCTTCGGCAATCACAAGGGACTCGGCCAGCCGGCTGCTGGCTGCCGCGCACTCAGAGGACTTCTTGTAATCGCCGGCTACGGTGATGACGCCTTTGGTGCTCGGTATCTTCATCTTGAGGTATGCATAGTGGGGAACTGCCATGAATTTGGCCAAGGCAGGTCGGCCAAGCAATGCATGGTAAGGGCTCTCCAGGTCCACCACTTCAAACCAGATCGCCTCCCGGTGGAAATGCTCCTTGTCCCCAAAAAGTACATCAATCTTGATTTTGCCAATGGGGGCGCAGGACAGGCCGGGTACGATGCCATGGAACACTATTTGAGTAGGCATGAGCTGCTTCGTCTTGACATTTAGCTTCTCTCCAGGGTATCACGGTACAGGATGTTGATGCTGCTCCCGCCGTCTATCAGCACGCGGGAGAAGCGGGCAGCGCGTCTGTCCGTCGCGAGGGTGGCTTCCAGGACCAGCGCATAAGAGCCGGGAGACGGCATCACCTCTGGATGGTCGGCCCGGCTCCAGCTGATGGGCTTTTCTGACCAATGCATGTGTCCGGCGGGGTTGGCAGCGACCATGCTAACTTCCTGGTGCTCTCGGCGTTTGTTGCGCCGGTCTTCGGGCTGGCTCGTAAAGACGATGTAGGTTGCTTGCTCGTCAGGGAACTCGTCATGCACGGCTCCGACTACGGGCCGAGCCGCCGGAGGCGGCGGGCCGGCAGGCGGAGGCGGAGCGAGCCCCTCGCCTTTGGAAATTCGGGTGAGCCAATGGCACTTTCGGGTTGTGTGGTTGGACGGCTTCGCGCCGCTGTGGAACTTGCAGGGGGCGTCGAGAGTTTGCTCATAGGAGAAGGCCGGCTGCCAAGCCGGCCGGCCGCCCTTGGGTTTCTTGGGCATGGGCTGCCCTTCAGGCGGCACGTCTTCAACTGTGGCCACCTGCCGACTGGCGGAGGCGGCGCGGGGCCCTTGCGCTTGTGGTCATTCGGGTGTGTGCGTCGGCCGGGATCCCCAGCCGGCGTCTTGGGCGCCGGGTTGAGTACTTTTCCGGACGCGTCTACCTGAAGCTCGATCTTCATTGAGGAGTCGGCGGTCGCATATTTGTCCGCTATGTCCAGAAGCTCGTCGAGGGTAGCCGGCTCGTGGCAGAGAAGCTTGTGCTTGAGGAGGGTACCTTCTCGGCACCCGGCTGTGAAGTATTCTATGGCTTGCACCTCGTGCACCCCCTCGCAAGAATTGCGGAGCTCTGCCCAACGCGTGAGGTAGTCGCGAGTGGACTCGGCCGGGCCCTGTACGCACAGGGAGAGCTGCCTAGGCTTGGGGGCCCGCTTGTAGGTGCTGGTGAAGTTGCGGATGAAAGCTTCGGTGAAATCTAGCCAGCTGTTGATGCTGAGAGGCTTGAGGCTGTTGAGCCAGGTCCGCGTCGTGCCTTGCAGCATGAGAGGCACGTACTTCACGGCAACGCGCCGGTTGCCGTTGGCTATGCTGACCACCGTGGAGTAGTCGATCAACCAATCTTCCGGCTTCACGGAGCCGTTGTACTTGGGCGTGTCTCTTGGGAGCGAGAACCCTTTGGGGAAAGGCTCGTCGCGGATGCGGGGGCCGAAACAAGGCGGGCCGACATCGTCTTCTTCTTCCAGTGCCAGGGATCGTGCTAGGCGGTCGATCCGATGGCGGGCGTCATTCTCGCCGACTCCTTCGCGGCGACCTAGTCGGCCGCTGAGAGTCGCGTGTGCCACTAGCGGCGGGGTGGGATATCTCTCTCCACGGGGTCGAGGCGGAGGCGGGTTGCCCCGCCATTCCATGGCTCGGGGATGGCCGTCCGCGTCTCGCTCGATGGAGATTCGGGTCCAGCTTCGGCTGGCCGCCGGCTCTTTCTCGCGCCGCGCACGGGTGTTGCTCGTAGTCGGTGTCCGGGACGTCGCGTCGTGATCTCGGCGCGGGGGAGGGCTTCCCGCGCGGGCGTCGGCTTCGTGCCGCTGTGCGGCTGCATCGATCAGCTGCTGGATGCGCCGGGTCATGTGGGGGAGGTCTTTGGCCTCCAAGCCGTCCAACTCGTCCACGGCCGCCTGGGCGGCGCGCAGGTTCTCGAGTGGAGTGGCGTAGACTGGGCGGTCGACTCCCAGCGTGTCGGCGATGACGGCGCCGCGTTGCTTGACAAGTCCGGCCCGGCTTGGCCCGCCCGGGGCCGGCGTGCCGAAGGCGGCGCGGTCAGCTTCGCGCTGGTAGGCCTCTGTGAGGCGTCTCACGGAAGCCAGCCTCCGGCCCTCTGCAAGGAGGGCGAGGCGGCGTGCCTCCAGTGCTTCATCATCGGCATTAGCCGGGAGTGGGGTGGACAAGTCGTGGGCCACCACGTGCGGGGCGTCGTGGGCGCTCTCGCCGGCCGGGCCGCCGTGGCCGATGACCATCACTTCGGTGGTGACGGTATCGCGGCCGTCGGTCCGAGGAAGCGGGTGGTTGTAGATCGCGACGTTGGTGGGAAGGTGTCGAAGGAGGCCGTGTCGGAGTCGACAGGCATCGGGTCAGTGGAGCCAACCGACTCCAGATCCACAGCGGGCTCGCTGGAGACATGGAGCTGGCCGAGGAGGTTGGCGAGGTGATCGGTGCCCGCATCGGAGGCGAGCTCGTCGGAGATGAGGGTTTCGTCGGGGAGATCGGCGAGGCTGCTCGCCGCGCGGATGCTGGTGACGCCTCGCAGCGCGTCGTGGCAAGCGCCATCGGGGGTGCCGGGCTGGCTACGCTCGCTGGGGAGGAAGAGGGTTCCCGTCCAGAACAGGTCTCCGGACGACGGTGCACCTGGCCCCACGGTGGGTGCCAAATGTCGGATGGTAGGTGCGACATATGCCAACGGGTGGCTTAACATTGTGGGAGCCAGTAAGACGTCGCCGGTGCCTGGAAACGGGAGGAGGCGAAGACATGCACGCCGGCGAATCTTACCCAGCTTCGGGGCTCTCCGTGGAGATAACACCCCTACTGCTGCTCTGCGGGGTCTCCGCATGATCACTTGATGAACAAGTAGCTACACAATGCTCCTTGAGCTGTTCGGTGGGAGGAGGAAGAAGGGCACGGCTGGCTTGCTTCCCCTCCCTGTGTGTGTCTAGATCTAGCTGAGGGTCGAACCCTTTGCATGGGTGCCCCGGGGGGTTTATATAGGCATACCCCCCGGGGGTACAATGGTAATCCGACTGGGCGCAGGGCCCAGCCATCTGTGACCGCGCTCGCCGGCTTCTGCGCCGACTGTTGGGGCCCGCCGGCTGGTGGGTCCCGCCGGCTACCAACTCCTTGGCGACAGGCAGGCCCCACTGCCAAGGGTCTTGTCGATGGCTGGTTACTGTTGCCTCATCCTGATGACGAGGGCTTCATCGAGGTAAGCGTGGCTACAGTGCCGCCGTCCGGCGGGCGATTACCGTAGCCTTACCGCGTCTTGTCTCCTTAATGGGGCGTCTTCTTCGAGGGGGGAAGTGAGCCGGCTGCGGGGAGCCGGCCTCGTCTCGGGCCGACTGGGGGAGGCCAGGCCGCCTTCGGGTGTCTCTCTGCCCGAAGGGGCCCACCGCCCGTGGGCCGTACTGGTAGCCCGTCATGGATGACATCAGGGTCAACATGGCAACAGTGCCGCGCGGGACGGTTCATGGCCACTCCGTACGGCGCACTGTGCCAGGCGTGCTCCGGGATTCGGGGGTGGCAGGCTTTACTGTAACCACGCCCCGTCTCATCGCCGCTAGGTGGATGCAAACTTTGAGGGTACGGTCTCGACCGCTTTATGGGAGCCGGCTTCTTGGAGTCGGCCTCCTCATCGCCGGCTTCTTGGAGTCGGCATCTTGGAGCCGGCTTCTTCGAGTCGGCCTCCCATGGTTTTCTTCATGAGGTGTAAAGTCGGGCCGCCTTCTTCGAGCTGGCCTGGGTGACAGCCAGCAAGGGGAAGGCGGCCCCACGTCTTGGATTCCTGAGAGCCGGACGGGCTCGTAATTTTTTCAGAAGGGCCAGGGGAAGCCGGCTAGGCTACCCATGGCTATTTACTCCGACATGGAACAACCTCCGATATGTTGCATGATGGCCACGTGTCCTTCAGATGTGAATCGCCAGGGGCACCTGTGTAATAACACTATGCCATCCCTGTCCCTATAAATACACGCCTCACCACAGTCATTATCCTTTCTTCCACTCGCACAAACCCTAGCGCCACCACTAGCCCTAGACAACGCCGGCGACGAAGCACTTAGCTGCCGTGACCTCACCGACACCGTCTTCACGCCGGCCGCGGACATCGTCTTCTCCGCCGTCTCCGTAGGTGTCCTCCGTCGCCAAGTTAGGGCAGGGACGATCGAACTGCTCGGCCTCCTCTCCCACTCCGTCCAGCAGTTCTTCGTGTGGTAAATAAAACTTCCTTTTTACGGCCCCTTTGATCCTATAGATTCATCACTTTCTACCACAAGAAGTTTCTATTCACACAAGTTGGATCTATTTCATACTGCATCTCATAATATGCCTAGTATGTTCACTTATGCTTCACAAAGAAGTTAGATTCCTCACTTGTACTTATTCGTGGATTCGTACAAATCTGGAACCAACTCTCTATCTATGAGTGAATGTCTTCGCACTATGAGGTCAATGTCTTCTAAACTGATTTATCTTCAAAATCTTCTGAGAATGCATATGACCTCTTCCCCTTCCCTCGCACCTTAATGCTGTCACAGGTACATGTCCGTGGGAGAATCCCTTGGTTCTCATAGTCTGCATTCGTTTGCAGAATTCTTACAGCATCACATTAACTCTCGCGAAGCCAGTTCCTGTTTGACCAGAAAGTGGAAGCCTTTGAAGCCTTTAAACGTGTTGAAACCCTTCAGTTTAAGCTTCATGGCACCAGAGAAACCTACAAGAAAGGGTGGCAGATAGCGTCGTGGCAACACCTCAAGAGATTTGCCTCCTGACCTCTATGAGTTGTACAAGACAAATCCAGAGGAGGACTACAATCAGCGAAAAACTCGAATCCAATGGATTCGAAGATATTGGGCAGAACAGTGGTTCAAGTACAGGTTCGTGACCTAGGAGTATGCTGAGAAGAATGCCATCAAACGACTATGGGGAGACATTCTATACAGAAATCTTCAACCCAAGTCCAGAGCTGAAGCCATTGAACAAGGCTTCTATCCTTGCATGGTCCGTGGACCGCAGCCTACGGATGCAGACCCATCTTCATTACTGTGGTGCCGCGATGATAATCTGTTCAAGCGCAACCTTCAGTTTGCCAGGAACTCGGCCAAAGAGAACAAGAAGTCACGAGGCTTAGACTTCAATCCAGGCCCCTTTGCTCCTCGTGCTGATGGCACACGCGAAGCTAAACCCAATCTTGTTGGGCCCTTCTACAACCTGGAAGGTCTCATCACTCATATCATGGTTCAAGGGATAGTCGTGGATGAGCCTGCAGATGACGCTGAATCTGATGAAGCGCCTGCAACGCCGAAGCCAAAGAAACTGAAGAAGCCTAAAGCTTCAAAGCCTGCTCTTGCACCAAAGGTCTTACAGGCGAAGCCTCTGGCCACTGCACCTCCTGAACATAGTGTGCAGTCTGAAGATTTGCCACGCATCTCCAAGCCCTCGAGAGTAAAGATGCCCTTGCAACCCACCAGCCAAGAACTGACTACTGCTGCTATTCTGCACAACGACATCATTGATCTGTCCAGCGATGAAGATCTTGCAGATAACGCTCTTGAGCAACCGATCAAGAGCAAAGAAGAAGCAGAAATCTTCAATGAGTTGCCTCTCTTTGACGTAGCAATCCTTCACAACTTCATTGATGAGTGGTTTGAAACCCCCAATCTCAGCTTTGATGATCTGCAACTTCCAATTGGCCTCAGCGTCGCTTTCACTGGCGCCATTGCTTCTGAGCTAGCTCTAGCTCAGCGCATCGTTGAACTGAAGCAAAAGATCGACTATGAGAAAGCTCAGTTCAAGCAGCACATGGCAAAGCTCAGTGTGCAAGATGTCAAGAACTTCAAGACTATCCTGCACGAGCTCAAGGAAGCCTTCCTCAAGAAACGCGAAGAAGCTAAAGGTTCTCGTGAGCGCATGAAGAGTCTGGCTGACAAGTGCGTGCAAGCCTACAATGAAGCTGAAAAGCGCAAGGCTCTTGGGCGTCCTGGCATCGATCCCAGGATGGCTGCAACGAAGAAGAAGAAGCCAGCTGTGGCCGAACCCGAAGCAACAAGGCAAGAAGCACATCCCATTGTCTTCCCAGCCAGTATGACAGGCTCGAAGACTAAGGTCCCCACAGTGGCTTCAGAATTAAAGAAGACAAGGGCTGCCGAGGCTGAAGCCAGAAAGAGGAAACATCCTGGAGCTTCTGATGTCGCTCCCTCCAAGAAGAAGCGCAAAACCAAGAAAGATCAGGCTGCTCCCACAGAGCCCCTTATTGTTGAGCCCATCTCGGTTGCTCGTCCTGCCTCTTCGCATCAAGAACGACGGATGGTAATTCATGAGCCTGCTTCCACAGAGGCTCCTGAAGACATTCCAGCAGTTGACCCCACCGCTGCTGAAGACATTGGTCACCATGACAATGTTGAAGATGATGAAGTCCTTCCTCAGATCGAGCACCAACTGGTATCATCGCCTGTGCTCACGCATAGTGAACTCATCAGCATTGGTCGTCCTCTAACGCCAACTGCTCAGGATGCATCGTGGGCTGATCACCCACAGAGACAAGACACTCCAAGCTCTCCCCAACCGCAAACTAACCCAACAGTGCAAGATGATGATGACTTTGTGGCCCAGCACACTCCATCTCCACAAGCATCGTCCGCATTACGCAGGCTTCGCAAAGGACCAAGGCCCCAAGTCACTCCCACAATGCACGTGTCTGAATGCGAAGCCAAAATGGCTGAAGATGTTCCGGCTGCATCAGCCGATGAAGAAGAAGCCCCAAGAGTTGCTACACCCCCGTCTCACCAAGATGTTGTTCTCGAGGAGAACATGACCGACACTCCAGCTTCTGAAGTGGAGGTCAACAACCCTGAGGCGGCCACCAATATCGCCGCTGACGCCAATGACGTTGTCATGGCCGAAGCCAGTACGGCGCCAGAAGCCAATGTGGCACCAGAAGTCAATGCAGCACCTGAAGTCCACGCACGTGAAGCACATGTGGCCCCTGAAGCCCATGAAGACAATACCAATGCCCCGGTTCCCCCTCCAAGACCTCACACAATGGAACTGGCATTTGATCGTGGTCAGCCAGTTATGGTTCGATGGCCCATTCTGACTCCTCCGCCTGCTGCTGGTCCACAATTTGAGCACCACGTCGAGCACAGGCCTCAAGTCCAAAAGCCCAAGCCAAGACTTCCATGTTTCCCAGGCACTGCCACTTCACCTGGGGTCTTCAATGCGAATGGCTTCGTGGCACATAATACCTTCTTCAACAGCTCCAAGAACCCTTATACCAGACCGCGCATTTCCTCAGATCGGTTCTGGAGCTATCAGCAGTGCATCTACTATTCATGTGTCCTATACAATCAAGGGTGCATATTTCCACATATGTGCCTCGACTCTGAAGCTATAGCTGGTCTGCCCTGCCTCGAAGAAGCATTGGACTGTTTCAGAGATGCTGGTCTGTTGCAGTTCATCACTGACAAGGAGCACTGGAATGAAGAATTGCTACTTCAATTCTATGCCACTCTTCATATTCAAGGCTACAACAGGGATCCGAAGACTTGGGTCCTTGAGTGGATGACAGGCAATGTCCATCATAAAGCTAAAGCTCTTGATATCATTGAGCTCACAGGCCTGCACACTCCTGGTGAATACTATGAACAAGGTTGTCAACAACATCAAAATGCCTTGGAAAGCATCTTTCAGAAGCCAAAACCCAACATGAGTCAAATACTGAGCATGATGAAGCCTCTGCCTCACGATGCCGAATACCCATCTGAGTTCTTTGTTGAAGACCTAGAGTACCTGCCTTGCACCATTTACCACATCATCAGGAAGACTCTCTGGCCTATCAAAGGACACTCATCTGCAGCAAAGCTTGAAGGAGCAATGAAGACTTTGGTTTTCTATATCCTCAATGGCATCAGCTTCAATGCTCAAGACTTCTTCATCAGGCAGTTGGCTGCGTCTGGCTCTGACATCTTTGGGTTGAAATTCTATGCTCCATGGGTCATGCGTCTGATCAAGCGTCACTCAGCCTTCAACTATCAGCCGTCTGCGTGCAATCATCTTATATTCTTGCCCGAGGTTGATCTGTTAGTTGAAGCCATTTACCCAGAGCCTGCTAAGGATCCCATTTATCTTCACAATGTTGATCACCAAAACTTCACCCAGCCCATTGAAGGAATTCCAGCAGTGTCTCGTGTTTATCCCCTTGCTGGAAACACATGTGCCCCTCATGCTCAAACTGATGCCACTGGTAGCACCATTGCGAAAAGGCCTCAAAGACGATCTCATGTCCTCAATGACCGAGAGCTTCTCGTCGCGCTGCATCAGAAACATGACAAACATCACGACTGGCTTAAGCGTCAGATGCAAAGCCTCTTGGTGGGTGTCAACTGCATTCGCAATCTTGCCACCAAGAATGCCTTTGTCACTCATGAAACCTGTCGGAGGTCGTGGAAGAGTTTGACCCTACTGAGTGCTGAAGCTGATCTGCACGACGATGGCTTCACCGAATGCTTCAAGTTTGACTCAACTCCTCTCAGAAATGCTCACTTGCGTCGGACTCCCTCACTTCAAGACTCTGAATACTCGTCCTCGGCTGCGACCGTAAATGCCAGAGTCATCGATGACCAAGATGATGCAACTTCACCTCCTCCAACTTCAGCGCGTGACGACACTACACCAAGTTCCTCTGCACCACCGGATCTCATCGACGACCCTGCTGCCTCGCCTGCACCTCATGGGAACGAGTAGGAGCTCTATGTCTTCAAACCTTTTTGGTCCTCACTGACAAAAGGGGGAGAAGCATATGAGTTGATAGTCTTCAAGCGGGTCCATATGGGTGGTTGCTTTACTTTTTGCTACTTTTGCCAAGTGCTTACAACTCTCGTTTTCGATACATTTGGTTCTTTGAGTTGTAACACTTAAAATCGATGGTCGTCTGCTACTTATTTGCTATTCTGTGATGCGATGATAAATTCCGCATGTGCGATGATAAATTCTGCACTTAGATCATTTTGCAGACATCCATTTTTCATTATGCATGTCATTATCTTCACATACTTTTCTTGCATGATGAATTGTCATCATAAGTTGAAGAGGATCTCCACAAGTACAACCTGCCATGTGCATTTTCATACCAAAAGCAAATTACTTATATGCACATCTTCAGGGGGAGCCTTTGCCACTTATGATGACAATCCCCTATCCTTTACAATTTCACATATTTTATTCCCCATTGAAAACTTCAACTAGTTTGTCATCAATCACCAAAAAGGGGAAGATTGTAAGTGCATCTAGTGCCACCCCTAGTTGGTTTTGGAGTATTGATGACAAACCTAGTTGAGGGACTAATGTGTTTGTGAGAATTGCAGGATAACACAGGTAGAAGTCCCTCATTGATTCGGTTTTCCTACCAGAGATGACCCCTAAAAATGTAAGAAGACATTGAAGTCAAAGGTGGTATGTGAAGACATTCACATTGAAGACTATGACAAGAGAAGACATCGCATGAAGACTATGGAGCGCGAAGACTTAGTTCTTTCGTCGTTCTTTTTCTTCTTTGTTGAGTCATAGGAACCACCGTACTGTTAAGTGGGGTCCAAGTGAACCAGTCAGAATGACTGAAGTGATGCTTAACCAAAATGCTATGTCTTCGAGTGAAGACTATGAGAGCAAATCTTGTCCAGAGTTGGATAAGTCAGCTTTGCTTGTAGCTCAAGTAAAGTTGTCATGTGTGTTTGAAATCTGACCGTTGGAACACGTGTCAGTTCCTTAGTGACCAAGAGTCATTTCGGACAAATCAGGTCGGGTTGCCTAGTGGCTATAAATAGCCCACCCCCTACAACCATAAACGGTTGGCTACTCAGAGTTAGTGCACGGCTTTTGTCGTTTGAGAGCAACCACCTCGAAGCCTTTGAGAGAGAATTCCTTGCGAGGATAAAGCCCTAAGCACCCAGAGCCAAAGAGTGTTAGGCATCACTTAAGTCTTCCTGTCTGTGTGATCTAAAGACTTATTACACTTGAGGACTGTGAATCCTCCAGCCGGTTAGGCGTCGCGTTCTGAGCATCCAAGAGTCATTGTGGATCGCCGGTGAATGAAGTCTGTGAAGGTTTGGAAGTCTACCTTGAAGACTTACCAGAGTGATTGGGCGAGGTCTGTGTGACCTTAGCTCAAGGGGAATACGGTGAGGACTGAGTGTCTTGAGCTGCGTGTTCAGGACTGGGTGTCCGGGACTGTGTGTCCTCAGGTTTAAATACCTAGCCGCCCTAACCAGACGTACAACTGTCACCGCAGTTGGAACTGGTCTACCAAACCTTTGTCTTCACCAAGCTCACTGGTTCTATCCTTCCCATCTCTTTATTTATAGTTGGTCCTGTTGGAAATATGCCCTAGAGGCAATAATAAAAGCATTATTATTATATTTCCTTGTTCATGATAATTGTCTTTATTCATGCTATAATTGTGTTATCCGGAAATCGTAATACATGTGTGAATAACAGACACCAACATGTCCCTAGTAAGCCTCTAGTTGACTAGCTCGTTGATCAACAGATAGTCATGGTTTCCTGACTATGGACATTGGATGTCATTGATAACGAGATCACATCATTAGGAGAATGATGTGATGGACAAGACCCAATCCTAAACATAGCACAAGATCGTATAGTTCATTTGCTAGAGTTTTCCAATGTCAAAGTATCTTTCCTTAGACCATGAGATCGTGTAACTCCCGGATACCGTAGGAGTGCTTTGGGTATGCCAAACGTCACAACGTAACTGGGTGACTATAAAGGTATACTACGGGTATCTCCGAAAGTGTCTGTTGGGTTGACACGGATCAAGACTGGGATTTGTCACTCCGTATGACGGAGAGGTATCACTGGGCCCACTCGGTAATGCATCATCATAATGAGCTCAAAGTGACCAAGTGTCTGGTCACGGGATCATGCACTACGGTACGAGTAAAGTGACTTGCCGGTAACGAGATTGAACGAGGTATTGGGATACCGACGATCGAATCTCGGGCAAGTAACATATCGATTGACAAAGGGAATTGCATACGGGGTTGATTGAATCCTCGACATCGTGGTTCATCCAATGAAATCATCGTGGAGCATGTGGGAGCCAACATGGGTATCCAGATCCCGCTGTTGGTTATTGACCGGAGAGTCGTCTCGGTCATGTCTGCTTGTCTCCCGAACCCGTAGGGTCTCACACTTAAGGTTCGGTGACGCTAGGGTTGTGAAGATATGTATATGCAGAAACCCGAATGTTGTTCGGAGTCCCGGATGAGATCCCGGACGTCACGAGGAGTTCCGGAATGGTCCGGAGGTAAAGAATTATATATAGGAAATGTTGTTTCGGCCGTCGGGACAAGTTTCGGGGTTATCGGTATTGTACCGGGACCACCGGAGGGGTCCCGGGGGCCCACCGGGTGGGGCCACCTGTCCTGGGGGGCCACATGGGCTGTAGGGGGTGCGCCTTGGCCTACATGGGCCAAGGGCACCAGCCCCACTAGGCCCATGCGCCTAGGGTTTCCATGGGGAGGAGTCCAAGTGGTGGTAGGCACCTCTGGGTGCCTTGGGGGGGAGGGAATCCTCCCCCTGGCCGCCGCACCTAGGAGATCAGATCTCCTAGGCTGCGCACCACCCCCCCTTGGCCCTCCTATATATAGTGGGGGAGAGGAGGGACTTGATACACCAGCCCCTGGCGCCTCCCTCTCTCCCCGTTACGTCTCTCTCGCGTAGTATAGGCGAAGCCCTGCTATTGTGACGCCCTGCATCCACCACCACGCCGTCGTGCTGCTGGATCTTCACCAACCTCTCCTTCCCCCTTGCTGGATCAAGAAGGAGGAGACGTCTCCCGTCCCGTACGTGTGTTGAACGCGGAGGTGCCGTCCGTTCAGCGCTTGGTCATCGGTGATTTGGATCACGTCGTGTTCGACTACATCATCACCGTTCTTTGAACGCTTCCGTGCGCGATCTACAAAGGTATGTAGATGCATCCAATGACTCGTTGCTAGATGAACTCCTAGATGATCTTGGTGAAACGAGTAGGAAAATTTTTGTTTTCTGCAACGTTCCCCAACAGGTCCTTGTGAAGTCATTGCTTATTTGCATTGTCCATTTGTCTTCACTGTGTGACTGTTTGTTCAGATTGATTTCATATTATCTTCCATCCTAATCCGTACTGCCTAGTTGTTGTTAGTCTTTGTGCTTTCACTTCATTGAATACTTGACTATGGCTTGTCTAGGGTAGTCTACCTTCCGCTGCATGGTTATAGGTTCGTTTCTATCGTTTGTCTTCAAAACTCCCATGTTTTGAAGACTTCCATAAAAATCGCCTATTCACCCCCCCCTCTAGTCGATATAACACACTTTCAATTATGTTCCGAGATTGATGTTGCTATGACTTTGCTATGCTTAATGCTTTGCACTAGGTCCCGAGTGCCATGATTTCAGATCTGAACCTATTATGTTTTCATGAATATATGTGAGTTCTTGATCCTATCTTCTAAGTCTATAGTCACCTATTATGTGTTATGATCTGTTAACCCCGAAGTGACAATAATCGGGATACTTTCCGGTGATGACCATAGTTTGAGGAGTTCATGTATTCACTATGTGTTAATGCTTTGGTCCGGTACTCTATTAAAAGGAGGCCTTAATATCCCTTAGTTTCCAATAGGACCCCGCTGCCACGGGAGGGTAGGACAAAAGATGGCATGCAAGTTCTTTTCCATAAGCACGCATGACTATATTCGAAATACATGCCTACATTACATTGATGAACTGGAGCTAGTTCCGTGTCACCCTATGTTATAACTGTTGCATGATTGATCGCATCCGACATAATTATCCATCACTGGTCCATTGCCTACGAGCTTTTCACATATTGTTCTTCGCTTATTTACTTTTCCGTTGCTACTATTACAATCACTATAAAAGCAAAACTGCTGTCGTTACTTTTGTCACCGTTACCACTACTATCATATTACTTTGCTACTAAATACCTTTTTGCAGATATTAAGTTATCCAGGTGTGATTGAATTGACAACTCAGCTGCTAATACTTGAGAATATTCTTTGGCTCCCCTTGTGTCGAATCAATAAATTTGGGTTGAATACTCTACCCTCGAAAACTATTGCGATCCCCTATACTTGTGGGTTATCAAGACTATTTTCTGGTGCTGTTGCCGGGGAGCATAGCTCTATTCTTTAAGTCACTTGGGATTTATATCTGCTGATCACTATGAAGAACTTGAAAGATCAAAGAACCAAGATTTTTTCCCCAACTACGAGGGGAGGTAAGGAACTGCCATCTAGCTCTGCACTTGATTCACCTTCTGTTTTGAGTAAACTTGCGACACCTACACCTGCTATTCATTCTGATATGTCGCATGTTATTGATGATGCCACTTCTGCTTTGCATGATACTTATGATGAAACTACTTCTATGCTTGATACTATTGTTGTTGGAAATATGCCCTAGAGGCAATAATAAATTGGTTATTATTATATTTCCTTGTTCATGATAATCGTTTATTATCCATGCTAGAATTGTATCGATAGGAAACTCAGATACATGTGTGGATACATAGACAACACCATGTCCCTAGTAAGCCTCTAGTTGACTAGCTCGTTGATCAATAGATGGTTACGGTTTCCTAACCATGGACATTGGATGTCGTTGATAACGGGATCACATCATTAGGAGAATGATGTGATGGACAAGACCCAATCCTAAGCCTAGCACAAAGATCGTGTAGTTCGTTTGCTAAAGCTTTTCTAATGTCAAGTATCATTTCCTTAGACCATGAGATTGTGCAACTCCCGGATACCGTAGGAGTGCTTTGGGTGTGCCAAACGTCACAACGTAACTGGGTGGCTATAAAGGTTCACTACAGGTATCTCCGAAAGTGTCTGTTGGGTTGGCACGAATCGAGACTGGGATTTGTCACTCCGTGTGACGGAGAGGTATCTCTGGGCCCACTCGGTAGGACATCATCATAATGTGCACAATGTGATCAAGGAGTTGATCATGGGATGATGTGTTACGGAACGAGTAAAGAGACTTGCCGGTAACGAGATTGAACAAGGTATTGGGACATCGACGATCGAATCTCAGGCAAGTACAATACCGCTAGACAAAGGGAATTGTATACGGGATTGATCGAATCCTCGACATCGTGGTTCATCCGATGAGATCATCGTGGAACATGTGGGAACCAACATGGGTATCCAGATCCCGCTGTTGGTTATTGACCGGATGACGTCTCGGTCATCTCTGCATGGTTCCCGAACCCGTAGGGTCTACACACTTAAGGTTCGATGATGCTAGGGTTATAAAGGAAGTTTGTATGTGGTTACCGAATGTTGTTCGGAGTCCCGGATGAGATCCCGGACTTCACGAGGAGTTCCAGAATGGTCCGGAGGTAAAGATTTATATATGGGAAGTCCTGTTTTGGTCACCGGAAAAGTTTCGGGTTTTATCGGTAACGTACCGGGACCACCAGGAGGGTCCTGGGGGTCCACCAAGTGGGGCCACCGGCCCCGGAGGGCTGCATGGGCCAAGTGTGGGAGGGGACCAGCCCCAGGTGGGCTGGTGTGCCCCCCCACAAGGGCCCAAGGCGCCTAGGGTTTGGGGAGGGGGCGCCCCACCTAGCTTGGGGGGAAAGTTTCCCCTCTCCCCCCCCCCTTGGCCGCCCCACCAGATGGGATTTGGGCTGGCTGCCGCCCCTAGGGTGGAACCCTAGGTGGGGGCGCAGCCCCCTCCCTCTCCCCTCTATATAGTTGAGGTCTTTGGGGCTGCCAACAGATGAGTTTTGACCTCTCCCTGGCGCAGCCCTACCTCTCTCCCTCCTCGTCTCTTGCGGTGCTTGGCGAAGCCCTGCTGGAGTACCACGCTCCTCCACCACCACCACGTCGTCATGCTGCTGCTGGATGGAGTCTTCCCCAACCTCTCCTTCTCCCCTTGCTGGATCAAGGTGTAGGAGACGTCACTAGGCTGTACGTGTGTTGAACACGGAGGTGCCGTCCGTTCGGCACTAGGATCATCGGTGATTTGGATCACGACGAGTACGACTCCATCAACCCCGTTCACTTGAACGCTTCCGCTTAGCGATCTACAAGGGTATGTGGATGCACTCTCCTTCCCTCGTTGCTAGATTACTCCATAGATTGATCTTGGTGATGCGTAGAAAATTTTGAATTTCAGCTACGTTCCCAACAACTGTGCCACTAGGTGAATTTCTTGATGAACAACTTGCTAGGGTTAGAGAGAATGAAATTATTGAAACTGATAATATTGTTGAAAGTGATGATGAAGATTCTCCCCCTAGATATGAATTTCCTGTTGTGCCTGAGGATTATGTTATGGATGAAGAAACTGCTAGAGACTTCTTAGCTTGAAATGATAGATCTGATCTTAAGAAATTATTAGCTAAGCTTAAAGAAAAGTCTTTGAATGCTAGAATGAAATATGACCCTGCTTTTGCTACTTCACCTATCTTTATTACTGATAAGGATTATGATTTCTCTGTCGATCCTGAGTTAATTACTTTGCTTGAATCTGATCCTTTCTATGGCTATGAATCTGAAACTTTTGTGGCACATCTTACTAAATTAAATGATATAGCCACCTTGTTTACTCATGATGAGAAAACTCGCTATTACTTTATCCTTAAGTTGTTTCCATTCTCATTAAAGAGTGATGCTAAAACATGGTTTAATTCTCTTGATCCTGGTTGTGTGCGTAGTCCCAGGATATGATTTATTACTTCTCTGCTAAATATTTCCCCGCTCATAAGAAACAAGCTGCTTTAAGGGAGATATATAATTTTGTGTAAATTGAAGAAGAGAGTCTCCCACAAGCTTGGGGGAGGCTTCTCCGATTACTTAATGCTTTGCCTGGTCATCCTCTCAAGAAAAATGAAATACTTGATATCTTTTATAATGGACTAACCGATGCTTCCAGAGACTACCTGGATAGTTGTGCTGGTTGTGTTTTCAGGGAAAGAATAGTTGATCAAGCTGAATTGCTATTGAATAATATGTTGAGTAATGAAAATGATTGGACACTTCCTGAACCAACTCCTAAGCTAACTCCGAAGAAAAGGGGTATTCTATTTCTCAGTCCTGAAGATATGCAAGAGGCAAACAAATCTATGAAATAAAAAGGTATTAAAGCTGAAGATGTTAAGAATTTACCACCTATTGAAGAAATACATGGTCTTGATAACCCGACATAGGTAGTGAAGGTAAATTCTCTCTATAGATTTGATGAAGGTGATATTCCTCGTTACAAGTCTGCTAACCAATGCTTAGATGAGTTTGATAATTTTATTGTTAAGCAAGAAAACTTCAATGCTTATGTTGGTAGACAATTGAAACGCAATGCTGATATGCTTGAACACTTGAGTGATTATATGGCTAGTGTTAAAGGTGAACTTAAACTTATTAGTAAACATGCTTCTATGGTTACCACTCAAGTAGAACAAGTACTTAAGGCTCAGAATGATTTGCTCAATGAATTAAATAATAAGAAAAATGATAATGTTGTTAGAGCTATGACTAGAGGGGGTAAAATGACTCAGGAACATTTGTATCCTGAGGGCCACCCTAAGAGAATTGAGCAAGATTCTCAGAGAACTAATGTTGATGCACCTAGTTCTTCTATGAAGAAGAAAAAGAAAAATGATAGGACTTTGCATGCTTCTAGTGAACCTATTGTTGACACGGCTGAGAATCCAGTGATATTTCTATTTCTAATGCTGAAACACAATCTAGTAATGAACATGAACCTAGTGATAATGTTAATGATGATGTTCACGTTGATGCTCAACCTAGCAATGACAATCATGTAGAGATTGAACCTGCTATTGATCTTGATAACCCACAATTAAATAATCAACGTTATGATAAAAGTTATTTTATTGCTAGAAAGCACGGTAAGGAAAAAGAACCATGGGTTCAGAAACCCATGCCTTTTCCTCCTAAACCATCCAAGAAAAAGGATGATGAGGATTTTGAGCGCTTTGCTGAAATGATTAGACCTATATTTTTGCGTAAGCGTTTGACTGATATGCTTAAAATGAATCCTTATGCTAAGTACATGAAAGAAATTGTTACAAATAAAAGAAAGATACCGAAAGCTGAAATTTCCACCATGCTTGCTAATTACACTTTTAAGGGTGGAATACCAAAGAAACTTGGAAATCCAGGAGTACCAACTATACCATGCTCCATTAAAAGAAACTATGTTAAAACTGCTTTATGTGATCTTGGAGCCGGTGTTAGTGTTATGCCTCTCTCTTTATATCATAGACTTGATTTGAATAAGTTGACACCTACTGAAATATCTTTGCAAATGGCTGACAAATCAGATGGAGTCGAAGAAGGGGGAAGCAACTCATGCTGCCAAAGAGTGACCCCACTGCCGCCGCCACCACCGCCGGTTGGGCAGTTCTGAGTCGCTTCCACCCTCGGTGCCAAGAACAGAGGAAGGGCTTGTTCTAGAGCTAGGGGCGAGCGAGTAAATGGGGAGTGAGGCCATATTTCGCACTATCCCGTCTCCAATGATTTCCCTCTCCCACCATCTCTGCCCCGATTCCCCCTGCATTGCGGCGT
Source organism: Triticum urartu (assembly GCF_003073215.2). Taxonomy (NCBI): domain Eukaryota; kingdom Viridiplantae; phylum Streptophyta; class Magnoliopsida; order Poales; family Poaceae; genus Triticum; species Triticum urartu. The sequence goes on along the minus strand of NC_053023.1, from coordinate 732,864,269 downwards.
ACGCCGTGCTCCACTCTTGCGCCCGACTCAGCCTGGCTCACCGGAAACGACCGATTCGAGCGTTCCCAACAAGCCAGACTCTGGGCTGCTTTAAGGTTCATGCCCATGCGAGCTAGACCTCCCTATATGGAATCAAACAGACTTTTTTCTTTCCACACAGGACTGGTTGGGCTATATGCAGGTAACCAAACGCATCTTTAGATGTGCAATGACTAAGAGCATCTCCAACAGCGGCGGCAAAAACCCCACGCACGCGGTAAATTGCCATTTTAGCGCGCGTGGGACGTTTTTGCACGCTTCAGCGGAGGCAGGAACCGATTGTACGCACGTGTGGGGGGGGAGCGGGAGGTCGCGCGCTAGATTTGACGCACCGCTTCCGGCGCGCCTATAAATTGATGCGCCCGCCACACGGCCTCCCATCGCTATCCACATTGCCACGCGCTCTCTCCCCGCTTCCTCTGCCACTTCCTCGCCCCGCCACTGACGCGCCACAACCACGCCACCATGCCGCCGCGCCGCCTGGGATCTTCGAGCTACCCCGGCGTCCGCCAGCGCCCCTCCGGCGCCTTCGACTCGGGCGATCCTCGTTGGGAAGACGCGTGGCTCGATACCTCAGACGACACCAGCGAGAATGACAATGACGACTCGGAGTAGGTTCTAGTTGCACCGTAGTTTTTATCTAGTTGCACCATAATTTTTATCTATCTATGCTATGATGAACTATGTGCGCATTGTGAAATATCTATGTATCATTTTTTATCTATTTTAATCTATGCATATGTTTTTTTATTAGTTCGGGTTCATATGTTTGTGCGAGAGCGCGCGCAGTATGTTTACAGTGGCCGCTGGAGCCAGCGCTCCGCGCCGCGCAAAAATAGGTGTTCGGCGCGCTGCAAACGCTTTTTTAGTGTGCCGCCGCCCTGTTAGAGATACTTTAAGAGCATCTCCAACAGAAGCACGATGTAAGCGACGCACGGTATAAAAACTACTTTTAGCGCACGCGGATCCAATTTGGAGTCTCCAGCAGCCGCACAAAAAGCTTATGCGCGCTATAACTAATGCACAGCGTGCGCGCTATAAGTAATGCAGCGCGCGCATTAAAAAGACATCACGCGCAGCATATTTAGTGCGTCCAGTCGCGCGCGCTGCAAACTCTGTGCTGCTACAGATGGGACCGCTTGATTGGGACCGCTGGACTCGTGCGCACAGTATATTTTACAGCGCGTGTTGGAGCAAACGTCTTCTAGCATCCTAAAAACCTACTTGCACGATGTAAATCCGTTTTTTGGCGCCGCGTATTGGGCGGCTGTTGAAGATGCTCTAATGCACATCTAGATATGTCCTATAAATTAACACGACGGCTAGATAGAGGCCAAACCATCCCAAGAGGGTGTACTCCTACTCTCTTCCTTCTCCTCGCGTACCGTACCGGCGTATGTAGCATCTTGAATCTTGTTTCTTGATCATGGACAATGGTATCGGATCGGTGGACCGGCCCAAGGCGGTAGGAAACGGCATGGTGGCGTGCCCCGCGGTCTTCCACACGTCATCACTGGCGCCCACGATCCCCTCCGCCGAGGCCACGCTGGGCAGTCACCTTGCACGGCGGCTGGTGGAGGTGGGCGTCAGCGACGTGTTCGCGGTGCCGGGCGACTTCAACCTGACCCTCCTCGACCACCTCATCGCCGAGCCCGGCCTGCGCCTCGTCAGCTGCTGCAACGAGCTCAACGCGGGCTATGCCGCCGACGGGTACGCGCGCGCCAAGGGCGTGGGCACCTGCGCCGTCACCTTCACCGTTGGCGGCCTCAGCGTGCTCAACGCCATCGCCGGCGCCTACAGCGAGAACCTTCCCGTGATCTGCGTCGTCGGCGGGCCCAACTCCAACGACCACGGCAGCAACCGCATCCTCCACCACACCATCGGCCTCCCCGACTTCTCCCAGGAGCTCCGCTGCTTCCAGCCCGTGACATGCCACCAGGTCGTCATCAACAACCTGGACGACGCTCACGAGCAGGTCGATAAGGCCATCGCGACGGCTCTCAGGGAGAGCAAGCCCGTCTACATCAGCGTCGCCTGCAACCTCCACGGCATCTCCCACCCCACCTTCTTCGGCAACCCCATCCCCTACTGCATCGTCCCGAGGCAGAGTAGCCAGATGGGACTCGAGGCGGCGCTGGATGCGACGGTGGAGTTCCTCAGCAAGGCAGTGAAGCCGGTCATGGTGGCGGGGCCGAAGCTCCGGGTGGCCAAGGTGGCCGCGGCGTTCGCGGAGCTGGCGGACGCGAGCGGGTACGCGGTGGCGACGATGCCGTCGGCGAAGGGGCTGGTGCCGGAGACGCTGCCGCGGTTCATCGGGACCTACTGGGGCGCGGTCAGCACGTCCTTCTGCGTGGAGATGGTGGAGTCGGCGGACGCGTACCTCATCGCCGGCCCCATCTTCAACGACCAGAGCTCCGTGGGGTACTCGTTCCTGCTCAACAAGGAGAAGGCGGTGATTGTGCAGCCCGAGCGCGTCACCGTCGGCAACGGCCCGACGTTCGGGTGCGTCATGATGAAGGACTTCCTGTCGGGGCTAGCCAAGCGCGTGAGCATGAAGAGGAACACCACGGCATTCGACAACTACAAGAGGATCTTTGTACCGCAGGGGCAGCCGCTGGAGACTGAGCCCGGCGAGCCGCTGCGCGTCAACGTGCTGTTCAAGCACATCCAGCAGATGCTCACCGGTGACAGCGCCGTGATCGCCGAGGCCGGCGACTCATGGTTCAACTGCCAGAAGCTCAAAAGCTCCCTGACGGCTGCGGGTAAGCATGCACGTTCTCCATCTGACTGACTGACACATCTCCACTGCCCGCTGAATTAACATGAGCTGTAGGTACGAGTTCCAGATGCAGTACGGGTCCATCGGGTGCTCCGTCGGGGCGTTGCTAGGGTACGCGCAGGCCGCCATGGACAAGCGCGTGATCGCCTGCATCGGCGACGGGAGCTTCCAGATGACGGCGCGGGAAGTGTCGACGATGCTGCGGTGCCAGCAGAAGAGCATCATCTTCCTCATCAACAACGGCGGGTACAGCATTGAGGTGGCGATCCACGACGGGCCCTACAACGTCATCAAAAACTGGAACTACACGGGGCTCGTCGACGATATCCACAACGGCGAGGGCACGTGCTGGACCGCCAAGGTACGTATTCCAACGTTCGTGCATGGCAGCACCATGCACATGCATTGCATGAGAAAACTAGCTAGCTTGGTTGCTGATCAATCGATGCATGGATATGATGCTGTGGCATATGCGCAATACAGGCGACTTGCGAGGAGGAGCTGACAGCCGCGATAGAGACGGCGAAGGGGAAGCACGACTGCCTGTGCTTCATTGAGGTGGTCGTGCACAAGGACGACACCAGCAAGGAGCTACTGGAATGGGGATCCAGGGTCGGCACGGCCAACTCCAGGCCGCCCAATCCGCACTAGATGTGGATCAGTTTGAAACGGCGAATCATATTGATTACATACATGCCCATGGTTGCAAAACTTCACGTGTATTTCTTGGGCCAAATAATTATAATTAATTAATTAAGCTGGAAAATTCTATTTCCACATGAAGGTTTTGGTTACAGATCGATCACTAAATTCGGTTACTCACGGGTAACCGTGTTTCCCTAGCCCCATCGGAAAATAGAATTAGCAAATCCGTCGAATTATTGCACGAAAAATCTCAGATGATTCCAAATAGAAGTTTGAGTACAAATTTGTAAATGGCCGTTAAGGCTACTCATAGTGGGGAGTGTCATATACTAATATCGTGCATATAATACTAGTGTATGATATTACCTCCATAATGCATAGTATCATAAAATAGCATCATAAATGATTATATTTATTATCATACATGATACGGTATCTACCTATGTTACTCTAACCCTCTCTCTCTTCTTTAATTCTTTACCACATCAGCATGTTTGTTATTCCTGTGTGCATGATATCAACTATGATACCACCACTATGGCCAGCCTAAATACGGTCAGCACTAAAGTTGGTGCCTAACCATGTTTCCCAGCCCTCATCGGTGAATCAGTGGTGGAGCCAGGAAAAGAATGAATTAGGGGGGCCAAATGAGTGATAGTATTGATGAGGGCGGCGCGTCTTCGGCTCCCTCCGATGCTTGTAGCGTCGCTGGGTGGTCAATGAATATTGATGCAATTTTTTGTTATTTCTAACACTACTAGGAAAAGGCCTACTAGTGGCGCACCTGTTTTGCCTACTAATGGCGCACTACATGTGTGCCACTAGTACCACGCCATTAGAATTTTTTTACTAATGGCGCACCACTGGTGTGCCATTAGTATAGACCACGGTGCGCCATTAGTATGCCTCCCAGAGGCCATATTTACCCATGTGCTTTGGCATACTAATGGCGCACTAGTGGATGATGCGTCATTAGAGTCCTTTTTGCAGTGCGCCATTAATGTGCTGAGTGGTGCGTCACTAGTATGAATATTAGGGATTTTTTTCTTTTCTGATATTTGCACAAGTTACAAAACATATTACTGCACATAATATAGAGAGCACAACATATAAACAGCAGATTCATCGAATACAATAAAAGATTAGTCTCCGAATACAATTCATCATATTAGTCTCCGAATTCAAAAGACCGAACAAAGATAGAAGATTACAAGTCTCGAGACCGCGAGTAGCGAGTTTGTCGGAAGTAATACTAATCCTAACAAGTCCTACTAATCATCATCATACAACTTCTACTCGTTATTAATAACAAGTCATACGATCATCATCTTGATAGTCATCGAACCAACCCTACTTAATTGTTCTTAGCACATGATCATCAGTATTAGGCAGGACCTAAATACCCTATTTAAGGTAAAATAGTATAAAACAATATAGACCCTGACTCTCCATTATGGAGAATGGAGATCATCCTGTCCCCAATTCTTGCACTTCGCTTCATTTTGCTTCCAAGAACCTCCTTACGACTGTCCATACATTTTTTCCATCCTTTGATTTGCATGTCTCCACTTCTTTTAGAAATCTGGTATGGACAGTTGAGATTCGTAGGATGACCTGGCTGTATGTTCAAAACATTAAGGCTACCTTTCTGATACATCAAATGAGGCACACAATTATCTGGGATTATCTGTTGAAAAACATAGTAATAACTTCATAGTTAGCAATGATGTACTAGTTTTAGAAGTATGCAAAAGATGCACGGATGTTGTAATAGTAAAAAATCTTATCAGGGTATCTCCATGGTAGTTACCGTAGTTGAACACATGCACTAGTGGCACGTATTGGCCATAATGTTGAGGAGTTTGATTGTAGATATTGTAATTCTCAATGTCAGTACAAAATCCGACCAGATGATTTTTCTCCTTGTAAGTTGTTAATTCGGAGTCATCGGTGTAGTGGGTTTTGTCTACCATCTCCCGTACATTCTTTGAACAATGAAAATAAGCTGTCAATGGAAATAAGCTGTCAACTATTTTGAAATAAACAATATAAATTAGCTAATAACTATGTTTGAGAAACTCACATAGCGGTAGAATTGGAGGCGTATCAACAAGGACCCAAATGTCCATATTGTCTTGCTCGATTTTAGGATCACCAAGATCCATGGTGACAAGCATACCCTCATCAAAACCATACATCTTGCAAAATGCTTCCCAATTTTTGCAACCAAAATGGGTTACGCTCCCAGAATTATACAGATTTACTTCAAAATCCACATCGTGATGAGTCCTTAGGTGAATTTTCTTTGTTTCAGAAATTTCATGGTCTTCAAAATCCATCCTCTCCAAGACATAGCGTCTTGCATGGCATGGGATAAGCTATACTCGAATTGTAAAAGATGAAAATTACACGTTGAAATAGTTGAAATCATGGTTTATTATGAAAATAACACTTGTCGTCGTTGTGTACCATTTCAACTTCGAAGGTCTCCTCGAGCTTAATGCTGAAGCGCCGATCATCGTCCAGGTGAGGCATGTCGCATAGACCTCGATCGTCGTGGCACCAGTCGCACTCCCCCGGGAGACTTTCGTCGTCCGATGACGACATATCCTACGTTCATAATTCAAAACTACATCATCTCTTGTGTTGGGTCCAATAAGATAATCCACAATGTGGTGAAAACACGCCCTTCGAACTGGTTTGAGCTATTGGTGAATGGAGATGGTCTAAGATTTTCAGTAGTAAGAAGTGAAGTGGTAATTTTGAGAGCAAATGGTTAGGATGAGTGGTTCCTCTTTCCTGTTTAGCTTTACAATAGAATATTGTTAGTCATGCACACTTGTGCATTTTCAGCCAGGCCCAGTGGAGTTGGCCTAAAAACATTTCTTTCTTTAAGCCTTCTACATCCATCTCAAGTATTTATGGTCAAGGGTTAGCAGGGCCATCCAAATAGAATATGTGGTATGGGCTTTTTTAGTAGGTCATCCTACCAGATTAGAGTTTATTGATGACGAGCAACTAACATTAGTAATAACTATGAGTTGATATCACACTTCTATATGTATAACACAAGAGGCAGTTGATCCTACTTAATTAAGTACTAAGATACCCCGGCCCATGCATTAGTCGCAAGTACCCCATATGTCCTATTTTTAGCAAAGTCATGCTAAAATTCACGGAAAATTACAGCATGACCTTTGCTGAAAATAGGACATATGGAGTACCCGAATTTGCCGAAACGGAAGTTAATCGACATTCCGGCAAACTCAAGGGCCTCTCGGGGTACCTGCAAAATCATCACGACACGATGGTCGGAGACAAAACCTAGCAAACTAGCACCACAATGTGCCTCTACTTTCATATAGATGAAAAGGCCACAGACCATTTGGTCCTCTCCTTTCATATGGACAAAAATCAGCTCAACTTATGTGAGCTTCCATTCCAGATCTAATAGGTCACCCAACAAAAAATCATCAATAGTTTAGCAAGTCTGTACCCTCAAGAATGAACATATAGCAATATCTGTTGTCCCCCCATAACATACGGAAATCAAAATCAGCTCAACTTAGATGAAATTTGCCTTTGCTGCATGGAATAGAACATAACATAAGGACCCTAATTCGTATACAGTATTAGTGTGATGTATTCCAATGCAGGACAACAAATTATGCTATTATATGTTGACTGTGAGCAAACTACCTATTGAAGCAAAGGCAAATATCTCTGAAGTCTGAACTAAAGCACGGTTTCCTTGCTAATGATCCACAGTCCCACACTACTGAATGGGTTTTTGCAGAACCAAAACAGACATCACAGGAGAGAAGTCCTAGTGGACAAGTCAGAATGGCATAAAAACATGATTGCATACATTAGGGCAGATGTGATTTTGGTACGGCTACACTGCTGCAGGCTGCATACATTCAGTCATTCTAAAATTTATTTTAGTCTACTCCTAAAATTCAGCACTAGCAGATCTTCAACACTCCTAAAATACATACATTAGGGCAGATGTGAATAAGAACTCTGTCTAGCATGGCCACTGACCTGTGGATGGCATCTAGACAAAACACACACACACACACACACACACACACACATACAGTTTACTTATCATCTTTTTTAAAACTTAACAAGGTTCATGATTCAGAAATTCCAATGGTTCAGAACTTAAATGATTCAGAACATGATTTAGTTACAAGGTTCAGAACTTAAATGTTGTCTCCAACTTAAATCCAGTAACAAGGGAGAGCAAAAACCTTTTGCTGCTGCTGGAGGAGAACGGAGAAGGCCGGTTGTTTGGTTGCAGAACGTGACCAAATCTCCAGGCCCGTGCTGCTGCAACTGCAACCGCAACTTCAATTTTCCAGTTTTACTCAAATTTTCAGTCAAACATTACAGTTTGGATCCTCACCTTTGTTGGGTGGCGAAGGCGGGGATGGTTGCTCCTGCCGACGGGGGAAAGTAGAGAGCTTCTGCTGGCTCGAGGGAGGTGCGCCGGAGAGCGAGGTGGACGAGGTTGGCGGCGAGGCAGGGCCGGCGGCGGCGCTGGAACCCTAGCTCGGGGAGGAAACGCACGATTCGGGGCGACGACGACAGTGGCTTGCGGTCCAGTGGAGGGTGGTGGATGGTTGGGAGGAGGGGGAGGGGGCGGCGCTGGTGGATGGTTGGTTGGGGGCGGCGGCGGTGGTGGTGGATGCTTGGGAGCGGCGGCGGCGGTGGATGCTCGGGGGTGACGGCGGGCTAGGGATTTGATCTGGCGCGGGGGCGAGGGGGAAAGGGATAGAGGGGGAAAGGCATAGCAATAACGCACCTCCAAGGGGTGCGCCATAAGTACATCCATAGCAATGGCGCACCACCGAGGGGTGCGCCATAAGTAACTTTTTTTATTGATAACAATGGCGCACCCTCTCCTGGTGCGCCATTAGTAACTTTTTTTTTATTTTTTCATTGATAACAATGGCGCACCTCATTTGTGAATTGGTAAAACATTTATGAATGTGAAAAAATATTAACAAATTCAATACTTTTTGTGAGTTAGAAATTCAATACCAGAATAAACACATAAATAAATATTCATGAGTTCAAAAATATAATTGTTACTAGTGGCGCACCTAGGTTGTCGTCGGCGGCGGTGGAACGGGGGAGGGTGCGGTGGATCGTCGGCGGCGGTGGAGCGAGGGAGGGTGCAGGGGGGGTGCTCGGCGGCGAGGGGGATCTGACGAGGGGGGATAGCGATCGAGATGGAGGGGGATCTGGTGCTCCAAGTCTCCGGCGGGGCGGCGCAGTGGGTCTGGGCTCCGAGGCTCCAAGTCTCCGGCGGGGCGGCGCAGTGGGTCTGGGCGCCGCGGGTTTCTAGGGTTTGGAGGGCTGGGAAGGCGAGGGATGGGGTGGGTGGGGGCGGCGGAGCCCGGGAGCGAGGTCGCCGGTGGGTGGAAGGGGATCGACGGCGGTGGTGGCGAGAGGCGAGGGGCGAGATGGGTCGGCGCAGTATGAGTGGGGGTGAGGGGATGGGGGAAGAAAGGGGGTTGGCGAGGGGGAGGCTTAGCAATGGCGCATCCCCTAACGGTGCGCCATTAGAATTTAATTTTTTGAATAGCAATGGCGCACCTCAGTAATCTTTTTTTGATAGCAATGGCGCACCATCTTGTGATGCGCCATTAGTAGTTTTGTAAAAAAAAAAGTAGTGGCGCACGTGGTGAGTGGTGCGCCATTACTAGTTTAACTAGTAATGGCGCACTGTTACTGGTGCGCCATTATTATTTTTGGAAAAAAATTATGTTAGTGATGGCGCATCATTAGTGTAGTGCGTCATTAGTGTGATAGACACTAATGGCGCACCAGTACATGGTGCACCACTGCTATATAGTAGTGGCGCACCACATGTCTGGTGCGTCATTAGTGTTCATATTATCTATAGCTCTTTTTCTAGTAGTGTGATTTTCTTCGTAGTGCCATGATGTTTGATGAAATAGATCGAAAGTCTTCACAATTTTTTTTGAGAACTTAAAGAAAACATGGATATTATACTATACTTGTTGGGTCATGGGGGGAGCCATGTCTCCCACACACACACATCCGGTACTTCGGTAAATAGGTTTATCGAGAAGAAAAATACTCAACATATTTGAGTAGAAGTTCAAGTACAAATTTGTAACAGGTAGCTAAGGATTGTAAATCCCAATAGTTCTGCAAAAATGCATTATGCGGATGTGACATAGTTCTTGATTATTATTTTATTTTTTGCTTCATCTCAAAAAAAATCTGAGTTCAAAATTGATCTGAATTTTTCAGGTAGTAGCTATCGGTATATTCTGGCCCCTTGTGGTAACAGAGAATGTTATTCAGTAAGGAAATTTCTTCCACACAAAAATTGTAAGGAAATTTCTTTAACAATATTATAGGCTTTGATGTTGTAAAGATTTTATTATAGCCGCCTGTCAATCTGAATCTGTGATACTAATTTACGGAATCATCTGCTAGCCACCGGCGCATCGCGCCACGCCCATCTACCATCCATTTATTGTCCACCATCTAACAGCTAGTGTTTAAACACCATTAGCAAGCGTACTGCTCACTGGGAAACAAGTACAGGCGGCAAAAAATAAATAAATGGAAGTAGATGGAGATATCGGAGAATCTGTCGGAGATGGAGCCGACAGAGGTGCCGGAGGATCCGAGATCATGCTTGCCCGAAAGATCAGCTCTGCTACGCAGCAAACTCGTCACATCAAAGCCTAGTCATGTAGGGCCTTAGCACGACGATTTCCTGACTGACTACTACAACAAGGTTTGCCCTGCTCCCGTGGGGGAGGGGCGATGCCGACGGCGCGCATTCGGCTCGCTTCAGTGCTTTTAGTCGTCGCTAGGTGGTCTATGGACCTAGATGAATTTTTATTTTTGATATTCTTTACACTACTTTCACAGCTGATGAATAGATCAAAAGTTTTTTCAAAAAAAAATAAAAAACATCTCATAGCTTCAAAATTTTATTCCCTGAGACCCCCCGCCTGTATCACTATTCAATAGTCATTTTCTTGCTTTTGGAAGAAGAACTCGTTCTTGTCATTATTATTATCTTGATTGTTACTTCCTAACTGGACTAGTTAGGACCTGTCATCCGATAGAGACAATATTCAGCCGATTGTTTGGCAAATTGGACTCGCAGCGTTGCCGGTATTTTGGCAAATTTATTTGGTTAAATTGATTTGTGAAATTAAATTCTCAAAATATGCAGGGAGCTTATAAATTAAAACTGACGAAGTAAAAAACTTAAGTATGTAGAGAGCTTATAAATCAAAACTGACGGAGTACCCCTTCGCTCCTGCCTCCTGCAACCTCCGAGTTAGGGTTTCCCTGCCTCTCGCTGGCGCCGCTGCCGGTCCGCCTCGTCTCCTATGGTCCTTCGATCATGGAGACGCGGTGGATCCCGGCCCTTGCCGGCGGGAGGGCTCCTTTTTGAAATTTTTTTTGGGGGGGGGGGGGGGGGTTGGAAATATGCCCTAGAGGCAATAATAAAATGATTATTATTATATTTCTTTGTTCATGATAATTGTCTATTGTTCATGTTATAATTGTGTTATCCGAAAATCGTAATACATGTGTGAATATATAGACCACAACACGTCCCTAGTGAGCCTCTAGTTGACTAGCTCGTTGATCAAAAGATAGTCATGGTTTCTTGACTATGGACATTCAATGTCATTGATAACGGGATCACATCATTAGGAGAATGATATGATGGACAATACCCAATCCTAAGCATAGCTCAAAGATCGTGTAGTTCGTTTGCTATAGCTTTTCCGAATGTCAAGTATCATTTCCCTAGACCATGAGATTGTGCAACTCCCGGATACCGTAGGGGTGCTTTGGGTGTGCCAAACGTCACAACATAACTGGGTGACTATAAAGGTACACTACAGGTATCTCCGAAAGTGTCTGTTGGGTTGGCACGAATCGAGACTGAGATTTGTCACTCCGTATGACGGAGAGGTATCTCTGGGCCCACTCGGTAATGCATCATCATAATCAGCTCAATGTGACCAAGTGGTTGATCACGGGATCATGCATTACGGTACGAGTAAAGTGACTTGCCGGTAACGAGATTGAACGAGGTATTGGGATACCACGATCGAGTCTCGGGCAAGTAACGTACCGATTGAGAAAGGGAATTGTATATGGATTGATTGAATCCTCGACATCGTGGTTCATTCGATGAGATCATCGAGGAGCATGTGGGAGCCAACATGGGTATCTAGATCCCGCTGTTGGTTATTGACCGGAGAGTCGTCTCGGTCATGTCTGCGTGTCTCCCGAACCCGTAGGGTCTACACACTTAAGGTTCGGTGACGCTAGGGTTGTTGAGATATTAGTATACGGTAACCCGAAAGTTGTTCAGAGTCCCGGATGAGATCCCGGACGTCACGAGGAGTTCCGGAATGGTCCGGAGGTGAAGATTTATATATAGGAAGTCAAGTTTCGGCCATCGGGAAAGTTTTGGGGGTAATCGGTATTGTACCAGGACCACCGGAAGGGTCCTGGGGGTCCACCGGGTGGGGCCACCTATCCCGGAGGGGCCCATGGGCTGAAGTGGGAGGGGAACCAGCCCCTAGTGGGCTGGTGCGCCCCCCTTGGGCCTCCCCCTGCGCCTAGGGTTGGAAACCCTAGGGGTGGGGGCGCCCCACTTGGCTTGGGGGGCAAGCCACCCCCTTGGCCGCCGCCCCCCCTTGGAGATTGGATCTCCTAGGGTCGGCGCCCCCCTAGGGACCCTATATATAGTGGGCGGGAGGGAGGGCAGCCGCACCCTAGCCCCTGGCATCTCCCTCTCCCTCCCGTGACACTCCTCCCTCTCCCTGTGCTTGGCGAAACCCTGCCGAGATCACCGTTGCTTCCACCACCACGCCGTCGTGCTGCTGGATCTTCATCAACCTCTCCTTCCCCCTTGCTGGATCAAGTTGGAGGAGACGTCTTCCCAACCGTACGTGTGTTGAACGCGGAGGTGCCATCCGTTCAGCGCTAGGTCATCGGTGATTTGGATCACGACGAGTACGACTCCATCAACCTCGTTCTCTTGAACGCTTCCGCGCGCGATCTACAAGGGTATGTAGATGCACTTCCCTCTCCCTCGTTGCTAGATGACTCCATAGATTGATCTTGGTGATGCGTAGAAAATTTTAAAATTCTGCTACGTTACCCAACATTGGCATCATGAGCTAGGTCTATGCGTAGTTTCTATGCACGAGTAGAACACAAAGCAGTTGTGGGCGTGGATATTGTCAATTTGCTTGCCGTTACTAGTCTTATCTTGATTCGGCGGCATCGTGGGCTGAAGCGGCCCGGACCGACTTTACACGTACGCTTATGTGAGACTGGTTTCACCGATTGACATGCACTAGTTGCATAAGGTGGCTGGCGGGTGTCTGTCTCTCCCACTTTAGTTGGATCGGATTCGATGAAAAGGGTCCTTATGAAGGGTAAATAGAAATTGGCATATCACGTTGTGGTTTTAGTGTAGGTAAGAAACGTTCTTGCTAGAAACCTATAGCAGCCACGTAAAAACTTGCAACAACAATTAGAGGACGTCTAACTTATTTTTGCAGCATGTGCCGTGTGATGTGATATGGCCAAAAGGATGTGATGAATGATATATGTGATGTATGAGATTGATCATGTTCTTGTAATAGGAATCACGACTTGCATGTCGATGAGTATGACAACCGGCAGGAGCCATAGGAGTTGTCTTTATTTATTTATAACCTGCGTGTCAACATAAACGTCATGTAATTACTTTAATTTATTGCTAAAGCGTTAGCCATAGTAGTAGAAGTAATAGATGACGAGACAACTTCAAGAAGACACGATGATGGAGATCATGGTGTCATGCCGGTGACAACGATGATCATGGAGCCCCGAAGATGGAGATCAAAAGGAGCAAATGATATTGGCCATATCATGTCACTATTTGATTGCATGTGATGTTTATCATGTTTTACATCTTATTTTCTTAGAATGACGGTAGCTTAAATAAGATGATCCCTCGTAATAATTTTAAGAAAGTGTTCCCCCTAACTGTGCACCGTTGCGACGGTTCGCTGTTTCGAAGCACCACGTGATGATCGAGTGTGATAGATTCTAACGTTCGAATATAACGGGTGTAAGCCAGATTTACACACGCAATACACTTAGGTTGACTTGACGAGCCTAGCATGTACAGACATGGCCTCGGAACACGGAAGACCGAAAGGTCGAGCATGAGTCGTATAGAAGATACGATCAACATGAAGATGTTCACCGATGTTGGCTAGTCCGTCTCACGTGATGATCGGACATGGCCTAGTTAACTCGGATCATGTTTCACTTAGATAACTAGAGGGATGTCTATCTAAGTGGGAGTTCATTGAGTAATTTGATTAGATGAACTTAATTATCATGAACTTAGACTAAAATCTTTACACTATGTCTTGTAGATCAAATGGCCCACGCTAATGTTGCCCTCAACTTCAACGCGTTCCTAGAGAAAACCAAGCTGAAAGACGATGGCAGCAACTATACGGACTGGGTCCGGAACCTGAGGATCATCCTCATAGCTGCCAAAAAAGATTATGTCCTAGAAGCACCGCTAGGTAACGCACCCATCCCAGAGAACCAAGACATTATGAATGCTTGGCAGTCACGTGCTGATGATTACTCCCTCATTCAGTGCGGCATGCTTTACAGCTTAGAACCGGGGCTCCAAAAGCGTTTTGAGAGACACGGAGCATATGAGATGTTCGAAGAGCTGAAAATGGTTTTCCAAGCTCATGCCCGGGTCGAGATATATGAAGTCTCCGACAAGTTCTTCAGCTGTAAGATGGAGGAAAATAGTTCTGTCAGTGAGCACATACTCAAAATGTCTGGGTTGCATAACCGCTTGACTCAGCTGGGAGTTAACCTCCCGGATGACGTGGTCATTGACAGAATCCTTCATTCGCTTCCACCGAGCTACAAGAGCTTTGTGATGAACTTCAATATAGAGGGGATGAAAAAGACCATTCCTGAGGTATATTCAATGCTGAAATCAGCAGAGGTGGAAATCAAAAAGGAACATCAAGTGTTGATGGTGAGTAAAACCACTAAGTTCAAGAAAGGCAAGGGTAAGAAGAACTTCAAGAAGGACGGCAAGGGAGTTGCCGCGCCCGGTAAGCAAGCTGCCGGGAAGAAGCCAAAGAATGGACCCAAGCCCGAGACTGAGTGTTTTTATTGTAAGGGAAGTGGTCACTGGAAGCGGAACTGCCCCAAATACTTGGCGGACAAGAAGGCCGACAACACTAAAGGTATATGTGATACACATGTAATTGATGTGTACCTTACCAGTACTCGTAGTAGCTCCTGGGTATTTGATACCGGTGCAGTTGCTCACATTTGTAACTCAAAGTAGGAGCTGCGGAATAAGCGGAGACTGGCGAAGGACGAGGTGACGATGCGCGTCGGGAATGGTTCCAAGGTCGATGTGATCGCCGTCGGCACGCTACCTCTACATTTACCTACGGGATTAGTTTCAAGCCTCAATAATTGTTATTTAGTGCCAGCTTTGAGCATGAACATTGTATCAGGATCTCGTTTAATTCGAGATGGCTACTCATTTAAATCCGAGAATAATGGTTGTTCTATTTATATGAGAGATATGTTTTATGGTCATGCTCCGCTGGTGAATGGTTTATTCTTAATGAATCTCGAGCGTAATGTTACACATATTCATAGTGTGAGTACCAAAAGATGTAAGGTTGATAATGATAGTCCCACATACTTGTGGCACTGCCGCCTTGGTCACATAGGTGTCAAACGCATGAAGAAGCTCCATGCCGATGGACTTTTGGAGTCTCTTGATTACGAATCATTTGACACGTGCGAACCATGCCTCATGGGTAAAATGACCAAGACTCCGTTCTCAAGAACAGTGGAGCGAGCAACCAACTTATTGGAAATCATACATACTGATGTGTGTGGTCCAATGAGTGTTGAGGCTCGCGGTGGCTATCGTTATGTTCTCACCATCACTGATGACTTGAGTAGATATGGGTATGTCTACTTAATGAAACACAAGTCTGAGACCTTTGAAAAGTCCAAAGAATTTCAGAGTGAGGTTGAGAATCAACGTGACAGGAAAATCAAGTTCTTGCGATCAGATCGTGGGGGGGAATACTTGAGTCACGAATTTGGCACACACTTAAGAAAATGTGGAATAGTTTCACAACTCACGCCGCTTGGAACACCTCAGCGTAATGGTGTGTCCGAACGTCGTAATCGCACTCTATTGGATATGGTGCGATCTATGATGTCTCTTACCGATCTACCGCTGTCATTTTGGGGCTATGCTTTAGAGACTGCCGCGTTCACTTTAAATAGGGCTCCGTCAAAATCCGTTGGGACGACACCGTACGAATTATGGTTTGGGAAGAAACCTAAGCTGTCGTTTCTAAAAGTTTGGGGATGCGATGCTTATGTCAAGAAACTTCAACCTGAAAAGCTCGAACCCAAATCAAAAAAATGCGTCTTCATAGGATACCCTAAAGAAACTATTGGGTATACCTTCTACCTCAGATCCGAAGGCAAGATCTTTGTTGCCAAGAATGGGTCCTTTCTAGAGAAAGAGTTTCTCTCGAAAGAAATAAGTGGGAGGAAAGTATAACTTGATGAAGTATTACCTCTTGAACCGGTAAGTGGCGCAGCTCAAGAAAATGTTCCTGAGGTGCCTGCACCGACTAGAGAGGAAGTTAATGATGATGATCATGAAACTTCAGATCAAGTTGCTACTGAACTTCGTAGGTCCACAAGGACACGTTCCGCACCAGAGTGGTACGGCAACCCTATCTTGGAAATCATGTTGTTAGACAACGGTGAACCTTCGAACTATGAAGAAGCGATGGCGGGCCCAGATTCCGACAAATGGCTGGAAGCCATGAAATCCTAGATAGGATCCATGTATGAAAACGAAGTATGGACTTTGACTGACTTGCCCGATGATCGGCGAGCCATAGAAAATAAATGGATCTTTAAGAAGAAGACATACGCGGATGGTAACGTAACCATCTATAAAGCTCGGCTTGTCGCTAAGGGTTATCGACAAGTTCAAGGGGTTGATTACGATGAGAATTTCTCACCCGTAGCGAAGCTGAAGTCCGTCCGAATCATGTTAGCAATTGCCGCATTCTATGATTATGAGATATGGCAAATGGACGTCAAAACGGCATTCCTTAATGGTTTCCTTAAGGAAGAATTGTATATGATGCAGCTGGAAGGTTTTGTCGATCCTAAGAATGCTGACAAGGTGTGCAAGCTCCAACACTCGATTTATGGGCTGGTGCAAGCATCTCGGAGTTGGAACATTCGTTTTGATGAGATGATCAAAGCGTTTGGGTTTACGCAGACTTATAGAGAAGCCTGCATTTACAAGAAAGTGAGTGGGAGCTCTGTAGCATTTCTCATATTGTATGTGGATGACATACTGTTGATGGGAAATGATATAGAATTCTTGGAAAGCATAAAGGCCTACTTGAACAAGTGTTTTTCAATGAAGGATCTTGGAGAAGCTGCTTATATATTAGGCATCAAGATCTATAGAGATAGATCGAGACGCCTCATTGGTCTTTCACAGAGTACGTACCTTGACAAGATATCGAAGAAGTTCAAAATGGATCAGTCAAAGAAGGGGTTCTTGCCTGTATTGCAAGGTACGAGATTGAGCACGGCTCAATGCCCGACCACGGCAGAAGATAGATAAAAGATGAGTGTCGTCCCCTATGCCTCGGCCATAGGGTCTATCATGTATGCTATGCTGTGTACCAGACCTGATGTAAACCTTGCCGTAAGTTTGGTAGGAAGGTACCAAAGTAATCCCGGCATGGAACACTGGACAGCGGTCAAGAATATCCTGAAGTACCTGAAGAGGACTAAGGATATGTTTCTCATTTATGGAGGTGACAAAGAGCTCGTCGTAAAGGGTTACGTCGATGCTAGCTTCGACACAGATCTGGATGACTCTAAGTCACAAACCGGATACGTGTATATTTTGAATGGTGGGGCAGTAAGCTGGTGCAGTTGCAAGCAAAGCGTTGTGGCGGGATCTACATGTGAAGCGGAGTACATGGCAGCCTCGGAGGCAGCACAAGAGGCAATCTGGGTGAAGGAGTTCATTACCGACCTAGGAGTCATACCCAATGCGTCGGGCCCGATGACTCTCTTATGTGACAACACTGGAGCTATTGCCCTTGCCAAGGAGCCCAGGTTTCACAGGAAGACCAGGCATATCAAGCGTCGCTTCAACTCCATTCGTGAAAGTGTTCAAAATGGAGACATAGATATTTGTAAAGTACATACGGACCTGAATGTGGCAGATCCGTTGACTAAACCTCTCCCTAAAGCAAAACATGATCAACACCAGAACTGCATGGGTGTTTGATTCATCACAATGTAACTAGACTATTGACTCTAGTGCAAGTGGGAGACTGTTGGAAATATGCCCTAGAGGCAATAATAAAATGGTTATTATTATATTCTTTGTTCATGATAATTGTCTATTGTTCATGCTATAATTATGTTATCCGGAAATCGTAATACATGTGTGAATACATAGACCACAACATGTCCCTAGTGAGCCTCTAGTTGACTAGCTCGTTGATCAAAAGATAGTCATGGTTTCCTGACTATGGACATTGGATGTCATTGATAACGGGATCACATCATTAGGAGAATGATATGATGGACAATACCCAATCCTAAGCATAGCTCAAAGATCGTGTAGTTTGTTTGCTATAGCTTTTCTGAATGTCAAGTATCATTTCCTTAGACCATGAGATTGTGCAACTCCCGGATACCGTAGGAGTGCTTTGGGTGTGCCAAACGTCACAACGTAACTGGGTGACTATAAAGGTACACTATAGGTATCTCCGAAAGTGTCTGTTGGGTTGGCACGAATCGAGACTGGTATTTGTCACTCCGTATGACGGAGAGGTATCTCTGGGCCCACTCGGTAATGCATCATCATAATCAGCTCAATGTGACCAAGTGGTTGATCGCGGGATCATGCATTACGGTACGAGTAAAGTGACTTGCCGGTAACAAGATTGAACGAGGTATTGGGATACCGACGATCAAGTCTCGGGCAAGTAACGTACCGATTGAGAAAGGGAATTATATACGGATTGATTGAATCCTCGACATCGTGGTTCATCCGATGAGATCATCGAGGAGCATGTGGGAGCCAACATGGGTATCCAGATCCCGCTGTTGGTTATTGACCGGAGAGTCGTCTCGGTCATGTCTGCGTGTCTCCCGAACCCGTAGGGTCTACACACTTAAGGTTCGGTGACGCTAGGGTTGTTGAGATATTAGTATACGGTAACCCGAAAGTTGTTCGGAGTCCCGGATGAGATCCCGGACATCACGAGGAGTTCCGGAATGGTCCGGAGGTGAAGATTTATATATAGGAAGTCAAGTTTCGGCCATCGGGAAAGTTTCAGGAGTAATCGGTATTGTACCAGGACCACCGGAAGGGTCCCGGGGGTCCACCGGGTGGGGCCACCTATCCCGGAGGGCCCCATGGGCTGAAGTGGGAGGGGAACCAGCCCCTAGTGGGCTGGTGCGCCCCCCTTGGGCCTCCCCCTGCGCCTAGGGTTGGAAACCCTAGGGGTGGGGGCGCCCCACTTGGCTTGGGGGGCAAGCCACCCCCTTGGCCACTGCCCCCCCTTGGAGATTGGATCTCCTAGGGCCGGCGCCCCCCCCCTAGGGACCCTATATATAGTGGGGGAGGGAGGGCAGCCGCACCCTAGCCCCTGGCCTCTCCCTCTCCCTCCCGTGACACTCCTTCCTCTCCCTGTGCTTGGCTAAGCCCTGCCGAGATCACCGTTACTTCCACCACCACGCCGTCGTGCTGCTGGATCTTCATCAACCTCTCCTTCCCCCTTGCTGGATCAAGTTGGAGGAGACGTCTTCCCAACCGTACGTGTGTTGAACGCGGAGGTGCCGTCCGTTCGGCGCTAGGTCATCGGTGATTTGGATCACGACGAGTGCGACTCCATCAACCCCGTTCTCTTGAACGCTTCCGCGCGCGATCTACAAGGGTATGTAGATGCACTCCCCTCTCCCTTGTTGCTAGATGACTCCATAGATTGATCTTGGTGATGCGTAGAAAATTTTAAAATTCTGCTACGTTACCCAACAGGGGGGAGGGGGAGTTTTGTTAGGGTTTGTGCCATGCTCAGGAAGACGAGGCGAAGGCGACTTCTCGAAGATGGAATAAGGTCCTCCCCGCCTAGCCCCGTCCCGGCGATGTTTCTAGCATTGTCGGAGGGCGTGTGGAGGTGTGTCTCCGGGGGATCTCATGGGATACGTTCGGCATTTGTCTTCAGTGGATCCGTTTGGATCCGGTGTTCGTTGATCTATGTGTCTGCAGGTTGAATCCTTCCGATCTAGAAGTCTCTTCATTGGCGGCGGCTGCTGTTTTGGTGTGTTGGTCTTATGGGGCCTTAGTACGACGACTTCTCGACTATCTACTGCAACAATGTTTGCCCGACCCCGATGAGGAAGGGTCGACTCAGATCTGAAATCATGGCACTCGGGCCCTAGTGACAAGCATTAAGCATAGCAAGTCTAGCAACATCAATCTCAGAACATAGTGGATACTAGGGATCAAACCCTAACAAATTGACTCAATTACATGATAAACCCCATCCAACTTCATCACCGTTCAGCAAGCCTACGAAGGAATTACTCACTTCCAGTGGTGAGCTTCATGGAATTGTTGATGAAGGATGGATGATGATGACGACGACGAATCCCCCTCTCCGAAGCCCCGAACAGACTCCAGAACAGCCCTCCCGATGAAGAACGGAAGGTGGTGGCAGCTTCGTATCGTGAAATGTGATGAAACTTTTTTTCTTTTTTTTTCTCGGGGAAACAGAATTTATAGAGTTGGAATTAGGTCAGACGGCCGCTTGTGGAACCCACAAGGCATTTGGGCACGCCCTGGGGGGTAGGCGTGCCCTGTTGCCTTGTGAGCAACTGGTGGCCCCACTCCAGTGGATCTTCGTTCTAGTATTTTTTATATATATTCAATAAAAAATCTCCAGAAAGTTTTGTTCATTTCAGAGAACTTTTATTTCTGCACAAAACAACACCATGGTAGTTCTGCTGAAAACAACGACAGTCCGGGTTAATTTCATTCAAATTGTGCTAATTAGAGTCCAAAACAAGAGCAAAAGTGTTTAGAAAAGTAGATACTATGGAGATGTATCAACTCCCCCAAACATAACGCATTGCTTGTGCTCAAGCATTTTAGTTAACAAATTGGAAGTGAAAAAGAAAAACTTTTACAAACTCTTTTATTCTTCTATCTGTATATAAGTTTAAATAGTAACCAAGTTTTCAGCAAAGATCATGAACTAACCATGTAAATGATGACACTTAGAATTCACATTTACTCATATCAATGGCATAATCAACTAGCGAGCAATAATAACATATCTCATATGGGAACAATTTGTCAAAATAATCATGATATAATATGATAACATGGTATCTCGTCAGCCTATTCTGAGACCGCAAAACATAAATGTAGAGCACCTCTAAAGTTCAAGAAGCGACTAAACATTGTAATTCAGGATATAAGAGATACAGTCATGGCCACATCCAACATCAACTAGACTCAATGCATGTTAAACTAAGAATGGCAATAGCACTCTCGAGGTTGGTGCTTGAATGACAAGGTGGTGACTCAACAACAAAAGTAAATAACATGGAACTAAATAGAAAGCCCTTCGTAGAGGGAAGCAAAGATTTGCAGTGGTGCCAGAGCTTAGAGCTTAAATCACAGATGAATACAATTTTGAGTGGTGTGTCTTGTCAAGACGAGGGATTTCAATATCTTTCATGCTAAACACACTATTGGCGGTTCCCATGTGGAAATGAAAAGATACTTCTCCTCAACCATGCAAACACAAGCCATGGCTAGCAGAATTCATGGGTGCCCTCCAAACGATCAACTTTCCAATGGGAGTTTGTTTTATTATATTTTCTTTATTTTTGGTTAGCAGGATTGGGCATCCCAGTTACCAGCCTCTCTCATGCAAGGACGGGTGAATAAACACACATCATGAGAATAACCCACTTATCATGGAAGATATTGACCGTCACGTCACTCCATGAGCGGTACGGGCACACAAAACAGATGTTTATTTGAAAAGAGATGGCACATGCAAATTTACTTGGAACGGCAGGATAATAACGTATATAGGTAGATATGGTGGACTCTTTTAGAACAACTTTGGGTTTCAGGATTTTGGATACACAAGCAGTATTTCCGTTTTAGTATAGGCGAAGGCTAGCAAATAGATTGAGAAGCGACCAACTAGAGAGTGACAACGATCATAATCATGCATTGCGGATATTTAACATTGAACACGAGTATGAGTAGATATAAACACCATCAACATAAATATCATGAATGCTGCATTGGTTCTGAATCAACTACATGTCTGATCATGTGCCATGTCAAGCCACTTGAATTATTCAGAGGAGAATATCATACTAACATACTACATCATAATCATTTTAATGCATGTTGACACTCAAGATAAATCATTATCCACTCCTCGCTACTTAAGCATGGCATGAGCAACTATAATCTCTAATTGTCATTACAAACATGTTTACTCATAATATGTTGAATCAAGGATACTGAGTTAAACATATTATAAAAACAAAAACAAGAAGAGTTCATACCAAATTTTCTTTGCCACAGTCACTTCATCAAACCATAGTTATTATGCCTTTCACTTGCACAACTGAATGATGTGAAAATAATAATAGTGCAAGAGTGTCGTGGACTAAGCTAAAATCTGCAAACAATTTATTCAAAGCAGAAGACAAGAAAATATTGGACCTTCATTAGATTAGACTTCTCCTTACGACGATTGAAATGTTTTTAGAGTTTTTAGGGTTTTTTTTAAGAAAGCGAGCTGAAGAAGAAAAATGGAACGCGAGAAAATTTATTCACATAGGAGAACTCCCAACAGAAAAAAGAAGAAACGAGAAATCTTTTTGGGTTTTCTTTTACCACTACGAACTAACTAAACAAGAAAGAAAACCAAAATGAAGCGAGCAATACTTTTGGATTTAAAAAAATCAAACAAACTAAAGTGAAACATGGATATATAATGATAACAATGAGCAACGATGACTAGAATGAATGTGTGATACATGAATGTAATGTCGGTGAGAATACGTACTCCCCCAAGTTTAGGCTTTTGGTCTTTACTTGAGAATATTCATATTGGTATTAATGATATGTTGATGCTCAGCAAAACTCCTAAGGAACACAAAGAACACTTGAAAATAGTCCTGTAGTTTCTCCAGCAACATAAACTCTCTGCCAACATGCCCAAGTGTGTGTTTGAAGTACCTCAGGTGTCATACCTAGGATATATTATTCTGGCATTGGTGTTTCCACTTATCCTTCTAAAATCTCTGCTGTTGTTGATTAGGCAGTGCCTACAACACCCACTCAACTTAGGGGTTTCCTTGGACTTTGTGGGTATTACAGAGGTTTGTTAAGAATTTTGGTGCTATTGCCAAGCCCCTTCATGATATCCTGAGAAAAGACAGCTTATTTTGGACTCCGTCTCAAACAACAGCTTCCCAACAACTTAAGGAAGCACTCATGTCTTGAACTCCTAGATTTCTCTGCATTTTTTGTCTTAGAGACTGATGCTTCATGAATTGGTTTAGGAGCAGTAATGATGCAGCAAGGTCGGCCCATTGCTTATTATAGCTCTGCACTTTTCCCCAAAAATGCAACTATGTCCACTTATGAGAAGGAAACTCTAGCACTAATTATAGCCCTTAAAAGATCTCCACTAGCATTCAACATAAGCTTATGTAAAAATTACTGGAATTCGATTTCCAGTTAGAATACAAAAAGGGCAAAGAGAATATAGTTGCAGATGCTCTTTCCAGGAAGCATTCTTGCATGGCCTTGTCCTTAGCAACTCCCAAATGGATTCCTGGAGTGGAACAATCATATACTGAAGATAGTCACTGTCAGAAATTACTAGAGCAAATGCTCCTCACTCCAACTCACACTGTCAACAAGAACACACTCCAAGATGGAATTACCAGACACAATGGAAAGATTTATGTAAGGGGAGATACTACATTAAGGAATAGATTACTCCATGCCCTTCATTCATCTGTTGTAGGTGGACATCCAGGTATGAAGGCCTCTTAACAAAGGCTTAAACAAGTGTTTTATTGGCCAGGCATGAAGAAAGACATGGACATGTTTGTTTTGCTCTACCATGTTTGTCAGAAAAGCAAAGGGGAAAATTGCCCTTACCCTGGATTTCTGGACCCCTTCCACATTACTGATATGGTTTGGACACATGTTAGTATGGATTTTGTGGAGGGGCTTCCTAAATCCCAGGGCTATGATGTTATCTTTGTAGTGGTGGACAAACTCTCCAAATTTGCACATTTTATTCCATTAGCTCACCCATTTATTGTACAAACAGTAGCCAGAGCATTCATAGATAATGTTCTGAAACTACATGGTCCTCCTTTGGCAATTGTGTCTGGCAATTGTGTCTGACATGGACAAAATATCTACAAGCAAATCATGGCAGGACATCTTTACTGCTTTGGGAATTGAGCTGAGATACATTTCTGCTTATCATCCGTAATTAGATGGACAAACGGAGAGGATTAATCAGTGTATTGAAAACTACTTAAGGTGCATGATTTCAACTGAACCCAAGAAGTGGGCCCTGCACTTATCAATGGCAAAATATTGGTATAAGACCTCTTTCCATTCATCCTTGCAAAAGACACCCTTTGAGGCTATGTTCATAGTAACAACAGTGAGGCTACTGACTTTGTTACTGACAGAAATACAATGTGGCAATAACTCAAGGCCAATCTGACTAGTTCACAAGCACGCATGAAGAAATATGCTGACCTAAAGAGAGTAGAGAGGACACTTACTGTGTGTGACATGGTCTATCTCAAAATGCAGCCCTACGGACTAAATGCCTTTGGCCTGCGCTCTCACATCAAACTACAAAGCAAGTTCTATGGCCCTTTCAGGGTAATAGCAAAAGTGGGCAATGTGGTGTACAAACTCCTCCTGACTTATACTACAAGCATCCATCCAGTGTTTCATGTCGGCCAGTTGAAGAGACACCTGGGACCAACAGCGGTACCTTGCACTGATCCGCCACTAATTGGCCCTTATGGCCGCATTCGAACAGAGCCTAGTCTGGTACTGGAAACTAGACAAATTCCTCCCATGGGAAAACCTTCCTCCTGATGATGCTTCTTGGGAAGACGCCGACTTCATCAAGCGCACATTTTCAGCATTCTTCAAGCAAATGGTTCAAGGTTGGTTCAATCATTAAGCTCCTTGAGATCAAGTTCGCTTTCAGGAGGGAGTATTGTCAGTACCAAGCTTCGTCGGATCAGACTGTCGCGAGATTCGGTTAAGGAACGACTAAGATGGACTATCGCGAGAAGATCTAACGGCTCGCTTCGGTCTCCTGTTACCAAACCGTTATTTTACCGCTCTGTAGCGTTTCACTATGTCGTTACTGTTCCCTTTCATTCTGTTGCCAGCTGAGCTATGTAAGCCAGCGTCTCCGTCTGTAGTAGCTAGCTGTTTTTCCAGAGAATTCTCTATCAAACACTTTACAGCTAAAACAAACATACATCCTTGCGTATACTCTGGTGTTCTCCAAACCGTAGTCACTTTCCCCCAAAACTAGATATCGATCTGAATATGGAGCATGACAACGCTCCGCGTGCAAGGATCTTGCCGGGACTCTGGCAAGACACGCCGCAGCAGCGCCGTGGTCGCGGCCCCCAGCATCGGCGATTCTCGGGGGTTTATTGAGAGAACTCGGGTAGTTTTGTTCGAGAACCGCCCGCTCCTCCGAGCTCTCGACTCTGCGCTTCACAAGGAGCAGAACAGCCGCGCCGGTAACGAGCGAGGGAGCTGCCGCTGGCGTGGAAAATGGCCCAGGGGAGAGGGGGAGGGGGAGGAGGAGGGAACGAAGCAGTGCGGCACGCCCAGACTGGTGTTTGTTTTTTTCAAACTTGCAAAACTTTATTTGACCAATTACGATGTTTTTTTAGCTCCACAAGTTATTTGACCAATTAATGTTCATAAGATCAACTTTGATGGTACTCCAATTTTCCAAAGTGAAGGCCAGCCGTAGAATCAGATGGTCCCTTGTTTCCCTCCAACCAGCTCTCGCTGCTGAACTTTGTTCTGACCAACATCTTATAAGCAGGTGGAGCAGAAAAAATGCCATCTTCATCTCCGTTGCCTATAGAACCCATGCTTATTTAGTGGGCTTACTTTGGAGATATATGCTCTCCATTAAGAATGGCACTAAACAAGAGAATTCTAACTAAATACTATTCCCAGGAACTGCTCCTGGTGTTGACTCTCTTTGCTCATAAACATGGAGTAGTCCAAAGAAAATTCTCAGATTGACCATTTTCATTTTTCCTGGACTACAAGGAGCTTAGTACTCCTTCTGTTTTTATTTACTTCGCGTATTAGATTTGTCTCCAGTCAAACTTTATAAACTTTGACCAAATGTATACAAAAAACTATTAAGAGCAACTCCAACGGGACGACCCAAACGGACGCGCGCTTTCTCCGCTTTTTGTCCATTTGGGTCGGCCAGGCGAACGCCGGTGTCCGCATTTTAAAATGGGTCGGCTTGACCGCCCAACGGGGAGGCCGACCCAAATGTGCCGGCGTGGGAAAAAAACAAGTTGCACGAAGTAAACATAATTAAACATAAAAGTGGCTGGTCAAACGCCGGCCAAAGTCCACATACATCTAATAAACATTAAATAAAACATTAAAAAAGTCTGCGCCCGCCTGCTGCCGCCCCGCACGCTGCCCTAGACGTCGTCGGCCTTGCCCTTGCCCTTGCCCTCGACGCCGCCGTCGTTGGTGAGGTCGATGAAGACCGGAGCAGGGCCAACCCACCCGAACGCCGCCTGGTACGCTGCTAGGGCAGCCTCCTCCGGCATCTGCTGGGGCGGCGGCATTGCGGCAAGCCGTGCGCGCTCCTCCTCCTCCTCCTCGAGCCGGAGCACCTCCGCGTCGCGTTGGAGCATGGCCTCGTAGCGTATCTGCTCCTCGCCGTCGACCTGCTCCTGGCGGAGCCAGTGCTCCTTCCATTGCTCGAGGTGGGCCGCCTCTTTCTCCGGCGTCGCGGCGAAGTGGACGGGAGGCGCGCTCACCCACTCGCGGTACTGGCCCGTCCATGAGTTGGCCTCCTCCGGCCAAGTGGGTGGAGGCGGGGAGCGCTTACGCGACGGCTCCGACTCCGGCTCCGGCTTGGGCTGTACAGGCGGCGACGGCGGAGGCGGCGGCACGAAGAGCGGGGTGTGGACGGAGTCCCCCGCCGCCGACAGGGCAAGGGCTTGCTCTAGCCCATCCCAGTGCGCGTCCTCCTCGATGCGGCTAGCCTGCAGCACGTGCTGCAGGGCCTCCTCAAGGGCGGCTTGATACTCCGCCTCCGCCTCCATGTCCTCCGACTCTACCTGCGGGGGCGGCGGTGGAACGGCGGCGGGACGACGTCGACACCCGAGCGTCGTTGCTCCTCGTGTTCGAGGGCAAACCAAGCCTCCCAGTTAGGAGAGTCGGCGGCGTACTCGGGCAGCCGACGCTGCTCCGGCGTGAGCAGCGCGCGGCGCCGGCGCACCTCGTCGTCGTGCGCCCGCTGGGTCCACGGAACCGCCGGCACCGGGATCCGGTTTGGATCCAAATGCCAATGGTGCGGCAGCGTCACGTCGGGGTAGGGGAGGGGCTGCTTGTACTCCCAGTGCCACCGCGCTTGGTGCACCGGGATGTGCAGGCGCCGGCGTCCAGGGCGGAAACGCGCCGGCGGTGGAGGGGGAGGGGGAGCACGGGATGACGAGGCGCCGGGGGTGCCCTTCCCCTTGCCATTGCTTTTGCCGAAGAGGCCCATGGCGCGCGCTAGGGTTTGCGGTCGCCGGCGAGGAAGCAAAGGAAGTGGTGGGGCAGATGTGGACGGGAGAAGTGGATGAGGCCGACCCCGCCGCAGGCGTGGTTAAAAAAGAACGCGCGCCTGGCTGACGCGTGGGCCCGCTGTCGGTGGTCATCATAAATAAGACGACCAGTGGCGGTTGGGTGGTCGCCAGATGGGGACGCGGCGGACGGTGAGGAGACGCGCGGCGCGTCATCTTCGCGTCCGCGCCGACGCATTTCAGGCGCAATTTTGGGCCGGAACTGGGTCGGCACGGACGCCGGACGGACACGATTTGAGTTTGGGTCGGCGCGCTGGGCCGCCACTTTTGTCCGCGCCGACCCAAACGGACACGGGCGGACGAAATGGGTCGCCCCATTGGAGTTGCTCTAACATCCACAATACCAAATCAATACCATTAGAATCATCATTCAATATATTTTCATACCATATATATTTGTTATTGTGAAAGTTTAGATTGTTTTCGATAAGCTTGGTCAAAGTTTATAAAGTTTGACTAAGGTTAAAGCTAATATGCGGAGTAAAAAAACCGAGGGAGTAGTCAATAGCTAGGACATCAAAAATTAATGATTGCCATCTCATCTAGCCCACCGGGTTAATGGTATATAACCACAGCTGGTAGTTACATGTTTATCTCTCTCTCTCTCTCTGATTCCACAAGGGCAAGGCTATATATGGCATGAAACTAAAGCGGAACTAAAGGCTATCAACATGGAACTGAAGGGCAAAAACATAGAGCCCATGCTCAGGCCATCAACGCCTAACAATTGCGCGCCTTTACTTCTAGCCAGGTCTAGTCTCAATATATGGGATGGTTTTAGCCCTTGTGAAATTCGATAATAAACGATGATCAAGTTAGTTTGTCTACTATTATCAATATATTTCACATCAACTCTTCGGTGTTACAAGAACCAAGGAGATGATTGCAAATTTGCAATACAGATCTTTCCGTCTGCTTTCCAGAAAATCTACTTGTAGTACTGTTTCTTTTTACAAGGGTGTATGTAATTTTGTTTCGTTCCATTACTTGTGTTGACGAATATTTAGTCGGATTACACTTTAGAGATATACGCTCTCTTTAAGTATGGCACTAAACAAGAGAATTTCAACTAAATATTTCACGGGCACTGCTACTGGTGTTGACCCTCTTTGTTGATAAACATGTAGTCCACAGAAAATTCTCAGATTGCCCATTAAAGTTAGTACAAAGTTAAGACACTTATTTTGGGACGGATGGAATAGTTAGTAGCTTCAACATGAATAATTCTTGTTGCCATCTTCAACATGTATATAACCAGCTTGTAAGGAGAGTACATGTTTATCTCTGATGCCACAAGGGCAAGGCTATCAACATGAAACTAAAGGGGAACTAAAGACTATCAGCATGAAACTAAAGGGCAAAATCATAAAGCTCATGCTCAGGACATCAACGCCAAACAATTAAAGGGTGGGAAAGGTTGTTTCGACAACGGTGGGACGCAACAGCACGCCTTTGCTTCTAGCCAGGTCTAGTCTCAACCTGGTCTTCTTCCGTCCGGTGAATGATAGAGGATGGATTTGTTCTGCCTGCACCTACATAGGTCCGGGACAGGGCATCACGAGCATCTGCGTCGAGGCACTCCAGCTTCTCAAGGCACGCGCAGAACGACTCCATCCCATCCACATCCTTCGCCTCCTCGAAATGCTTCAGAAATCTCTTCACAAACTCTGGCCGCGGTGCCCAGTTTGGGGTATTGACTATCTTCTCTGCGTCCCTCCAGACCTGGAGCGCTGCATCGGTCCTGGATTTCTCCAGATAGGACTCAGCGAATATGTAGAAGGTCATAGGATCAGAACGGCCTTGGGCCATGGCTGCCTGGCGGAGAGCCTCGGCTTCGTCTGTCATGTCCTTGGCAAGGTAAGCTCGAATCATCACGTTTGGTATCCTCATGTCAAAGCTCTGTTGAGTGAATTCCCACTCCTGGAAAACCTGCTGCATGGAGTCGAAATCGTCTAGCTTTTTCAGAGATGAAAGCATCACTAGGTAACTTCTGTTTGAACATATCTTCAATTCTGACTTCAGAGATACCCAAAGCCTCTTGACCTCGGACAAGTTGCCGGAACTGGCATAGAGGGAGAGAAGATTATGCCAAGCAAACATCTCACCCTTGTCCATGACTTCCTCAGCTTTCTTTAGGGCCAATTCCGCCTTGTCAAACTGCCCCACTTTATTGTAGTTGTTAGCCAGCACAGTGTACAGGGACCAGTGAACTGGAATTGACTTCTCCAAATCTTCCAGGAACTTCTTGGTGGATTCTAGGCCATTAACCATAATATGGCTTTCTGTCAGGATGCAGTATGTAAAATTATCTGTTTGTATGCCATTTCCTCGCATTTCTTCAAATGTTTTGAGGACTTTCTCTGGCTGGCCTGCCTTCAGGTACAAGGACATCAAATTCTTGTACACCAGTGTATTCGGAACGATGTTCATGGTTCTCATCTTTTCATACAGTTCCAGACCTTTCTCTGGCTTGTGTTCTGCATAGCAGTTAAGCAGAGAGGAATATGTTTTCACTGATTTATGCATATCCGGAAGACTCGAGAAGTATTCTTCGGCAGCTTCTAGCCCATTCACTTTGCATACAAGGTCAAGCCGCAGCGCATGATCCCCAGGAAGCAAGTATGCCCCACGAGCTTCCATCCAGTCTATCAGCTGTAAACATACAACATGGTCAATCGTAATACAGTGAACATAAGTTCCCTTTGCTAGAAAGGGGGCTTCAGATAAATACTTAGATGTAAAAAGAGAAAAGGTCCATATGGAACTATTATATACAGAAGTACACACAACTCCAAGAGAAACACAACTGGCGATTTCTGATGACATACAAAGTTTAGAGGGGTTAAATATAAATAAAAGTAGACTTTCGCGATAGTTGAAGACATGGGTATTTTTTTTAATATAAAAATTCCGAATCCGATTTGCAGCATGATTCCGCATAAACCAAAGATGTAAAACTGATGCACTACTGGCATTTTTAACAACCCGACCATAAAAATAATTTCCATCATACTAGTCAGAAGATATACTCACCAAACTAAACTAAATAGATAAAATTCACAGATGAGAACTTTTAGCAGCAACTTTTGGCAAGAGTCATTCCATATGGGTGGTATCAAGCTGCGGATGACCGCAACTTTCCATCCACAGTTGGACATTCAAACTGAGGTGGTTAATCGTGTGATGACGATGTGATTTCGCTGCCTAACTGGAGAGCGCCCTCAGCATTGTGCTAAGTGAACCACCGACTCTTTTATTCAATGAACGAGGAAAGGCAAAGGTAACTGCTATTCATAATCAGACGAGGGGTAGGGATGAGTTTATCATGGAAATAAGGGAAAGATTACTGCAAGTTCAGGCTGTTATGAAAGACCAATATGACCAGAACCACTGTCAGGTTGACTATGCTGTAGGCCAGCGGGTTTGGTAGGGGCAACCATAGCAGGTGTCAAGGAGACAGTGCAACCTTTTATGGACCCTTAAAATTTTGGAACGAACTGATTCAGTGGTCTGTCATTTTCGATTTCTGTCTGTGCCAAGATACATGATGCCTTTCACGTGGCTCTGCTCAAGGAGTACCAAGGAGACCGTGCTAATGTGGTTGTGCCCCTCCCAGACATTCTGCATAGGCAAGTGCTTCCTACCCAGACAAGGTGGTGCATACAAAGTCGAACCATGGACAATGTGAGCTCCTGGTTCAGTGGAGAGGCACAGCAGCAGCTGACGCAATGCCGCTCCCAAACTCATTTCCCACTGAAACTGATAACACAACAAGATCCAGAGGGATACATCAGAGATGGCCTTACCCAAGCCTCCAGCTTGAAACCAAGGCTCTGCAACCAAAGCTACAAAAACATTACTTGCAACTTAAAAGTTCGTCTCCCAAACTTAAAAAAAAGCCAACAACTTACAGGGAAAACCGGCAGAACAAAGCAAGGTACCAAAGAAAGAAGGTAAAGACGCCGATCATAGCTCAGGATCCCCTGTTGCTCTCCACCAGTGGCACCCAACCCTGATGTCGCCCAAATCCCTCACTGAACAAAGCTGGGTATCGAATCAACAAGATAAAGGTGCAACGTGGGAACTGCTGGAAGAACTTTAATGTCAGTATCTGAACATCCAACTCGAGGATGAGTTGATTCAGAACGAGGGGACAAATGTTGTGGACACCTTTGGGGCAAGTCCTACCAGAGTCAGACTCATCAGCAAGGATCAGCGCTGGCAGCATCACAAGAATTGGAAGTGGCAGCAGGCGTGTAGCCATGTTAATTAGAGAGCGTGTCTTACTTAGAGTCCTAGTTAGAGTTTGCAAGTCTGACATATTGACTTGAGCCACCGAGTTGTACTAGTACTACTAGCTAGTCAGTTCCTACCCTTATTAGTGAAGGGTGTAGGTACTAATACAAATTCAAGTCCATATAATTGTAGGGCAAGAGAGAATAGTGTCCAAACACAGGAAAGTTTCAGAGCCTCCTAGATTAAGCCAGGACAACTCCCAAAAGCAGCCTGGAGGGTGAATCTTTGCCTCCATGCTACCCCCTGAGGTCTGATCCTCGTTCCCAAGATCATCGTCTACCTTCCTTTACCCAGTTTCGAAAGACATGCCATAACTGCGGGGTTGGGGTGGGGGTCAAGTGCCACAAAACAAGGCTTATCAGAAATCAGATTGAATTTTTATTGGGAGCATGTAAACTCAATGAAGTAGTGGTAACTGGATGAATAAATTACTGGGTACCTGCGCAGATTGCACAGGCAAAGAGACCAATGGTGAAGACAGACACTATAACCATTGTGATCCTCTCTGCAGTGAATGTTAGTTGTTGTTTATTGAACAGCACTTGAGCTAAAAGTAGCCCCGGGCATCAGCATTTTAAGGTAGCAGCTGAGAGACAGCTAATTTAGACTATCATCTTCAGAATATATTTCCATTGTGATCCTCTCTGCAGTGGGTGGCAGCTGAACCAGCAGTAATAACAGAATAAAGTTTCAGGTTTTCTGTCGCCAAAATCTAAAACCACACTTGTAGTCAGTCAAAACCCTTGCATTTCAATCACCAATCCACCTGTAGATAGCCGCGTCGCCTGTCCTGGATCCAGGAACCGGATGGAGGCGCGGCCACATTGGAAACGGGAGGGGGGGTCGGTCGGTCAGGCAGGCTTACCTCGAGGGCGCGCCTGTGCTGTCTGAAGTTGCGGAGCTTGCGGACGTAGAAGAGGAGCTGGTGCTCGCAGAGCGGCTGTCTCTCGCGGAGCCACCGGTCGAGCTCCGCCGCCACGCATCCCAGCGGCGCCGCTGGGGGCAGCTTCGACAGGCGTCTGTACAGGGGGACCCACGCCACCCGCAGTTCCGGGCCCCGGCGAAACTGCGCGTGCACGGATCTTGCCGGGGCCGGCGAGACGCGCCGCAGCGCCGCCTCGGCCGCCGCCCGCAGCATCGGCGATTCGGGGGAGAACTCGGGGAGTTCCGTTCGGAAACCGACCGCTCCTCCGGATTCTCGACCCTGCGCCGCACGAGGAGCGGAGGAGCCGCCGCCGGGTGGGGCCAAGGGAGCCGCCGCCGGCGAGGAAAATGGGCGGACGCGGGGCGGCGGGAAGGAACGGAGGAGTGCGGCACGCGCCATGGGCTTTCGGCCCACCAACCGACGGAAAACCTAGCGACCTCCGCCGCACGCGCACGCGGACGGGAGGGGACGATATGTCTCGCTTCCTTGTTTTTTTAACCCAACCTAAATACCTAATCAAGCATGACGGTCAATCCCATATTTTACGAGGTTGTCATCTTCGAAATGCGAGATTTCAAACTCATGAACAATATTACAAATAGTAAACGCCAAGGAGCGATATATAGTTTCATGTATAATAGCATCATACCTGGTTGAACTTCCCTGCTTCAAGCCATCCACCGCCACTTTGCAACCTGAGGCGGTAAGAATCCGCTGAACATATAATCAGCAACGAGAGCAATGCTTCTCTAACCGCAAGGGGGCGATACCTTACTCGTCATAAAATGCTGATTTATTGAAGCCTGCTATGAAACCTTCGGTTCATGAGGGCTTGCTTGGGCGCATCATAGACGGTGCATTCTAAATCTCAGCATCAATTAGAGGAGCACACAATCTCTCATTCATAGCCTCAGTCACCTTAATCTCAATTGCACAAGTGACCACGTATGGCCTAATGTCATCTTGGGCGGTGAAAATATATTTTTTATAGAAGTCGATAGCCAAGACCTCCATCTCTTTATGATCTGTCAAAATACCTCCATCCTCCCAAGCCAGAGACTTTTTGTTTGTTAATTCCATGACGTCCTTTTGCACGCGCATGAAAATATGTCGTATTGCGATATCCTTTCCAATTTAAACTGGATAAGAGCACGTGGCAGAGCTAATGCCTCTCCCCTGGATAATAACTCTGAGATTCTGCGCATCAAGTTTTTCTCCGTTCTCGACAGGCCACAACCCAAGGATTCTCCTCTTAAGTTTTCAAGCCTGCATCTCAGAGTTTTTAACTGTTTTGAGACAAGACCAAATTCAGTGCGGCTCCACTGCAAGCGATTCATGAACTTATGCCAGACCTCCGGTCTTAGGTACACATGCATTTGCCACCACACCATCATAAGTTCATAAACCATCATGTCTAGTCCATGCATTTTCTGGCTGTTTTGTTCTCTGTATGCCACTTTGAGTTCTGAACCGATATAAGCAGTGCACAATGGTCCGATTCTGTCATTTCGACGTGCGTTATTGGCGTACTATCAAAGGCCTCCTGGAACCTATCATACCCCAGTCCCATGTCAAGCCAAACCTTTATGTTGTTACTGGAGCGGCATCCTCGGCATGGTGGTTAGCTCAGACGTGACTGCTGTGGACCTTTGTTTCAGAAGAAACAAGGGAATTTCTGCCTCATTTCAACACTGAGATCTACTAGGATTATTATATTAAGTAAAGGTACGAGGTTCTCCATTTTGATACAAATGTGCCAAAAATGAAGCAACTGAATCAGACAAAAAAAATACGGTTGCAGCAAAATGTAGAAACCATCATGCAGAATATACTGGGGTCTAGTCGCGTTTGTCAATGTCGAGCAAATGTAGAAACCATCATACAAAATTATACTGATTCATAGTTTAAAACATAATGGATGAACATGTGTCAGCTCAGTGTAGTCTAGCTTTTGAAAAGAAAAAGAGAGATGAACATGATTGCGGCCTTCCCGGATGGACAGTGGTGTTCATGCTGTTTGCAGATAGTGCACACAAGACTAGTATAAATGTCTTTTTAAGGTTACTTCTGAGCATGAAGGTCTTGCCCTCTTCTCTGTACGTTGGAGATTGCACGGTTTATGAAGAAAGTAAATAATTCGGAACGAAGAACATCCATGATAGCCTGGTAACTCAGACGAGTGCATCAAATTATGAGTAAAAATCCTCTCGAAACGGTTGGCTGAATACCATCTTATACCTCCATCCCTCAAAAGAAGAAATACCATCCATCCCTCCACTGCTCTAGTTTGAAATTTACCAAGTTTATAGAAAAAAGGTACTCCATGGAATGGTATTCCTTTTGCCAAGTTCACAGAGAAAAGATACTCCGTGGAGTATCATCAATGTTCAAAAATACCAAATCAATATCACTAGATCCATCATGGAATGGTATTCTTTTCATAGTGTTATATTTATCTGGTATAGTAGATGTTGAAAATTTTCAATGTAAATTTGGTCAAACTGTACAGGCAGGACTAACACGCGAAGTAAAAAAAGAACAGAGGGAGTACTAATTCCTTCCGGGAAAATTTTGTTTTTGCCACTCTAGATTTTGCCAATTTTCCTTATGCCACTCTAGATTTTGACATTTCACTTTTGCCACTCTTAGTTTTTGACAATTATCTGAATTGCCATTCCGGTGGCAAAAGCAAAATTTTCGGAGTGGCGATTGTGATACATTTCAAAAGCTAAGAGTGGCAAAAATGAAATAAAATTATTCTGCTTTTGCCACGGAATGGCAATTGTGATAATTGTCAAAAGCTAAGAGTGGCAAAAGTGAAATGTCAAAATCTAGAGTGGCATAAGGAAAATTGGCAAAATCTAGAGTGGCAAAAACAAAATTTTCCCAATTCCTTCCAGCGCTTGAAATCGTCAAGTAATAATAATACTTGCACTGCCGATCAGTCATCTCGCAACAGTTGCACAGGACGATAGAAGCAAACAGGGGGCAAACGGTGAAAGCTTGAAGTCCCAGCTCAGCTGCCAGTCTTGCTCGTAACCAGCGAGTGACCAACACGCAGCACAAACCAAGAGACCAGCACAACACATCAGGCAAATGAATGAACTTACAAAAGGATCTGAGACTAGCTATCACATCCAAAAAGGCAAGCAGCCCCTCCAGCTGAAGGACTTGTTGCCCTTGGCCGCAGCCGTCCTCCTCGACACCCTGGTACCGGCACGTCCCTCGCCTCCTTGCACGCCTTCTCGAGCTACGCCACCCGCCCCTGCACCCTCCGGAGGTCCATCCCCAGCGCCTCCTCGCCCACCACAACCCGCCTCAGCATCGTTGCCGCCGGCGAACAAGGGGTTTGGAGTTTGGGTGGCCGCTGCGAGGACGTGCGCTTCCACGCCTCCAGGGTCGGCTTCTTGTAGTTCAGGCACCCGCACAGCGCCCCCCTCTCCCCGGACGTCAGCATGGGGTTTGGCTGCATTGCACAGGGTCACACCATTACATTGACACAAGCCAATGCTATTTTTCACTTGTCTGACAGTTTCACTTAAAGTTGCGCACTACCAAGGCTGAAATCACTCTATTTTATGGTGTACAACTATTAGTCTTTAGGTTAAAATATCTTATATATGAAGTGACCTTGAGATTCGAATGGTTCTATGTTGATTGAAAAACAATAGTAATGTGATCAAGGTTTAATAATGAAATTGCAGGTAACTTATGAATAGAGAACCTGGTATCAAATCCAGCAATTCTGTACTCACAAATTCAACCAAGTTCTGTAAAAAAAGAATCTTAATGGTCTCAATCATGCAGCAACCAAGGGCAATTGTGTAGTACTCTAATTTGTGTGTTTCCATGCTTCAAAGGAAGGACGCGCATGGGAAAGAAATTACAGGAAGCACAGACAAAAAGGATAGGAAGATGATTAAAGGAGGAAAAAATAAATAACATTTGCACATA
Source organism: Triticum urartu (assembly GCF_003073215.2). Taxonomy (NCBI): domain Eukaryota; kingdom Viridiplantae; phylum Streptophyta; class Magnoliopsida; order Poales; family Poaceae; genus Triticum; species Triticum urartu. Next base: position 732,827,538 of record NC_053023.1, on the reverse strand, counting down.
GAAAGCACCAATGGCAATCCGGTAGAAGGTTACTAGGTTCCATTGCAACAGTAGGCTAAACAAAGGTGATATCTTGGTTGTAAAATTATCAGAGTTCAATACCAAAGAGGATACATTCTAAAGACTAATGGCAGCATGAATCACAAAAGTGCACTGCCAACAGGGGAAGATGCAAAAAGGTTTACATTAGTGTGCAGGCAAACAAAGTTGGGTTTTTGACAGAAAGTACTGATGTAAATCACTACGGGTGAATTTGCTTTTTGTGCGGAACCTTAGTAACTTACTATAGATGAAATAAAGTGCCCCAACATGTGGAGCTGTAACTCAAGATAGATGTCATGAAGAGGAGATAAACATATGCGTGAACTGAAAATAAATTGGGATTTCAAAAGAAAGGAGGTACGTATTATTTTGCGTGACAAATATTTTGTTTAGAGGAGATAAATGTTGTGATCATTTGAACCGTAAGCTGTGTGACAGTGATATGAAGGGAAGCAGGTTTCTGGCATTCAACAGAAGGCTTACCACTTGACACTGTCGGTGACGCTAAGGGCATCTACAATAGAGGCGCTTAGAGCAGACGCTAAGGAATAAAATCCTAGCCAATCTGGCAACCATCTGTTTCAATCCCAGCATCGGTCGGCATCAGGCTGGCATCGCTGCCATAAGAGGAGTCGGGCGCCTAGGCCAACTTGTTGTGCACTGTTGATTTTTTTTAATAATCCAAGCATCTATTTTAAGCGGTTGCGTGTTGGAAGCTTAGGCTTTTGCGCTAGGTGCTTAATGAGATCCCATTCTTTTCCCTTTTAAGCGCCTGGTTAAGAGGCTGTGCATTGTAGATGCCCTAATAACGACGGTGGGAAGTTGCAATATATGTGCGATGGTTTGGGCAAAGAAGCGCACACCCTCTCACACTGTAATGTGTTGACGTCCAGCGTGAAACCACCTGACTTGACCAACGAGCTTCCACACTGATATAGGAGCAAGTGCCTCCCCACTGCACCCGTGAGCAAGGACCCGGAATCCAGCGAGAATGTCCTCTTCTCCATCTGCCACTGGGTAGAAATCCCAGCATTGTTTCGCCAAACGTTATATTTAAGGCGAGATGTGTCGGGCTTAGAGCATCTATAACAGCCGTGTTAAGCGCCATGCGTAAAAAATTTGTTTACCGCGCGCGTTACGGCTGGTTTTGCGCACCCGTTTGCGCTGGCTCCAGTAGCCGTGCTATAATGCAGCACGCGCGCGCCGCTCCAGTAGAGCGCAAAAATACAGCGCGCGCGACTCGCCGGACATTTTGCATATATGATATTTTAAAAAAAAAATAAACATGTGAAATTTGACACAAACAAGTTGATGAATAAAAGTTCATACCCACAAGTTCAAAATCATGCCCATAAGTTCATCCAACCAAGTTCAAATGCAAACTAAAGTTCAAGACATGAAAGACACATCAATCTTCATCTTCCTCGTCTTCGTCTTCGTCCTCATCTTCCGAAGACGACTCTTCCACCTCCGAAGATGAATCTTCCTCCCTCTCCTCATCACGCACCGCATCACGCACCACATCATGTGAAGCTTCGACGGTGTTGGCAAGATTTTCAACGGCATCTTCATGGGAATGTGTGTGAGAAGGCACATCGAAAGACATTGCACCCATGGCGGCCGGAGGTGCACCCATGCCTCTCATGAGAGAAGCAAAACTCATGCCTCCCATGGCGGCCATAGCGTCGGAGGGTGCTCCAAAGCCACCCATGCCTCCCATGGCGGCCGGAGGTGCACCCATACCTCCCGTGGCTCCAAAGCCACCCATGCCTCCCATGGCGCCGAGGCCACCGCCACCCATGGCGCCGAGGCCACCGCCACCCACGACGCCGAGGCCACCGCCACCCATTGCACGAACCAAGGCTCTTTTTTGGATTAAGACTTCTTGTTGGGCAAGATTGACATACTCTTTTTGCGCCGCATTGAGGTTAGATGTGTCCAAGAAGAATAAGTGCTTCTCCCATTCCAACAACTTAGCTCGCTCCTCGTTGCTCACTTTCCTCTTCTCCAAAGCCACCTTTCTCTCCTCGGCCGCCACCCTTCTCTCCTCGGCCACCAACCTCCTCTCCTCAGCCACGACATCTTGGTTCTTTGCCATTTTCCTCACCTCATTGGCTTCGACCTTGCCTTCACAATAGCTTCCATAGCATTTTTGAGCTCATCATCTTCTTTCCTCTTCTTCTTTTCGGTGTGCGCGTCCATGGGTGGGTGGCAGGGCGCCGGCGCCGGCGCGCGCGGGGCGTAGGACGAGGAGAGGAGAGAGTGCGGCGCGAGCGCTCGAGTGTGCCGCGCGCTGTAGCTGGCGCCCGAAATACGCCGCGCGGGTAAGTGTTTTCAACCGCGCGCCCAACCCGTTATAGCGCGCGCGCGCTAAGACGGCCTAATTTGCGGCGCGGCGCTAGTTTAGCGCGGCTGTTGGAGACGCTCTTAGGCACAAACATCCGGATCATGCCTTGGCCTGCCTCCACGATGGCCACATCATCGCCCGAATGTCTGGCACCGGGTGGGTGGTCGGCCATGGAGAATTCCATCCTCTGAATGTCAAGCACCAGCAATTTTTCAGTTGAACCTGAAACCCAGTAGAAGCAGCCATGGGCGTAATGGCGCGACACGAAGAGAACCATCCATGTCGATAACACGAAGCCCGGCAACAACTCGCTTGAAAAGGCTCGCCATTTCCCTGTGCCGGAAGAGAAGACAGCGGCCACGAGTTTAGCTTCAAACAGCACCATCCAGATCACCCTGAATGATGTCCCCTCCTCCTCCGTGGCAGCTGCTGCCTCCTCGTCGCCGTTGCTGGGAGGGACGAGGAAGGTCTCGGCGAAGCAATGCCCTTCTATCAGGAGTTGGTCAACGACCGAAGCGGCTAGGTCATCGGGGATTGGGGGAAGCAGGAGACACCGCCGGTGCAAGGGGTCGCACACCACCATCTCCTTGAAGAGGGCTTCCAGCCCATCACCGGCGTCACGAAGGCGGGATCTGTCGAGGAGGACGCGGCCGTCGCGGACTTCCCGCACGGACCAGTTCCGGGCGGGGGCGGGGAGGAAGGCGAAGGAGAAGTCGGCCGCGAGCGCGACGGCGCTGGCCGCCGGCGCGGAGGGGTGAGGCCGGACGGCGGGGTGGAAGCGGTGCTGCCCTGGGTAGAGGAAGCCGAGGAGGGGCGGGGGATGGATCTTGCGGAAGCGCCGGAGGAAGGAGCGGTCGGCGACGAGGCGACGGAAGGAGGCGCAGGCGGCGGAGGCGCGGATGAGGTCACCTGGGGTGGGGAGGCGGAGGAAGATGTCTACCAGGAGCTCGTCGGGGATCGCCGGCAAGGCCATCTTCCGGCCGCTCTCCGGCGTCGGTGCTGGCGGTGGCTGTGTCTCACGAGGCTGTGTGGGCTCAGCTCATCTGCTCGGTGTGTGCTGCTGGGGAAGTAAGCCCACGCACGGTACAAATGGGCTGCAGAATACTAGTTTGTCGCCGGCCGAAAGTAAATGGATTAGTTTATTTTTCAAAAAAAACGTGAATAAACATAGAGGACAGAGATTGAAATTTCAGAAAATATCGATAATAATAATTATTATTATTATTGGCACCAAAGATGCACACGTTTTCTATGTGTATGCAAAATTTCGTGGTGATTTGACAATGAAGGAGCTCTTGGCCAAAAAAGGGTTTTGAGAAAAGTTCAAGATTTTTGATTTTGGACCGTTGATTTTGTTATTTACTCCCAAGATCCTCCGATGTCAAATCACCACTATATTTGCACGCCCATAGAAAACTTGTTCAATGTTTATGTAAAAAAAATCAGATTTTTATATTTTGCTTTGCTTTCTGATTTTACTATTCGCCCGAGAGCACATGAGCTTGTAATCAGCTATGGGTTACCAGTAAGTATAGCACTTCACTATTCATTTACCCAATTAGATAAAAAAACTACCATATATCTTCAATTAAGAATTAATTTTTTGGTTGCTTAACTATGACGTGATGACGAGTGGAGCAGCAAAAACTTCGGGCATGTACCGCGTGATATTGAGAGGTTGCAAACTAAGGTATCAAGTTTGCAACAAGGTAATGCCAAAAGGTTGTTAATTAACCAGAAAATGAACGAGCTTGATGAGGGACGGAGAGAGGGAGGGAGGGAGGGACCTAGGAGAGAAGGAGAGCCAAAGAGGGGATACACCTAAAATACCCCACGCGACGTGGCTCCAGGATACGTGGCGCTGGGAAGCCGACAATGACGAAGAGGGAAGACCACACACGACCGTCTATAATATTGAGCCAGTTATGGCTAGATGCACCGGAACGCCCAGACTCGACGCCCATCTTTTGGAGTCCTCACGTCGTCGTCGTTGTATATGAGCGCGCAGCCCAAGCGCCGCCTGCGGCACCACGCCTTGATGGCTCGTCATCAGTCACTTTCTCGGTGACGAGATAGCGACATGGATGCCAAGGACAATGGAAAGGATCAAGGAGAAGATGGTTGTGCTGCCGGGTAACCAGGTGCGCTCTCTCTCGACGGCAGCGCACCTAGACCTAGATTACCCATGCTCACACTAGGAGGGGTGGGGTACTAGATTGTGCTTCTACATGGGCTGCATTCGGCTGCCAGGCCCGATTAACCAGAATCCTCGGGTTTTTCTACCGGAATAGCGTTCCTCAAAGACAGTCGGTCAATTATCCATAGAACAACCAGTGATAGTCAGATCATTTGATCGAACGGTGGGAAAGTCACATGGCGTGAGATGACTCGACAATGCTCCAGTTTTGCTGTCCTTAATTGGCATATTGGGGCTAGAATTGCCTAAACTAGCTCACCTTTTTAAAAATATGGATATATCCATTTCCATTTCTATATTTTTTTGTCTAAATCTCGTGCCATATTTGTTTTGTGTTTGCAAAATAAATTTGTATACCTTCTATTTCATTTTAGTTCAGATGCGGATGTTTTGAATGCAAACAGGCATTTTCTCGAATACGAATGTCAGATATTTCCTGATCATTCATCACGACTTTCTGCCATTTGTCTCGTGGGAGGTGCTTTTACAGCGGTGGTCATGTTGCAAATTTGAAAAAAAAATCAGTGTCAAATAAGGAAGCAGATTTTAAGATAGTGTCAAATAAGGAATTCTCTATAAGAGATAAGAGATGATGGTGTTCTTCGTTGCTCCTCGTCCCTGGCTTGGCTTGTGGGGTCCGTTTGGATGGTGCCTAAAACCCATACTCTGATTTAATAACGTGGTCAGCTCTTCTTTTACAAAGATCGTCGGATCGCGAGCCCGTTGGATTTACCGTGCGTGCAATAGACAACGTCCGACGCAAAATGATGAGTGTGCGACATGGGCCATGGCTGCCTCAGAAGTTTGCAGCATAAATAAATCATGTAGCTTGCGCCTCGAGGTTTGCAACATGACCTCATATTGCAACAAGCTTTTATGTACTAGCAACACAGATCATGTTTTGCTCCGTCTGAAATTGTCATGGCACTAGCGCATGGTAGCAGGATGGCCGACCACACGAGTCACGCAGCGGTGTACCTCGTCGGCGCCATAGCTCCACGACCCATATCACGCCAGCCACGCGTGTCCCCTCTCCCAGTTTCCCTTCGTTGACGTGATCGTGGGACAGAGACGCGGCCCTGCCTGCCTACCTCTCGCTTGCTTGAACACCCCGGGCATGGGACGAGACGCGGTCGTTGGAGCCGGGCCGGCGCCGCGCGAGCCTCCGTGGCCACGAGCAGCGACCGCGACGTGGCCTCCTTGTCGGCGCCCGCACCGCCCGGATCACGTATTACGTTTTGAAACGGTGGGCGGCCACGCGCGCGCCGGTGCCGGATGATGGGTGGAGCAGAGCAGGTTGTCCCGAGGCCGGGGCCAAGAGGAAGAAGCCGAACGCACAAGCGCGCGATTCCGCTCGACATAATCCAGCACCAATCATTTGAACAGTATTCATCACGGGGCCAGTGCCGGCGTGCGTCCACGAGCTACAACAGACGGAGTAGTAATCAACCACAGCGCCGGTTACCAAAAGGGCAGTGATCTGCGCCGGTGCACCGTCTAGCCCCAACTGTTAGATCCAGTGCGTTCCAACCGTTTGATCTGCCTGTTGACTTTCATCTCCTTCGTCCTCTTCGTGCGCTGCGCAGGCGCCGCCCCCTGCTCGCGTGGATGTCATCCCGGCCGCCGATCGCCACCCCCTCGCCTGGAACTCCTCCCTCCGCCGGTCCCTGCCCTCGTCGCCGGTGCTCGCCGCCCTCGTCGCTGGTGCTTGTCGTCACAGCACACCGTCTTCACTGGTTCCAGCAGGACAGCGTCGCCATCACGCCCAACGTCCTCTATCCTTGCAACACCTAGCCGTCACGGCCATATCACGCCCGTCGCAGCATCATCGTGTCGCCGGCCGCAACTCTGACCGCCGTCGTCGATGCTCACTGCCCCGAGGTTGCACGAACAAAGGCCGCCCAATCGACGCCATTTAGATGGATGTAGCGAAAACTTCGCCGCTGGTAGCAAAAAATAGCGACGGGTGCAGCAAAATCATTGTCGCCGTCGTCCAGCGTCACATCTGCGCCATTAATGGATGTACCAAATTTTCTCGTTGGTCGTAGCAAAAGCCAATGATCGTTGCAGCAAAATAACCTCCGTCGTCGCGGGGATGTAGCTCCGTCAACGAAACATACAGCCGGATGCAGCTTTCCATGGTAGCAAAAATGTGTCGTTGAATGGATGTAGCAAAAAATGACAACGGTTGCAGCAAATCATCGTCGCCGCCGGCACGAGGTCACAACTCCGCCATGATGGATGTAGCAAAAACCCTCGCCGGCAGTAGCAAAATCTATCTACTCCTATGGTTGAAGTTTTTTTAGTTGGGCAGTGCCTATTGAAGCTTTTCTATCTATGGTTGAAGCTTTTTTAGATCACGGATGCAACACTGTATACACGCGGTTCCGGCCATGGCAACAGGTAGTTGTGGCATCTCTGCTCTCCTAGTAGCAGGCGGTCGTTGCAGTTTGATGACGACAGCAGTGTCAGCACCGCCAGTCATCTTTACGTCGGCCCCGATCCATGCCGTTTGAAGCACCGGTGCAAGCAGCTGGTAGCAAAAACATCAAAGCTTCATCATTCGTGGCGACCAAGAAAGAAGGCTGCAAGGGGAAGAAAGGAGAGGATGCAGGGAAGAAGATAAGGTTGTTTGAAAAAAAAATAATGTGTGGGGCTGTTTGTGTCCAGCTCGGGAGATCGCTAGACCCACGATCGAAAGGGATCGCACGATCCGCACGGGTCCGGCCGAAGCTGCCGGCTGGAAATATTTCCCTTGCCAAAATGTATGTCGTCTTGTGTGTTAACGTTTCCCTTTTTTTTTTAAAAAAAAGTTGAGTGTTAGCGTTTCCTAGTGTACGTCGATTCAGTCTAAAACATGGTCACGTTCAAATTTTGCTCCATCCGTATCAAAATATATAAGACATTTTGTAAGTTAGTTCAGCCTACCAAAACATCTTATAACCAATCACATACATTTGACCGGCGCAATTTAGAAAAGATATAGGAGACATGGTTGCATGCATGTACAAATAGAGACTCAAAATAGGCGTGCCCGATGTTCTGGCACATTCACGAACGTTTTAGATCAAAATTAGCCAATCCTGGTTGTACATGCTCTTAAGTGTCTGGCATTTCCTTTGGAGCTCTTTATTTCTTTCTTCTCCCTCGTTGTTTGGGCTGCCGGACGACTCCTTAAACCGTGCTTCCCCCCCTCTAGTTCTAGGTGCTTGTAGTGTGGCTTGTATTGTAAGCCATGTTCTCATCACCTTTGTATTTTTTTGGTTGCTGGTGTTTCTTTGTGCTTTGTCAGTGACATTGGATATTATCCCGTTGGCTGAATCCTACAGTTTCTTTAACTCAAATATGATTTCGTATCGAGTCTTTATTTCTAGAACATTCTCTTTTTTTATTAACATCTCACAACTTCCTTCACTTTGGTCCACCTCGACAAATATGTTAGGGACAACCACTCTCTAGGCATTGATGGCAGATCCAGAGCTTGATGATTGCCGAGCGATGAAGCTTGATCACGACGTGCCCGCCTGTCACAAGGCAGGGGAAGCAGACTGCACCCTCGCAGACATGAGACGATTGTTGTGCTCGTGCTGGTAGTGGATTTGCCATTGCCTCTAATAACTTTTAGATCGATATTTGCATAAGTTACTCTTAGTCTCTTATGGCCTTCTCTCCTCTCTCCTGCCAACGTCGTCACTCTCGCTCTTGCTCCGCCGCCTCTCATCTCTCTTCCACTCCACCTCCTGCTCTTGCTTCGTTATCTCGTCACCTCACTCTTTGTTCATTTTTCCTCCTTCACTACCTGCAAAACTAGGCCAAAATCACTGTTTTGATCTTGTCGGAAAACTTTAGCACTATGTGAACCCTTTAGGCCTTATATAATGCTAGATGCTTATAGAAAAGTAAAGCGGATTTTCTTAAAAGTACGGATGCCTATTTCTACAGAAGAGACGCCTAACTAAGCATCTATCCTGTACAAATAAGTATCGGTGCTTAAAAAAAATCTGGTCTCTAAGCATCTTGCATTGTATAAGGCCTTAGGGCTCGACAGCTACGACGGCACTCTTACACATAAATAGGATCCATCCAACTAAACATCCACGGTGAGTCGTAAGCAGGACACAGCTACAAGCCTGCCTGTCCGTGTCCATATCAGCGTATTAATTTCAGCCCGGATCGCCATCGCCAATGGCCACGCTTCCAATCTACTCCGAATCCACTGACCACTGGACGCGGCCCGAACTCGACACCGGCTCGAGCCCGACTCGACCGTTCTCCCTTTTTGTCTACCGGACCGCTTCGGTTCGGAACTTCGGATTATCGAAGTCAAGGCCGTAACGACAAGCCGATAGACGGACGCCAATCCAAGCACGAGCCAGCATTTTTTACGGTTTCAACCCTCACCTTTTCGCGAATTCCACCTCCCCGAACGAGGGATCTCGCCGCCGCCGTGATCCCCCCGCGCGGCGAGGAGGGAGGAGGATGTCGTCCGCCGCGCGGCGCGCCAGCCACCCGGCGCTGGTGAACGGGGACGGGGAGTACGGGCGGGAGGACGAGGATGAGGAGGAGGAGGAGGGGGAGGAGGGGGACGAGCCGGAGGAGGAGCCGCGGCTCAAGTACCAGCGGCTGGGCGGGAGCGTGCCGGCGATCCTCTCCACCGACGCCGCCGCCGCCATCGCCGTCACCGACCGCGCCGTCCTGCTCGGCACCCACGACGGCACCCTCCACATCCTCGACTTCCAGGGCAACCAGGTACGCCACGGCCACGCTCGCTTGCTGTTGCGGAATTGGGGGCGCCCTGAGAGCCCGCTCTTATTATCTACATGCGCTCGTAGCATTGGCCTGCCGCTGCACAACTATACTCCTAGCCAATTGCCCAAGAGACGTTTCAGAGAGCGGAATTTTGGGGGGCGATTGTAAGCTTCTGCTGCGGAGATTTATGGATGCAGATAGCGTTTGGGCGGGCGGAATTTTGAGGGATTACTTGTGATGACTATGCTGAAATTCTACCCTATGAGGCAGAGTCGACATGGTTAAACGAGCTAAATAGAAGTAACTGTCTGCATCAAAACCTTTTGCACCTTTACAGATGACGAAACACAGCTGCTACTAGCTTCACCATGGGTTGTTATCTGAAAAACAAACTTCATTATTGGTTGAATCCATGCTAGATAACATTGGTTGTAATGATCATGTTGCAAGTCTTAATATAGCTCCACCGTTTCTGTCAAAAGAAAGGGTTCATGGAAATCATATAGGGAAAAAGTGGTATGTGATATGTGAAGTGAAGCCTGTGTTCTGATGCCTTCGTCATCCACATATATGCTTTCTCTACAAGTGCCATATCCTTTATGTTGGCACGCCTACTAATCTGTCGTCAAATGCCTTATTGTTTATGTTGATACTAATCTATTGTCATCTATTTGTTTCAATATGTGTTTTCCAGTCAAAGGAAATCAAGGCTCACACAGCAACCATTAATGACATCAGTTTTGAAGATCGTGAATATATAGGAAGCTGCTCAGATGACGGCACAGTAGTAATAAGCAACCTCTTCACTGATGAGAAACTCAAGTTTGAGTATCATCGGCCCATGAAAGCAATTGCTTTAGACCCTCAGTATTCCCGGAGCAACAATAGATTTGCTACAGGTGGCTTAGCAGGTCAAGTACTTGTGTTGACAAAGAAGAGTTGGGTGTCAGGCTATAACAAAAAGGTGCGCTTTGCATTCTTGGGATAAAAATACGATCTGATTGATCAATTAGCTCTCATGGCTGTTATCTCGTATCCTTATCTTAGGTTCTGCGTGAGGGTGAAGGACCGATCCATTCTATGAAGTGGAGGACAGATCTTCTTGCCTGGGCTAATGATGCAGGGGTGAAAGTGCATGATATGAAAACGGACAGAGGAATTGCATTCATAGAGAAACCAAAAGGAATTCCTCGGCCAGAAGTTTTACTTCCTCACTTGGTCTGGCAGGTAAATAATGTTTTGATTCAAGATATATAGTTTATTTCAATCAGCTCAGTTTCAACATCTCAATCTGGTTAGCAGAAAAATACTACTACTTAGGTTGCAAAAGGAATCAGAAAACATGTAATTTTTCCGCTGATGTGTGCAATAAGGGTTCATCGTTTCCTTACTCTGTAATCTGGGTCACACAGTGTAAGACAAAGGATGTTGACCAAAACAAGAGGAATAGCATATGGTGCACATTAGTTTCTGAAATGGGTGGAACATACTGTTTGTTATGTTTAGGAGCATAATACATGCTTTGTTCTATGAGGAACAAGGATATATGCACCATGGAAACTGTACATACATGGTTGCATACTGATTGATTTTTCCATATGTAGGACGACACAGTTTTAGTTATTGGGTGGGGAACAAGTGTCAAGATTGCTGCAATTCGAACAGATTCATCCCAAGGACTCAATGGAATGCAAAGGAGTATTTCCGCAGCAAGTTCTGAGAAGTATGTTGATATTGTGGGCTCTTTCCAAACTGGCTACCACATATCTGGAATTGCTCCGTTTGGCGATCTTTTGGTTATGCTTGCTTATATCCCCGAAGAGGATGATGGAGATAAAAAAATTAGTACTTCTGTTTCTTCACGCCAGGTAAACACCACTGCTTGTCTTCGGATTACCCTTTACCACATTGATATATTTCCATTATGTCTGAACATTTTGTAGGGAACAGCGCAGCGTCCAGAAATTCATCTTGTTTCATGGAAAAATGATGTGCTTACTACTGATGCCCTGCCCATTCATGGTTATGAGCACTATAAGGCAAAGGATTATACTCTCGCTCATGCACCTTTCTCAGGTTTGGTGGACTTCTCAACAGTGAATGGACATTTCTTCACTCTTCACTGGAATTTCTATAATGAGGGAACACTTGTTTTATGATCCAGGAAGTAGCAATGCGGGTGGACAGTGGGCTGCTGGCGATGAACCGCTGTATTACATCGTGTCTCCTAAGGATATTGTGGTAGCAAAGCCAAGGTTCGTTAAAATGTTACAGACCTAGAGTGCATATTAGCCCCTTATTCTACAATTGTTAATTAAACAAGGCAATGGTAATTTATACAGCGTTATTCTTTCTGAAATTGTGGTGATCTTCATTGGCAATTTTTCTCTGATTGCACGTGCCTTCTAATTAGAGATACTGAAGACCATATTGCGTGGCTTCTTCAACATGGTTGGCATGAAAAGGCATTGGCTGCAGTTGAAGCAGGACAAGGGAGGACCGAGCTTCTTGACGAGGTAAAGTAGCAATGTCAAGATTGAATAGTAAATGGAGTACAGTGCATCAGCATTATTTGTCTGATGACGAGGATGCTTTTTTCTAGAAACCTAGGAATTGGCACCTTTAAGGAGCCAGTATTATGTTGGTTGGTGTTCACTGTATTGTTGACTTCATGTACAACTTAGCCATCCCATCTGAAAATAATGAGACCTCTGTCACTGAGCAATACGTCTATTCAAAATAATCCATCTTTAGACATTATTTTAGAAAACCTTTAGACCTTTGAGTGTCATGAGCTAAGGTGACCATAACATTGGAAGTGATAAATGAGACGCTGAAATACATGTTCTCTTCTTAAATCCCATATATATGCATTCTTCTTTTCAATTCATTTTTCAGAAAGTTATAAGTGTGTTATGTTTAACCGCGTAATTGGTCTATCGTATGTGGGGCAGTTTTTACGAAGGGTGGCTCTAACTATGAAAAGGAGATCTAACCACACAAGGAATAGTTGAACTATTATTAAATTTTGTTCATTCAATCTTGTAGGTGGGCACACGATACCTTGATCACTTGATCATTGAAAGAAAATATGCTGAAGCAGCACAACTCTGTCCAAAGTTACTGCGAGGATCTCCTTCAGCATGGGAGAGGTGAGATAATTATGTAGACACATTTCAAACCCAGAGGAGTTGTTTTCCATGGGCACTATCTGTGTTAATCATACATGTTTTACATCTAATAACAATAATTTACCTGCCACAGGTGGGTCTTTCACTTTGCTCATCTCCGCCAGCTTCCTGTGTTGATCCCTTACATACCCATAGAGAATCCACAGCTGAGTGATACTGCTTATGAGGTACCTGTACTAGTTTTTGTTAGCTGTAATCCTTGTGTTATATTTTACTTAGCTAGGGAGTAGTAGTACAGGCCAGCTAGAGCTTCCTTAGGGCTACTTTGATTCATAGGATTCTTACAGGATTTTCAAAGGATTGTGATTCTATGGAATTGGAATTTTTTCTATAGATGTTGTTTGATTCATATGAATGCAATCCTTAGGAATCATTCCTATGGAACTTTCCTTTTTCTATTTGGTAGGAAATTTTGCATGAGTTCCAAGCTCTTGGAAAATTCCTACGCTTCCATCAAACACACACTTGCCCCAATTCTTTTGTCTTGCAATTTCATTGGATCCAGATGGGCAGGGCATATTAATCCTCCATTTTTCCTATACCATGAATCAAGGGAGTCCTTAGTCAGTAAGATAGTGTATGCAGCTGGACAGCTAGTAGTAGTCAATTTGCCTTTTGCATGTACTAGCAACTGCTAGAGCTGCATGGTCAGTTCAGCATTAGCAACCGACTTGCCCTGTACTGTTTATATGCCTCAAGGCAACAATACAAGTAGCAGCTCCAGAAAAACACTATCCTGTGTTTGGCCCCGGCTCCTCTCTGCTTCTAACAGTTTTTTGCTTGTTCTTTCCAAACCTATCTATTTGTAATGATATTCTAATGTGGTCTATGTAGGTTGCTCTTGTAGCTTTAACTACCAATGCGTCTTTTCACGAACTTCTCTTGACTACAATAAAAAGTTGGCCACCTACATTATACTCTGCTTCACCAGTCATATCTGCTATTGAGCCACAGCTCAATTCCTCATCGATGACTAACTCATTAAAAGAGGTGGGTCGGAACATTGTTTACTGGATGTCGAAAGACTGTAATTTATTTATTTGAGCTAGAGGTTGGTATCTTGATCTTGTCTGCTTTGTAGGCTTTAGCTGAGTTGTACGTGATCAACAGTCAATATGAAAAGGCCCTTTCTCTCTTCGCTGAAGTAAGTACACCCTAGATTGTAACAGTTAAGAGCTCCATTCTACAATTGAGTTATAAAAGGAGCAGTTCCTGTAGTTTTGTTTCTAGGGCATGTTTTTATTGCTAAAACCTTATTTTGTTCAGCTGCTGAAGCCTGAAGTATTTGAGTTTATCGAGAAGCACAATTTGCATGATGCCATTCATGATAAGGTACGGTGTAAGGATTCCCAATTGGATGATAAAATTATCACAAGCATTTGATATTGTATTCGTGACTGAATTTTGTGGAATTTAATGTGGCCATAAATCCTAGTCTGTGGTCTAATTTGAGTTCCTTATATATAGTTACATTCTACCAAAACATAACCTAGAAAGACAAAGTCTTTCACATGCTCCACTTATTTATTGTTCTTTACGTTCTGCAGGTTGTCAATCTTATGCTATTGGATTGTAAAAGGGCAGTCCATCTATTGATCCAACATCGTGATATCATTCCCCCGTATGAAGTCGTGGAGCAACTGTTGCATGCAAGTAAAAGTTGCGACAAAAAATATCTGTTGCATCAGTATTTGCATGCTTTGTTTGAGGTGGACATACATGCTGGAAAAGATTACCATGATATGCAGGTATGTGGATTCTCATTGGACATACTATCCCTATATATTGTCTACTTGCTCATTCTACCCGTCTCCCCTATTTCTGTACCCTCTTATCTCGTGTTTTGACACAAACTAGTAACTCCAAACTTTCTGTGTTGTAGCTGGAGCTTTATGCGGATTATGAGCCAAGGATGTTACTACCCTTCCTTCGTACCAGCCAACATTACAGGCTTGACAAGGTCCTAGTCCTAATACTTGAAAAAAAATGTTATTCATTCATTATAGTTAACAATGGCGTATGGTATTTCAGGCATATGAAATATTTGCACAAAAAGAATTTGTCAAGGAGCAAGTTTTTGTTCTTGGTCGTATGGGAAATGCTAAGGAAGCGCTTTCTACAATTATAAACAAACTGGAAGATATACAGGAGGTCCTAACCTGGCTATCCTCATTTTCCTATGATATCTTATGCTGTGTTACCCAACTTGAGTCTATGGGTTTGGATTAGAATAACATAATTTTTGGACTGTATGCAGGCCGTTGAATTTGTTACGGAGCAACATGATGACGAATTATGGGACGAACTGATAAGACAGTGCCTCCAAAAGCCTGAAATGGTAATTGAATGAGATGTCTGCTTACTCGTCATGAGATTGATACCATTATATTATATGTCTTACATTATTTGTTGTGACTGTTGAGCAGGTTGGGATGCTGTTGGAACATACTGTCGGCAATCTTGACCCTCTGTACATTGTCAGTTTGGTTCCAGATGGGCTAGAAATACCCAAGTATGTTTCCCTGGAAGTCTATTTCGCCCAAAGATCACAAGATTGATCCTAGGAAATATTATACATGACAAAAACCTTACAAAACCAATTTCTTTCGTCATAATTCACCAACAATTTGTGAAAAACTGACAAAGACACCTCTTAACCCATTCCGTTCCTGGTCAAAGTATTTACTGATTATTCACGCTTTGACAGATTGCGGGATCGCCTTGTGAAGATTGTGACAGACTATCGAACAGAAACTTCACTGAGACATGGATGCAACGATATACTAAAGGTCAGCCATCTCCATTTCACTACCCTGGTTTATCTGTCATCCATCTTACATGTTTGCTGACTCTGCCTTCTGTAGGCCGATTGTGTTAATCTTTTGGTCAAATACTACCATGAGGCTCGGCGTGGGGTCTGCATGGCAAGCATGGACGAGGAGGCACAAGGAGCCAGAGTCAATGAAGGATCTTCGCGAACAGGCGACAGATCATCGACCTTACGTAATCTAGAGATGAAATCCAGAACGAGATGTGGCGCTCGATGCTGCCTGTGCTTCGACCCTTTGTCCATCCAGGACATGTCATTCATCGTGTTCTATTGCTGCCACGCGTATCATCAGTCTTGCCTCGAAGGCGGGCTGGACTCGATGAAATCAAACAGCAACGTCCGGGACAGCGACGATGGGTCGGAGGACGACGACGGTTCCCCCTCGGGCGAGTCTAGAATGCGGTGTGTGCTGTGCACCACAGCCGCCGCATAAGTTATATTCCTCATTGAGCTGTCCATATTCTGATGTGTTGTGTTGTAAGTTTTGAGCCCTGTAATTATTGCATTGCGCTCTTCTGGGGTTGATACATATGTAACAACAATAGGTTGTTGATTCTTTGAGGGGGAGCTGTGTGCGTCCTCGGCATGGGTTTTCTGTAAATTTGGCGCGCTACCTGAGTTTGAGCAAGGTTGTAACGGCATTTTTTTTCTCAATGCCACGCTTGCCAGATCATGCAATGTTCATGAAGACTAGTTGTTTTGAAGAAAGTGGTATGATCAATTTTATTTTTGGTGTAATATATATTTGTTTTCTGATTTGTAAACAACATTTTTCTCCTTGCTTCAAGCTTTAGTACGACTCTGGTGTATCTGAGATTCAGCCATTTTACATTGACACCGAGATTCAACCATCAGAAGTGTAATACACTGATTCAAAATTACAATATAGAATAGTATAAGGGGTCGAGCAAACCGTGAAGATATATCATATAAGTAGTTTGCGGTCAACATTGCATATTACCTCACGAAGCAACATCCAACAGCTACCATACCCTATTTACCTGTTAACATATCAGCAGCACAATTCATGGTATCACTCACAAAGAGAAACTGACAACAAGCAAGGCTGAAAAAACCAAGATACAGACGCTTTCATGCAAAATGCACTGGCCTAAAGTCTAAGCACTGCTTGTCGCCTTGGGATCCGGGCATGGCACGATCCCCCAGCTCCTCCTCACCTCCTCCAGATCTTCATGGAAGTGCTTCTCATAGTACACGGACATCAGATCAGTAGCCTTGACACCTGCCTTGGTCGCCCATGGGAAATAGTGCTGGAAGAACAGCCTCCTCTGCTTCTCGCTGAACCTCGCGGAGCCCCCAACGACAGAGAGCATGCACATCGGGAGGAACATCTGCTCGAACTCGATCACCTTGAGAGCAGTCTCGCCGATCAGGTTGGTTGGGAGGCCGAACAACACGTGCCAGAAGTCGTGCACCTCACGGGCACGGGTTGCGACGAAGGCGAGGTCGTCGGTTTCCATGAAGCGAACAGGTGGGCGGTCGTCTGGTGAGAAGTTCCTTGATCCCATGAACTGAGCGTAGGCAGCACCGAACGTGTTCTCAGGCATGTCCCAGGCGTGTGAAACCCGAGTGGATATAACCCGAGGACGCTCCAAAAGAATTTCCTGTAGGAACATGCTATTTTAGTTAGACTGGAAAGAACTCCGTAGACAAATGGATATAACTGTATCTTCAGTTTGCCATGTATATACAAATTGCATCGAACAGTGAGCAGTTGCCTCAGATAACAATAACAAACGGATATTCAAGTTGATCAGAAAGTTAAGGAGTTAAGACTCCAGCCAAACAGGAGCAATAATTCAGAAATTTATAATCCAATGAACAGTTGAGCAATAAAAGAAAAAAGAAACCAGTGTACAACAAATGCTTCATATAAATGCTGTATTCATGTCCAGTCTTTTGTGGAATATGTCCAGTCTCCAAAACAAACCACATAAATAGGAAAAAAAAGTATTCTACAACAATTCTAGCATGGGTGAATCATCAGTTGTCAATCACTCTCAGTTTTGACATGAGAAATTACGGTGTTTCAACAATTGAACAATCACACTAATAAAAATCTATAGAAAATTGATAGAACTTTATCTTCAGTTTGCCATGTATATGCAAATTGCATCCAACTGGTAAAAGACAGTGGGCCTCAGATAACAATAAAAATGGATATTCAAGCTAAGAAGCTTAGACTCGAGCTAAAAAGGAACAATAATTTAAAATTTCAATCCAATGAAGGGTACAACAATATAAAAGTAAAAGGAACCAATGTACAACAACTGCTTAATATAAACCCTGTATTTCTATCCAATCCTCTGCAGATTATGTCCACTGTCCAGAAGAGCACTTTCGATATTCGACAACACTTCTAGCAAGCGAGTAATCATACCAATAAAAGTCTACAAAATACTACTCAAAGTGATTGTCCAAGGCGGCAACGGCAAATGTCCAAACATAACGGCACACCCGACTATGATGTGAGATGGTATAGTGTGGGCTTACCCTGCCTTCGGCGCTGTTCTTCATGCGCTGGAGCACCCGCTCGAATGCAGGCTTCCCGGTAGTCTCCCCAAGCGCAGCTATCAGATCAGCTCTCTTCGGATCAAGCAAGGCCCCGAACGCCGAACCAACTGCAACTGCCGCCTGCTGCCAGCCCTTGAGGTTCACACGCGCGGCCAACATGACGCTGCAAACACCAATACGCAGAAGATAAGAACTCTACAGTCTGATGAATTTTTACAACAGCATCATACGATTACGGCAGCTAGTGGCTAGTAGTTAAACAGTGTCAGTGATGGGCGCGGCGCGCCGCTGAGGCGTTTCATCAAACAGCTAGAGGGCGTGATCCCAAACGCGGCACCGCGTGGCCTGCGGAGGCGGTCGTCGGGCTCAGCGACGATCCAGGCCGAGAAGCGCACGCGCGAAGAAGAGGCCACCGAATCGCTGGCAGATTATGAGCACCCGGGGGAATCGCCGCCGCTCCTCCGTTCACCACACTCCGTCCCCGTCCCGCTAAAGTGAAATAGAGAGCAGAAACTCGGACGAGAGCCGAGAGGAATGCGGGTGAAGGTGTACCTTGCGAGGAATATCGGGCTGCCGTCGCGCCGCGGGTCGGAGAACGACCGTCGTCTCGTCGGAGTCGTCGCCGGAGGAGGAGACGGCGGCGTGGAGAGAGTCCCGAGTTGTTGTTTATGCCTGGATGGCGTGGACGGGAGGGTGTTTTTCGCAAAAGCGCCCACCGCTTCGACGCGAGCGGCCGGGCCCAGCGCCACGTCGACCTGTGCAAAATTGCAAAAACCACCCTATATGTATTTATTTGCCAGCCTCGTCCACTGTCCAAGCCATTCCATCATCTTACTGTACTTACATGGCGACGGCGATGGCCGTGGCGGGAGCAGCCTGCGCCTCCCGGCCGCCGCGCCCACCGCGCCGGAGAGGGACCGCGCCGCCGCGCGCCGCGGCGGGGGCTGTGGAGATACGGGTCTGCACGAACCGCACGTGCGCGCGGCAGGGCGGGCGCGAGGTGCTCGCGGCGCTCGAGGGGCTCTCGCCGCCCCCGCCGCGCGTCGACGTGGCTTCCTGCGGGTGCCTGGGCCGCTGCGGGGCCGGGCCCAACGTCGGCGCCTCCGTCCCGGGCCGCGGCAACGCTATATTCGGCCACGTGGGCACGGCGGCCCGCGCCGCGCAGCTCCTGGAGCACCTCCTCGGCGCCGCCGAGTTCGACGCCGCCGCGGGGCTCGCCGCGCTGGCCCTACGGGAGAAGGCCGAGGCCGCCCTCGCCGACGGGGACGCCGCCCAGGCGGAGGCCCTCTTCACCGAGGTGCGTGCGTGCTCTGCTCTGCTGTCTGTCTCCTTTCTCTTCAGAAGAATGCCACGGACAGAGCTGCATGCAGTTCTCGGCTTAGTGTTCTGATTCAGTAATTACCATGGCTTGTATGTACTTAGAGCATCGCAATGGATGCTCCCGGTGGACTGCATCTGGCCTACGGAGGCAGGTCTGCTCTGCTCTGCTCTGCTGAATTTGCTTGCAGAATCAGCGTCTGTCAGTGTAAATGTGTACTCTGATCTGATGAGCTTCGCATGTGATGGTTTGGTGGCAATTGTGCAGGTGTAAGGCGAGACTGGCGATTGGTGATACCGCCGGTGCACTCGCAGATGCCGAGGAGGCGATAAGGGTAGCTCCCAAATTTCCTCAGGTATCACTTGTAGATTGAGCTATTTTGCTTGTTCATGATACTACATCCTTAGTTAGCTATGGTGTATTGTTTATGAATTGGATGGCTCAGAGTGGCCATTCTCCGTCACAAACTTGTGCCGGTAGCTTTGCGTTAACTAGCCAGTTCAGGTTGGGGAAAGCCAGGGTGGGTACCTATGACAGTAAAGTGAACTGAAAAAACCATTTAGTATGCCTGACCATGAGCCCATGAATTACAAAATCGAGAGTGGTGATTACGAGATGAATCTGATGATTAACTTATCTGTGCACATAGTGTGAGATCATGTCCACTTGTACGATAT
This sequence comes from Triticum urartu, assembly GCF_003073215.2. NCBI lineage: Eukaryota > Viridiplantae > Streptophyta > Magnoliopsida > Poales > Poaceae > Triticum > Triticum urartu. Next base: position 732,807,652 of record NC_053023.1, on the reverse strand, counting down.
CAAAGGCACTGTAATTTCATACATACGTCTGCGAGGCTGCACTATGTACCGATAAATGTGGTGGCCCTGATAACACAACTGTAATCATGGACCTAGGTTAGTAAGCTCCATTTGAAGCTTTCAGATATCGCAGATTTAATGCTTTCGCAAAAAAAAAAAACCCTGCCTACTTGAGTGTCCTGTCTTTTTTCTCCTTATCTTGCAGACTATTTGGAAAACATCTTTGTGCATAGCCTTCGTTCGGAACATGAAATATTTCCATGTTGTTCTTTTTTATGGCTGTTTATTGGACAATTAAACACTTATAGTTTGATGCTTGGCTTTCTCAATAAAGAAGCATGCAACCTTCTTGCTTCTGAAGCATCAAGTCCTGTGGGCATACTGTCTTCATAAGGTCTTATGTATCATGGCTATGCAGTCTCACTTGTTGCGAGGGGATGCACTATTCGCACTGGGAGAGTACCACTCCGCAGAGGATGCGTATGCACGTGCCTTAGATCTTGACCCATCTATTCGCCGGTCCAAGTCTTTCAAGGTTAGTGTTGAACAATGCACTGTAGTTTTGGCATTTCATGGTTCCAATTGCAGTCGCGTGATTTAGCGCTGCGGACTTTCTATTCTGACACTCCCTTCTCCAGGCCCGCTTGGAAAAGCTACGGGAGAAGCTTGTCACTGTCAGCAGTAGTTCATCATAGTTGAGACTGAAAAAACTGCACTTGTAAGATGAGATGAAAAGGTTCATCCAGCAAGAAATGTATGTATAGCTTGTGGGTTCATCAGTCTATATAATTCTCAATGCAACCTCTGCAAGTGTCACATCTAGCTAGCTTTGCTCGTTCATTTTAACATTATGCGGTGTACAGTGATCTTCCGTTGACTCCTTAGAAGAAAGAGACGATATATATGTTGACCATCCTTGTTGTGTCCATGTACTTTTGAACTCGATATATCCTATTTGAAATAAATATAGCAAATTCGAAGTAGGCTATTGAGTTCTTTATTGGGTTAATCTTTATTGCTTCCCTTGAGTGAGGTGGATGCCGTACGTCCCAGACCAGCTGGTACTTCTCCGGGCCGCCGCACTCGCTCGCTCCGGCCATGCCGCACCTCTTCCCGTTTTAGTTGTAGTTCATCGTGGGCGAGTTCGGCGGCAACCAAGTCAAACTGCATAATTTCACATTTCTGCACTATTTGTTCATAGGGGCCTTAAGATAACTGTTAACCAAGTCAAACTGAATGGCACATCTTTCTTCCGTTTTTCTGCTTGAAGCAACATCTATATCTTCTAGCCATTCCACCGACATTCGAATTTGGTCATGTTACTCATGTATAGTATAAATTATGTTTAATGTCAATATTATTTAATGTACATTCTAACTAATCTATGACTCGTAAAAATATATTAATCCAGGACTACCATGGCGCACATATCCTTCATAATATCTTTGTCGGTGACCATCTGACACAACTCTCACGTGTCTCAGTTTTCACCAATCAATCTAGATACTTGTCCCCAAGAATGCCGCAGGTAACTCGATTGTTTGTCACGCAACACGAAGGGTTGGGATGCATGAATTTTACATTGTAAATATGTATCTCGGTTGATTGATGGAACAAAAGGACAAAGAAATACATGTGTCATCTGGTGGAAGGTCTGGTAAAGGTAATGCAAACCGTCCATAAAACTGAGGGTCATGCACCTACCTCGGAAGGAGAATTGATTCAAGACCACTCCCTCTGCTTGATCTTTGCTCATCCTCTCATTACCTCCCAATGTGAACTATATATAGCCCAACTCACTAAATCGCTAGCCACAACGAGGAGAAAGCAGACCTTGCATATTCCATCAATCATGGCAATGAAGAAACTCTCGTTGTTCATGGGGCTGCTCATACTTGTGTTGTTTCCAGTGCTGTCGCGACAAGACGGTTTTGATCAACGGGTGGCATTGCAAGAGACTAAGAGTAGTGTAGCCACATTGACACTTGACGCCAAGCTCTCCATAGCAGAAGCCTCAAGGCTCGGTACGTAATAGCATTGACCCAGACACTATCTTTGGTGGTGAAGATGGCTTGTACAAGAACATCAGTGAGTGCATTTCCAACATCCCCGATGATAACATTAAATGATACTTCCTCAAATGGATGTATCTAACACCAAGTTAGTGCTAGATATTCCCTCTGTCCGAAAAAGTTTGTCCCTCAAATGGATGACGAAGAGCTTACCTTTTCCAATGAACACCTTCTCATGGAACACTGTTCCGGTCTTTAGGCTAAGCACATACTCCCTCCGTCCGAAAAAGCTGTATTATGTGAGAAGGTGTTCATTGGAAAAGGCAAGCCCTTCGTCACACTAAAATCTGATCCCTCCAACCCTGCTGTTATCGTGTGGAATGATACCTCCATGACCAAGGGCAAGGATGGCATGCTCCTCGGCTGTAGAGGTAGTAGCACTGTTACCATAGAGTCTGACTATTTCATTGCCTATGGTATTATCATCAAGAGTGATGCACTTCCTGCCCATGCACACGTTGCATATTGCATCAATCATGCGGATGAAGAAACTCTCGTTGTTCATGGGGCTGGCTCATGCTTCCGTTGTTTCCAGTGTCGTCGCGACAAGACGATTTAGATCAATGGGTGGCATTGCAAGAGACTAAGGGTAGTGTAGCCACATTGACACTTGACGCCAAGTTCTCCATGGCAGAAGCCTCAAGGCTCAGAAATAGCATTGACCCAGACACTATCTTTGGTGGTGAAGATGGCTTGTACAAGAACATCGGTGAGTACATTTCCAACATCCTGATGATAACACTAAATGATATGTGCTTAGCCAAAAGCCCGGAATAGTGTTCCGTGAGAAGGTGTTCATTGGAAAAGGTAAGCCCTTCGTCACGCTAAAGTCTGATCCCTCACCCTGCTGTTATCGTGTGGAATGATACCTCCATGACCAAGGGTAAGGATGGCATGCTCCTCGGCTCCAATGGTAGTAGCACTGTTTCCATAGAGTCTGACTATTTCATTGCCTATGGTATTATCATCAAGAATGATGCACTTCCTGCCAAGGCGGGGGGCAAACAAGTGTAGGCCACTGCATTTCATGTCATGGGCACAAAGGCAATTTTCTATAACCGCACCATCGAGGCCGGCCAGGGAGCCTTGTATAACCATGAGGGGCTCCACTACTTCAAGGCCTCTGCAATCAAGGGAAGTGTTGACTTTATCTTCAGATCCGCATGATCGTTGTATGAAGACTGTAGTATCATCTCTACTAACAAGGATATCACCAACATGAAAGTGGCACAAGAGGGGCAGGCCAGCGAGAGCTGTATCAACAGTGAGAGCGATTTCTCCATCAAGATCTGTACCATCAAGGGTGAGGGGAAACCAATATTCTTAGGAAGGGCATGGGGGAACTTCTTGCAAGTTGTGTACTCCACTGAGATGGACAGCGAAATCGTTCCCATCAGATGGAGAAAGGGGAATATGCAAAAGACATGATAAGTACCTCTTAGGCTTTTGCATATTCCCCTTTTCCCATCTGACGACGGGCGCGAGTACGTTTTTGCTTTTGTTTCTCCGCCCTCGACGTTCGCACCGAGCCCCTCTCCCTCGACCATCTCTTCGCCCTCATGTCCAACTTCGATCAGAGGGTTGAACTATTCCAAGGCGTTGATGGCAAATCGTACGCTAATGCCGCTGCTTGTGGTGGTCGTGGTCCACCCAAGGGCTACTGTGGCCAACCGCGAAGTAACTCCGAAGGACCGCGCGACGGCGGCGGCGCTGATTCTAACCAGCTGGGAGGAGGTGGCGGCTACAACAGGCCATGACAAGGTATTGACGTTAAACCAAATCTCACAATTCCTTGATAACTTTATAACACTTGTTGAGTATGATGTGGCGACTATAAAGTTAACTTAATATTCTAGCAAACGGAATCACAATGCCAACTTGGCATAACTGTAAATTATATTATCTCACTGACACTAGCAAATTAAATGACAACACATAATAACCTAATAACTGAAGAGTATAACAAATTAAATCCATTAATCTCAGAACATAGCGTAATAGTACTACATAGTACATCAAGTTCAGTCTTGCTCTCTTGTCTGTACGTTGAGGTAGAGGATTGCTCAGTTTACGAAGAGAGCAAATAATTCAGAAAGAAGCACATCCATTATATATAGCCTGACAACTCAGCTCAACACCTAAAACTATGAGTGAATATCCATGCTCTCGAAACAAACAGTTGATACGACAACAAAATCCACAATGCTCTACTTTGTTGCCAAGTAATAATGGGTTTGCCGACCGAAAGAAAAGAAAGACACCAGACTGTCAAGCAGTCATCCAGCAACAGTTGCACATGACAACTGTTTTTTTGTCTTTCAGAAAACAGCTGCAGAGGACAAGAGCAACCAGGGGCCGTCACGCATCACGGCACAGATCAAACAAATAATCTTCTTTCTTACAAAAGGGAGCCATTAGTAATTTTCGGTTGTATGAACATTTTCACTTGATGTTGCAAGCTACTAAGGCTGAACTTACTTTTTTTATTTGTTGCAGAAGGCTGAACTTACTCTCTTTTATGGTGTGCAGCTAAGTCTGTAACTAGGTTATATATGAAAACCTCCCGATGAGAATGGTTGGATGCTGGTGGTTGACGTGGCGACCGAGGAGCATCACATGCATCGTTTCCCGGTCGAGGACAACGAGTACTTCCTGGCCTCCGATCTGCTGGTGAACTTGTGTCGTGCCCTGCATATGGTGGGCCCTCGCTCGAAACTCCAGTTCTGGGTTATGTCACTGCCACCGGAGAACCAGTGGGCGAGTACGACGACAACAAGCTATGCTGGGATTTGAGCTACAGCTTCTACACGGACGACGATCGGTGGGTCACCTCGACAAGCACCTGGTTTGACGACGGTAAGAATGTGTTGTGCTTCAGATGTGGGGATGTCTTGTTCAAGCATGGCACGAGAGGACGCTCACCAGAGCCGTCCCCGGACGCTGATTGTCCTTCATGCGACCAACAACTCAAGCTGCCGCCAACGCCGCCGAACTGCAAATGGAACGTTTTCAGTGGTTATCGCCCGAGCCTGCTCTCACCTCTCACCTTGGCAACGTTGCCATCGCCATCATATGCCGAATCGACGAGACAACATTTCGAGCATAAATTGTTTCTCACACTATGCTAGCAGGAATCAAAACATCACGCATACGCTGCGCTAAGTCAAATTTGTTGACAAGCTTCAACAGATCTTGAATGATAACATGACTCGCTAGCCATTGAGCCCGGAGGTTCTCCCAGCATCAACACATCTCACAGCATGGGCCATACTCGCCATAAACATTCTACGGTTGCATTACTGTAACTTAAAGCTTTCCTATTGGTAATAGTATATTTGTTTTAGGAGTTCTCTCTATTAGTAGAGCTCATGGGGGAATTGTCTTTCCCTTTCGATGATATTAGTGTGTATACATGGTTTCCACGATTATTACTCCATGGAAATGTTGTTAAGTGTCAATGATAACCATTTGCCATTTCCTGTTGTTGTGGCCGATCATCTGGTGTCACTAATATCAGTGTATTGAAAGGTGTTTATATCTCCTTAAAATGTTTAAATAACCTATCGAGCCAGCTCGAAGCCCAAATAGAACAATTGTTCTACGTCCGGGGCTTAAAAAAAGTGCGATTGGTGCCTACTTATCGACATGGCGCATTTAGCAAATTTAGCGTCGAAGCATTTCCCAAACAGTGGTCAACACCAATTCCGCTGGATTCAGGTTAACTTAGCGCCAATCAAGTGATCAATGGAGTGAATCCTTAGCTGGTTGCTAACAACCATGGACCCGTCTGCGTTCTCCCATCTATTGAAATTCCATCCATTTGCTCCCATGTTTTGAAAAGTCAGGTCTTAATTTTTCTGTCCAGATTTCATGCACAGGTCCTCGTATGACCCACGGCCTGCTTTCTTTGTCTGACCAGATTGCAAGGTTCAAACCTTTGTCCCGTGGCCAAGGAAAAGGGTGCATGATACTCTAAAACATGCAAGTTATTTCTCAATCACTACATAGGGGCAGGGGACATGAAATCAGCGCTGGACTGGTTCGAGAACATGACGAAGCTCCCCACGAAAGCAGGGGAGCTAGATTGTGCCAATTTCTCCAAGTACTTGAAAAAACAGAAGGATGTGGAAGGTCCTGAGGTGCATCGATGGCCAAGCATACATGTGTGTCCCTCCTACGGACTCATCTAGCACCAGGTCCCTCCGGCAGCAGATCAAAGACGGCAAGATTGAGATATGCTACAACAAGGGAAGTTGCTCAAGAGGCTGGAATCGAGATAACTTACGTCAGTTATTTCTTCTGATTGAAGGAATAGTAGAAAGCAGATATTGTAAGTGAGAAGTGTTGTCGGCCCTTGTTCTGGCTCATCGTCCACGGTAGGTGCTTTTGCAAGAAGCAGAACCAGGTCGGAGCAGTTTTTTCTTTACACTAGTGCAATTTGTAGTCTTTGTCTGAGGGGACGCGGCTGTTCTGATCCCGAGCTCATGTGAGCTCGGGTGAAACAGTAAAAACACACGGGCACCCCACTCAAGCTAGCAAGGAAGTTTTGATCAAATCCATTACACAACCCATCCCTACTTTCCTCATGAGTGTATTTAGGGCATGTATAATGGTGCTATCTTAGAAGTGCCACGTAGAACAAATACTGAGGTGGAGGAGAGAGCATTCATAAGAAAAGACTTGTCTTCTCTTATTTAAGAGATCATCTCTTAGCATCATATGTCTCACCACGTTTTTAGGGATAGCCAGTTATTGCAGATAGTGTTAAGAGATAATTCATTGTAGACATGTTTTCATTGTCATCTCTAAATTACATGCAAGCCTTAAAATAAGACTATCTTATCAATCACTATACATGCCCTTAAAATTTCGTTGGCTGTGTGTGATAATCTTAACCGTATGATTAGTAATTATTATTGGGGTGCCAAGGAGGAAAACCCACTGTTATACATGGCATTAGATGACCAGGTCCAAGTCTTAGGGTGGTCTTGGTTTTAGGTATTTTCGTTTGTTTAACCAGGCTCTGCTAGCTAGGCAAGTGTGGCGAGTGCTAGCTTTCCCAAACTGCTTATGTGCGTGTCTATTAAAGGAAAGCATTACCCAATTGGTAGATTGGAGGACACCGTATTTTCTGGAAATCCATCACCAACATGGCAAGCTATTAGTCATGGTCCGGAGTTGTTGAAAAAGGGCATTGTATGGAGGATTGCTAACGGGCAAAATGCGCGAATATGGAGGGACTGCTGGTTGGTACGTGAACCTATTGGTGTTTTTTTTGATAAACTTCTTCTCCTTTATTCATTCATAAGTAAAGTAGCATCGTTTACAAGTAAAGGGATAACCTCATTAGGGCCATTATCCATCCAAACACTCAGAGAAGAAAACCTAGCTAACCTTGTTAGTTCATGAGCTACTCAATTATATTTCCTATTACAATGATCATAAATGATATGGGAAAAACCTAATGACATGAAATAACAGTCGTCTATAATGGATGAAGCGACTGAAGAAGAGTAGCCTTGGCTCAACGCATTCACCACCTCCACGCTATCCGAATTCACTTCAATCTTACTACATCCGACGGTATTAGCAAGATTCAAACCAAACCTCACTGCAATTGCTTCTGCTGTGAACGAGTCGAAGCAAAGGTCCATCTTTTTATTAGCAGCCGCTATAAATTTCCCCCTATGGTCCCGGATAACTGCTCCGAATGTTGCCGCGAGTGTGTCACTATCAAATCCCGCATCAACATTTAATTTCACATAACCATACTTTGGTTTCAACCAAGCATCTGAACGGACGTGAGCCTTTGGGCCGTAAGAGATGGTATAATTTGCTACTAAGCCTCTCACTGACATATTGATTTGATATGCACTTTGAGTTTCTTCGTCATGTGTCAATTTTCGTCTTTCATACCACAAATACCAAACCTTCGTTGCCATCGTTTCTCTGAACTTCGGCAAACCCAACACTTGGATTTGTTGTTCTGGAAGGCACAGAAAATGTGCCAACACAAGCTCACCTGCCTTGTCAACTTTCAGTGCCTGTTTGATAACAAGCTCAAGACCGAGCATCTTCCACACGTCCATTGCCAATTTGCATTCGAACAACATTATGTCTTATGTCATCAGGCCCCTGGTTACAGGCTGGGCAACTCGGATTTATTTTCAAGTGCTTATTAGCCAGGATAGATCGACAAGGAATAGCACTCTGGAGCGCGCGCCACATAAATATTTTTATCTTTGCTGGACAGACTAAGTTCCATACCGAGTCCCATGTATAAGATGGGTTTGAAGCTCCAGCCGTTGATTCCAACTTGTGCCCAAATTGAAATTCCCATTCTGTATGGTATGCAGATCGCACCGTGAAAGTCCCTGACTTTGTCATGTTCCATGCCAGGAAATCTGTCATCTCATGTAATTGTAGTGGAATGGCCAAAATCCTTCGAACATCCACTTGCCAGAACGTTTTGTTAACCAGCTGCTCATCCCAACTCCCTGTCACCGGATCAATGAGGTCAGAAACTCTAAAAAGAAGATTGTTGCCCCTTGGTGAAATCACCTTTCTTGTTGGGCTATGAGGTATCCAGGGATCATCCCATATGCTAATTTTCTCACCATCACCAACTCTCCAAATATACCCACGTCTGAGCGTATCAACTCCGGCCATAATACTCCGCAATGTATATGAAGCCTTCTTTTTTAAAGTTGCATTCATGAGATCTCCATCAGGAAAATATTCCGCCTTAAGGATCAACACACACAAAGAGTCCGTGTAAGGACATATTTATCCCTAAGTATTTTGGTGATTGATGACAACGCATTTGCGGACTAATCGTGTGCCATGAGTTTTCCAGACACTTCTTTGCTAGGCACAAGACGATTGGGTGCCCCTCGAAGACTGACGAAGACGGCGTCTTTTCTACGTTTCTTTTTGGTGGATTTGAGTCGTAGGAAAGCCGTACTATTAAGAGGGGGTCCGCGTTGGAAAGGTTTGGGTGGAATCATCACGTACACGTCTCCTTTTATCCCCTCCTTCTTCCTTGGAGCTTCCTCCGTTTTTCCTGCCTCCTTTGACTGGCTGCTATTGTGGTTGCGGTAGTACCGCTCCTGGATCAACGGTAGTACCGTAGGCATCCACGGTAGTACCGCTGGTGCTCACGGTAGTACCGCTCCCCTGGAGCCGCACTACCGCTGCCCACCAGGCTAGTGCCGCCCCTTTGCGGTAGTAGGAGCGGATGTAATTTTTTACATCCGCACCTGCCGCGGTAGTACCGCTTTCGCCGTGCGGTAGTACCGCGCTATGCGGTCAGGCAGTAGTACCACCCCTCGGCAGTACTACTGTGTCGGGTTTTTGCTACTTCCATTTATTTGCGGAAGTAGGCACGGTAGTTCCCCTTCCCCCTGGCTGGGACTTTTGCGTTGCGGTAGTACCGCATGGGGGGCGCGGTAGTACCGCGCGTGCGGAAGTACCGTCCCCAGCTTGCATCTGTTTCTGTGCTGGGGTCGCGGCAGTACTGTGGGACGGTACAGTTGTACCGCACTGCCGTGCGGTAGTACCGCTTGGTTGCAAGCAGTAGTACCGCGCGGCCTTGCGGTAGTACCGCTGGCCAGGCGCGGTAGTACCGCTGGCCGCGGGCTGGTTGGTGGGTAACGGTTGGATCTTTTCCACACACTATATAAAAGGGTCTCCTTCTTCCCCGTTGACTCACCTCTTCCACCATTAAAGCTCCATTATTGCTCCAAGCTCCATTTTCGCCCATCTCACTCCCTAGCCAACCAAACTTGTTGATTTGCTCGGGAGTGGTTGAGAAGGCCCCGATCTACACTTCCACCAAGAGATATTTGATTCCCCCTACTAATCCCTTGCGGATCTTATTACTCTTGGGTGTTTGAGCATCCTAGACGGTTGAGGTCACCGCGAAGCCATAGTCCATTGTGGTGAAGCTTCGTGGTATCGTTGGGAGCCTCCAATTGAGTTGTGGAGATAGCCCCAACCTCCTTTTTAAAGGTTCGGTCGCTGCCTCCAAGGGCACCAATAGTGGAATCATGGCATCTCGCATTGTGTGAGGGCGTGAGGAGATTACGGTGGCCCTAGTGGCTTCTTGGGGAGCATTGTGCCTCCACACCGCTCCAACGGAGACGTACTTCCTCTCAAAGGGAAGGAACTTCGGCAACACATCCTCGTCTCCACCGTCTCCACTCTTGGTTATCTCGTGCCTTTACTTGTGTAGATTATTTGTTTCATATATCTTGCTTGCTTGTGTTCCTATTCGTGTTGCATCATATAGGTTGCTCATCTAGTTGCATATCTAGACAACCTACTTTGATGCAAAGTTTAAATTGCTAAAGAAAAGCTAAAAATTGTTAGTTGCCTATTCACCCCCCGTCTAGTCAACCATATCGATCCTTTCAATTGGTATCAGAGTCTCGTCTCTTTATTAAGGACTTTACCGTCCAAAGAGTATGGTTGATACCGTAGACGGTGCGGAGGAACACTCCGGTGTGAATCCTATCTCGTCTACGGGCGATGGGGGAACTTCGGTCTCTCGTGAAGAGTTCAATGTGGCCTTGGAGACATTGAAAACCTCCATGACGACCGAAGTTGAAAGCATGTTTACTAAATTTCTTGAGGGGCTTAAACTATCCACCGCACCGTTGAAAGTGGGTGATCCCGCCATCAAGGTGTCGGATGCTATCCCCGAAAAGGGGGAAGCTAGTAGTGAAAAGGCTCCTTCTTCTAGTGGCAAGAATGGCACCGGCATCTTTTCCCATGTGGAACCATCACTTGTTTATGGTAGACCGGTTCCTTCCACTCATTTGAATCATGCCGGTCCTCCCCCTAAGATTGTGAAAATGAGGATTTTGATTCTTGGGTTTACCGCTTTAAACGTCATTTAAATCATGTGAACACTGACCTTTGGAGAATCATTGAAGAAGGTTTCTATCCACATGATCCAAGCAACTTCACTCCTCGAGAAGCCGCGGACAATCAATTCAATGAGAATGCTCTCTTCATCATTCAAGATGCAATTCCACCCGAAGACCTACCTCATCTTCGTCCCTTCGCCTTGGCCAAAGATGCATGGCATTGTGTCGTGTCTCTCTACCGGGGAAGCGCAAGCATTCAACGCTCCAACTATGAAGTGGTACAAGATGAGGCCGATGAGTTTGCAATGAAGGAAGATGAAGAACCTCGTGAGCTTTATCGGAGAGTAACCAAACTCGCGGTCTCACTACGAGATCACGGGAGCAAGGACACGGATGACAATTGGATCAAGCGCAAATCCCTCAAGGCAATGATGCCCTACCACAAGGCCATGTCTTCCGTCATTCATCAAAGACCGGACTTCCACACTTTGACCTCAAGCGAAGTGTTGGATGAGTTTGTGGCCATGAACATTTTGGATAAGACTGCCGACAATGCGGTGCTCCGTTCTCAACGGGCAAAGAAGCCTAACCTTGCATTGAAGGCCAAGCTCACCATGGAAGAAGAAGAAGAGGAAGAAGAGGAGAGCAACCCCGAAGATACGAAGTATGCATATCATGAACACATGGCACTTGCTTCAAGGCAATTTTGGAGCAAGAAAAACTCGAGGCCCAATTTTAGCAAAAACAACTCGAGTGGCACAAGGGGCAAGCAACGTGTAAGGACTTGCTACAATTGCGGCAACGTGAGTCATTTCATTGCGGAATGCCCGTATGAGAAGAGGGAAGACAATGGTGGCAAACTCATCCGAAAGGACAATGCCAAGTCGTTCCCCAACAAGAACAACTTCACCAAGAAGACTCCTCCCAAGGCTTTGGTTGTGCAAGAAGAGTACAATGAGGATGATGATGATGATGAAGATGATGAGTCGGTTGCCATGGCCTCCGTTGCCATTGCAACAACGTCACGGGTGTCTCTCTTCGACTCACCCAATGAGAGCATCACCGCCAAGTGCCTCATGGCTAAAGCCACCAACAAGGTAACCTCCAACATCAAAACTACCATCATTAATCATCCTTCCCCAACGGATAGCATTAATGAACTTGAGGGAGCTAATGTGGAGGCTAACGAGTTTGAGGCCTTTATGGGCAAACTCAAGGGAAAATCCAAGAAGCACTTTGTTGCTCTCTTGGAACAACTGGGTGAGGCCAATGACATGATTGAGGCTCACGAAGACACCATCTCTAAGATGGAAGGGCATAGTCGTGACTATGCCGATGAGATTTCGAATCTTTCCAATACTCTTGAGGAAGAGCGTGGTCTTAGTTTGGCTCTTGAGGAGTCACACAATGTTGATCATGCTAAGTTAAAGAAAGATTATGATCATGCCCTCATTATTTCTCGTGTGCTAAATTCCGAGAAGGCCAAACTCGGGGTTGATCTTACTAGACTCGAAGAGGAGTTTGATATACTTGACAAGGCCCACAAGGCCTTGAATGGTATTCACGCTAGTCTCAAGGAGTCTCATGATCAACTCCAAGTGAAGCTAACTAAGGAGAAAGCAACTTTTCCTCATATGGTTTTAATTGATAGTGCAAATGCTACTAACCCGTGTTGTGAGCATATACATCTTGTTGAGGAAAATGCGAAGTTGAAGGAGCAACTTGAGAGAGGTCTTGCGACTTGCATACAAGGCAAGAAGAACCTCAACATCTCTTGATCAACCAAAAGGGAGGTGTGGCCAAGGAAGGGGTTGGGTATGTGCCCGACTCCAAGAACAAGAAGAAGAATGACAAGACCAAACGACCTCCTCCCCTCATGCAAACCTTTTTGAGGGAGGGAGAGAGTGCCCCTGAGGAGAATAAGAAGAACAATGTCAAGAAGGGCACTGCCATCCCTCTCAACAAAGCCGGCGATTTTAACCCTTCTTATGTGTTATGCCGTGCTAGTGATGGGCATGTTTATGCCAAATTTGTTGGTTCTCTTCATGAATACATTGAATGGTCTATTTGGGTTCCAAAAACCCTTGTTACTAACATCAAAGGACCCATTACAAAATGGGTACCTAAAACCAAGCATTGATCTCTTGTAGGTGTTTGCTTCCGGTGGGGGATCATGGTTGCTCGATAGCGGAGCTACAAATCATATGACCGGAAGCAAGGACTTGGTGGTGGACGTGCACAAGGTTCCATCTATGCCCACCAATGTCGAGTGGGGTGACGCCTCATCTTCTAAGGTATTGGGACTTGGCAAGGTGGTCATCTCTCATGATCTCACGATCGAGAAGGTCGTGCTTGTTGAGTCCCTTGCATACAATTTACTTTCTGTTCGTCAACTTGCTATCATGGGCTTTGCCACTTTCTTTGATATCGATACCGTGGCCCTCTTGTGGAGCAAGACTCTTAAAGTAGCCTTTGTTGGGCATGTCGAGAATGGTCTATATGTGATTAACTTTTCGGAGCGACCCACTAAGACCGCGACCTGCCTAATGGCTAAAGTTGATGTGGGATGGCTTTGGCATCGCCGTTTAGCCCATGTCAATATGAGATCTTTGCAAAGTCTCCTCAAGGGGGACCATGTCCGTGGACTAATGAATGTTAGTTTTGCTAAAGATCGTGCTTGCAGTGCCTGTATCTAAGGAAAGCTACATGAGAAGGCTCACCCTCCCACGACTATCATTTATTCAAAGAGGCCTTTGGAGCTCCTTCACATGGATCTCTTTGGGCCTCCATCCTTCGATAGTCTTGGAGGTAGGAAGTATTGCTTGGTGATTGTGGATGACTACTCAAGGTACATGTGGGTGTACTTCTTCAAGAGGAAGAGCGAGACCCAACAAACCGTCATTGACTTTGCAAATGAAGCACAACGTCAACACAATGCAAAGATCTTGACAATAAGAAGTGACAACGGCACCGAGTTCAAGAACTACACCTTGGATGAGTTTCTTAGTGACGAGGGAATCAAGCATCAATATTCCACACCCTACACCCCTCAACAAAACGGTGTTGTGGAGAGGAAGAACCGGACGTTGATGGATGCGGCAAGGACCATGATGGCGGAGTTCAAGTCTCCGTACAACTTTTGGGCCGAAGCCATCAACACCGCGTGTCATGCATCAAATCGGCTCTACCTCCGCAAGGGCTTGAACAAGACTCCATATGAAATACTCACCGGTAACAAGCCCAACCTCAAGTACTTCCGGGTATTCGGGTGTAAGTGTTTCATTCTCAAGAAAGGTGTTCGGTTGTCTAAATTTGAGGCTAGAGCTTATGAGGGCATATTTGTTGGTTATGCTACAAACTCTCATGCTTACCGCGTCCTCAATAAATCCACGGGACTTATTGAGGAGACGTGTAACGTGGAGTTTGATGAGAATAACGGCTCCCAAGTGGAGCAAAGTGGCACTTGTGATGTAGGTGATGAAATTCCTCCTCAAGCCATAAGAAGAATGGGCGTTGGTTTCATCCTACCCATTGAGGAACCCCTTGTGGCCGAAGGAGAAGGACAATGCTCCACTCAAGTGGAGCCATCACCAACCCAAGGCCCACACGCTTCCGAAGAACAAAGTGATGGCCCTCAACCTCATGAACAAGACCAAGGGCAAGATCATACTCAAGACGGTGTGGACACACCAAGTGATTCCCAAGGTCAAGTTCTCTCCCCCGAGCAAGTTCAAGATCAAGAACAAGTTCATGACGGCGCTCAAGATGATCAAGTAACCGCTCCTCAACTCACCACCGAGGAGGAATTAGAGCGTCGTGCCGCCAAGGTTGCTTCCAAGCTCTCCACCAAGGATCATCTCATGACGAATGTGCTTGGAAGCTTAAGAAAGGGGGTAAGCACTCGTAGACAATTAGCAAATTATTGTGAGTATCACGCGTTTGTCTCTTGTGTGGAACCCCACAAGGTCTATGAGGCGCTAGAAGATCCGGATTGGCTCAATGCCATGCACGAAGAACTCAACAACTTCGAGCGCAACAAAGTGTGGAGATTGGTGCCAAGGCCAACGGGGAACCACAATGTCATTGGAACCAAGTGGATATTCAAGAACAAGCAAGATGCCCATGGGATTATCATTCGCAACAAGGCTCGTTTGGTAGCACAAGGCTACTCCCAAGTCGAGGGTATCGACTACGGTGAAACCTTTGCTCCCGTTGCTCGTCTTGAATCCATTCGCATGTTGATTGCATATGCTTCTCATCATAACTTTAAGTTACAACAAATGGATGTGAAGAGTGCTTTTATTAATGGTCCCATTAATGAATTGGTGTACGTCAAGCAACCCCCCGGGTTCGAGGATCCCTACTTTCCCGATCATGTGTATCAACTCGATAAGGCACTCTATGGCCTTAAACCAGCCCCACGTGCGTGGTATGACCACCTTACCGAGTTGTTACAAGACCGTGGTTTTGAAGTTGGGCTAATCGATCCCACTCTTTTTACTAAGAAGGTCAAAGGGGAGTTGTTTGTGTGCCAATTATGTGTTGATGATATTATCTTTGGTTCTCCTAACAAAGCTTTCAATGAGGAATTTGCCGCTCTCATGACCTCAAAGTTCGAGATGTCCTCCATGGGAGAGTTGAAGTTCTTTCTAGGGTTCAAAGTGAAGCAAAGAAGAGAAGGAACCTTCATCAATCAATCCAAATACACTCAAGACATGCTCAAGAGATTCAAGCTAAGTGACGTCAATCCGGCTTCCACTCCAATGCCCACCAAGTGCCAACTTGACTTAGATCCCAATGGTAAAGTGGTGGATCAAAAGGTATATCGTTCCATGATTGGTTCCTTGCTTTACCTTTGTGCATCTAGACCGGACATCATGTTGAGTGTGGGAATTTGTGCATGGTTTCAAGCCGCACCTAAGGAAAGTCACTATGTGGCAGTCAAACGAATCTTTCGATATTTGGCTCATACCCCAAACTTTGGCTTATGGTACCCAAGAGGATCAAACTTCAAGCTTGTAGGGTACTCGGATTCCGATTGGGCGGGAGACAAAGTGGATAGGAAGTCCACTTCCGGAGGGTGCCAATTCCTTGGTTGCTCTTTGGTAAGTTGGTCTTCCAAAAAGCAAAGTTGTGTGTCTCTCTCGTCCACCGAAGCGGAGTATGTGGCGGCCGGTAGTTGTTGTGCACAACTCTTATGGATGAGGCAAACTTTAAAGGATTATGGTGTCACTTGTGACAAAGTGCCTCTTTGGTGTGACAATGAAAGTGCCATCAAGATCTCTCTCAACCCGGTGCAACACTTCAAGACGAAGCATATTGAGATCCGGTATCACTTCATCC
This sequence comes from Triticum urartu, assembly GCF_003073215.2. Classification (NCBI taxonomy): domain Eukaryota; kingdom Viridiplantae; phylum Streptophyta; class Magnoliopsida; order Poales; family Poaceae; genus Triticum; species Triticum urartu. The sequence goes on along the minus strand of NC_053023.1, from coordinate 732,791,367 downwards.
GGGATCACATTAGGCGAGGAGAGATCGAGCTCAACTACGTCAACACTCATGATAACCTTGCAGATATCTTCACGAAGCCCTTGGATGAAGCAAGATTTCGCGAGTTAAGGCATGAGCTAAATATCATCGATTCGAGCAATGTTGCTTGAACCCTTGCACACCCCACCATACTCAACGTGTTGTCCTATTTAGATGTAGGCATGGACATAGGGGGAGTGATGTTCTCTCAATGAACTCTCCCTCCCCCCATTATGCATAAATCAATCAAGTCTTTCACATTAGCCATGTTTGATGGTACTTGTGCTTCAAAGACGAGTTGTGGTCATGGACCCAAGGATAATTCTTCGCGGTGCCATACCAATTGACTCAAACATAGGTGGCTACGGCCACCGCCCTCTCTTTTGGAGAGGTGGTGTCTCGTGGTTGGTTCGTTTGTCGTGTGCCTTTCTGGTTTTGTGTGTTGCCTGGTCTTGTGGTGTCGTGTTGGCTCGGAGTGGTTTGTGCAAAGATCCAGTTTTTCGCGCTCGAAATGTGCATCTTCTTGAGCCCACGGTACTACCGCATCTGGGCGCGGTACTACCGCTTTGGGAGGCACGGTACTACCGCGCCACAGCACGGTACTACTGCTCTGGTGTGGTACCTTAGAAGTACCGCACCGTGCGGTACTACCATGTCTGGGCACGGTACTACCGCGCCGTCAAGGGCGCATGGGGGTTATGACTCGGGCAAGGGAGTTCCAACTCCCCATACCCATTCATTGTCTCTCTCTCCACGTCTCTCCCTCTCAAGAACGGCGCCGGAGGCCCTCGCCGGATCTCCGTCTCCGGCCACTCTCCTCGGATTCCGACCGGTGGGATCGTTCCCCACCACTTCCTCTTGCCATGAACCAAGGTTTTTCCCCAAATCCCTCTTTTTTCTTGGTTGTTCTCTTGCTTCTAGGCTTTTGGGGAGAAACTTGTCGTTCTTGAGATTTTAGGCCAAATCTATGCAAGAGTAGGATGTAGGAGACTCGTGATGCGTAGGAAACATACTTGATATGCTGTCTTGTGGTAGCTTTGTCCAACCGTAGTACCGCCGTGGTTTCGCGGGCTTTCTCAGATTTGAACCAGTTCAGATCTGACGCGGCGCGGTACTACCGTGCCCGATGTGCGGTACTACCGCTCTTGCGGTACTACCGCCCGTCAGGTGCGGTACTACCGTACCGTGCGGTACTACCGCGCCGGCCGCGGCGCTAAGGTCGTACTACCGCTCCTACACCCGGTACTACCGTGATCTTGCACGGTACTACCGCGTCTAAGAGCCGTACTACTCTCTTAGCTCCGCAGCTCTTGGCAGTACTACCATAGGGATCAAATCTCTCTCTAGGCATTTATCATGTGTGCTTTCTACTTGTTTCACTTGCTTTGTTATGGTCTTTGCATTAATCTCTCTTGGCTGTTGTGGGTGTTTTTGCGTTCTGTGTCTCAGGTGGTGGCTCTCGCCGTTCCAATCCCAGTCGTGACACTGGCTCCAAGCGTCTGCACAACCCCCAAGATGAAGCCCCAGAGGGCTCCAATGCCCCCAAGCGCAATGTCAAGACCACTGCTAGCAAGCAAAAGGAACCAGCTAAGGGCATGGACGAGATTTCAACCACTGAGTATGTCGAGCACCGAAAGATCAATCCCTATGTGAATCCTCGGGCTATCCTTAGAGGCACCGAATTGTTCTGGACCAAGCAACAGACTCTCATCTATCTAGATGTGATCAAGAACAAGCAGAATACCTTCGTGGATGTCAAGTGGATAGACATGCATCACCTGCGGAAAGACAAGTTTTGTGACTATTTTGGAGAGGCTCTGGACTTGGTGGAGCAGTTTGCTGTTGAGCCGGTGATCTTCGTTCACCTTGACTATGACCCTGAGCTTATCTGTCAGTTCTTTGCCTCAATGTACTTTCATCCCGGGGAGGAGCGGAGGATGACCTGGATGACCAATGGCTGTCAGCTGTCTGCTACATGGAAAGAGTTCATGGATCTGCCGCACATTCCCGATGACGGGCTTCACACCCCCGTTGGCGTTCGCCCCCATGCCAATTCTGAGTCTGCCAACAAGAACCAGCTTCAGCCCTTCCTTGTTGAGAAGGTACTCCCCAATGGCAAGTCATCTTGGGTGTTGAACTCCTTTCTGGATATCATGCATCGCATCTTCCGCAACACTCTGTTCCCACGCATTGACGACAAGGACAAAGTTCATGCATATCTAGTGGACATGTTGCTCTTATGTGCAGAGGCACGTACTTCTCAAACTCAGCCACTTGATGTCTCACACATCATGTGGTGTGAGCTTCGGTTTACGGTGTTCACTCGCAAGGTACCTATCTATGGACCGTACCTGTTTCTGCTGCTCTCCACCACTTGGGAGAAGACGTATCCAGGTGATGAGTTCCTTGCTCCAGACTGGATTCGCCATGAGTCCATCAGCCTCCGCGTCAAGCCCAACTGGGCCAACACCACTACCCGCGCTGAGGCATCTTCTGCTAGGAGGGCTGTTGGTGAGGGGGAGGCTACTGCTCCTGAGACTGCTGCTGAGGACCGTGCTGCTAGGTCCACCACTTCTTCCTCTGAGCCGTCATGGGCCAAGAAGCTGAAGGACAAGATGAAGACTCTCTTCTGCATGCAGGCGAAGGGATAGTACAGGGCTCACGTGACTGACAAGGAGAGTCGCCGCCGTGACAAGAAGGTGATGAGGCTCTTTGGAGAGGATGTGTCTGGCGGGTCTGAGGACGTCATCACACCTGAGGCTTCCTGAATGTCAAAGCAGGGCTACAAGTGGACCAGTTCAGAGGATGACATCAAGGAGACTATCCCCGCCGCTGAGTCTGACAAGGAGAACGAGGAGCAGTGGGACGACTTCTCTGCCTGAGCCACCCCGTGTGTGTAGGTGTTCTCTCTGACTTTTTGGCGTCTCGATGCCAAAGGGGGAGAGAGTGTAGGGATTTGCGTTGTGTCGTGCTTGGTGTGTTTGTTTGCTTTGTCGTTTGGACCTCGTTTGCCTCGTTTGCTTTTGTTCGGTTTGTGCCTTCGAGACCTTTCCTCCATATGGTGTAAGACATATGCACTCTATCTATCTTAGTTATCTTATGTTTGTACTATCTTGTCTAGTGATAAATTTGCCTTGTCTCTATAATATAGGGGGAGCTCTGTTCCTAGTATTCATGCTCATCTAGGTGGCACACATTTAGGGGGAGCCCGTCTATATTATACAGAGGAGGGGTTTGCTTTTACTTAATAGTATTTTTCCTTGTGCAAATCCCGTTTTGTCATCAATCCATCAAAAAGGGGGAGATTGTAAGGACATATTTATCCCTAAGTGTTTTGGTGATTGATGACAACGCATTTGCGGACTAATCGTGTGCCATGAGTTTTCCAGACACTTCTTTGCTAGGCACAAGACGATTGGGTGCCCCTCGAAGACTGACGAAGACGGCGTCTTTTCTACGTTTCTTTTTGGTGGATTTGAGTCGTAGGAAAGCCGTACTATTAAGAGGGGGTCCGCGTTGGAAAGGTTTGGGTGGAATCATCACGTACACGTCTCCTTTTATCCCCTCCTTCTTCCTTGGAGCTTCCTCCGTTTTTCCTGCCTCCTTTGACTGGCTGCTATTGTGGTTGCGGTAGTACCGCTCCTGGATCAACGGTAGTACCGTAGGCATCCACGGTAGTACCGCGCGGTGGCACGGTAGTACCGCTGGTGCTCACGGTAGTACCGCTCCCCTGGAGCCGCACTACCGCTGCCCACCAGGTTAGTGCCGCCCCTTTGCGGTAGTAGGAGCGGATGTAATTTTTTACATCCGCACCTGCCGCGGTAGTACCGCTTTCGCCGTGCGGTAGTACCGCGCTATGCGGTCAGGCAGTAGTACCGCCCCTCGGCAGTACTACTGTGTCGGGTTTTTGCTACTTCCGTTTATTTGCGGAAGTAGGCACGGTAGTTCCCCTTCCCCCTGGCTAGGACTTTTGCGTTGCGGTAGTACCGCATGGGGGGCGCGCTAGTACCGCGCGTGCGGAAGTACCGCCCCCAGCTTGCGTCTGTTTCTATGCTGGGGTCGCGGCAGTACCGTGGGACGGTACAGTTGTACCGCACTACCGTGCGGTAGTACCGCTTGGTTGCAAGCAGTAGTACCGCGCGGCCTTGCGGTAGTACCGCTGGCCAGGCGCGGTAGTACCACTGGCCGCGTGCTGGTTGGTGGGTAACGGTTGGATCTTTTCCACACACTATATAAAGGGTCTCCTTCTTCCCCGTTGACTCACCTCTTCCACCATTAAAGCTCCATTATTGCTCCAAGCTCCATTTTCGCCCGATCTCACTCCCTAGCCAACCAAACTTGTTGATTTGCTCGGGAGTGGTTGAGAAGGCCCCGATCTACACTTCCACCAAGAGATATTTGATTCCCCCCTACTAATCCCTTGCGGATCTTGTTACTCTTGGGTGTTTGAGCATCCTAGACGGTTGAGGTCACCGCGAAGCCATAGTCCATTGTGGTGAAACTTCGTGGTGTCGTTGGGAGCCTCCAATTGAGTTGTGGAGATAGCCCCAACCTCGTTTTTAAAGGTTCGGTCGCCGCCTCCAAGGGCACCAATAGTGAAATCACGGCATCTCGCATTGTGTGAGGGCGTGAGGAGATTACGGTGGCCCTAGTGGCTTCTTGGGGAGCATTGTGCCTCCACACCGCTCCAACGGAGACGTACTTCCTCTCAAAGGGAAGGAACTTCGGCAACACATCCTCGTCTCCACCGTCTCCACTCTTGGTTATCTCGTGCCTTTACTTGTGTAGATTATTTGTTTCATATATCTTGCTTGCTTGTGTTCCTATTCGTGTTGCATCATATAGGTTGCTCATCTAGTTGCATATCTAGACAACCTACTTTGATGCAAAGTTTAAATTGCTAAAGAAAAGCTAAAAATTGTTAGTTGCATATTCACCCCCCCTCTAGTCAACCATATCGATCCTTTCAGTCCGGGTTGTCAATAAGGCGCCATGCCTGTTTTGCCAAAAGTGCAAGATTAAAGCAGTGAATATCTCTGAAGCCCATACCCCCTTCTTTCTTGGGAATACACATCTTCCACCATGCAAACCAGTGCATCCTCTTATGAGTTGCGTCATCACCCCACCAAAAACGAGATATCGCATCTGTGATTCCTTTACAAATTTTCTTAGGAATTTGAAAGACCGACATCGCATAAGTTGGTATTGCTTGAGCAACAGACTTAATAAGAACTTCTTTCCCTCCTGAAGAGAGACACTTCTCCTTCCACCCCGTAAGCTTCATAATTAACCGATCTATTAGATATTGAAAACTGTCACTTTTATCAAGTCCAGATACTTGTCATTTAAGGCCTCGGTCATGATATTCAGATAAGAGCAAATCTGAGCCTTCATATTTACCTCGGTGCTGGGGCTAATTTGATAACACAAAAGGGGAGGTGCCGATTTAAATGGGTCTCTCAGTTGCTTAATCACAATGGTGCTTGGATATTGTAAAGCTTCAACCGTTTTTTCTTCCCATTGACATTTGTGAGATCACAAAGATCCGGACTTCACCTACAGTGGGGGAAGATTTCATCGCTTGGGCGCCAGAAATGTCAGGAGTATTTTTTGAGAAGTGCATACCGGCTAGCAGCGGATGAGCAATATAATGCGTTAATTGTCTCCTCTAGTACTCATCCTGACAGAGTTCGAGATGGATGGAACGCAATAGGGTCAAGCCCAGCCCCTCCAAAAGTTCTTACCTTTGCGTGGCGTTTGGCAAAAAACTGTCTTCCAACAAGGAGTAATAAGCAAAGAAGAAATCTAGAGGTTGTTGGCACGTGCCCTGTGTGCGGTACCACAAATGAGGACACTTTTCATGCATTCTGTACTTGCATCAACACTCGATGCCTATGGCATGCTACGACTATTGCATGAGAGCTTCCCCACATAATGAAAACTAGTGGTTGGGGCCCGCCAATGGCGGGCCTCCTAAGGCCTGCTTGTGACGCACTTGCCTTCTAAAGCACCTCTTTGCGCCCCTATGTGGCCATTTTCATGAGTTCACACACATTGTCCAGTAACTACTAACTAACGATTGTTATCCTAAACTTTTTCTTGACGAGTACAAAGAATCACCATCAGTTAGCAAAGCACCATAATGTTTCAGCATAAGAGATCCTGAGACTAGGACCAAGCAACACAATCAATCTTGCATCCTAAAGGTTTGCAAAACAATATTGTGCATATCATCTAAGCAACAACAAAAGCATTAGCTAAACATGAACCTAATCTCTAGAAGGCACCGGCATGATCCTGAAAAATCAACATGTAAAATTCTAAAAATCAAATTAACGATTAAAGACTACTCACAAAATAAGAATGAATCGATTCTTACATGGATAATACATATTGTAACATCCAATTAGTATAAATTCTACAACAAAAATATCCATCATAGAAGGTGGGCACCCTTGTAAGTGCCAGCTTCTATGACATAGTGCTTGATGCAAATAGCATAGAGTGGCATGAACATTTGCGTGCCATCTTCTATCATAGCCACATTTATGTGGGTGGTAGCTGAACCTGGATGTGAAAGTCCACAAGAAAATTGAAGTAGTACTCCCTCCATCCCAAAATAAGTGTCTCATCTTTAGTACAACTTTGTATTAAAGCTAGTACAAAGTTGAGACACTTATTTTGGGACGGAGGGAGTATGTAGATAAGGGTACAGTTGACACATGTTCAGGAAGAAGCTTGTCATTGAAGAAATACACCAAATCATATACCCAATGTAGACATAAGTATAATGGGCAATCGCTTTCTTTACAAACAAAGCCACGGAAATGAATTGAATATTAACTAAACTGTGTTATAAATGTTTATTTCCTCAGATAATACACATCAGTTATCTAGAGTTAAGGGATCAAAGAATAAAATAGTAAGAAGACATGTATGATGTTAAAATGATGCCTACTTAGAAACATGTAGGGTACTGATATCATGAATGTTTCATAAGAAGGCCAATTGGCTCATAATCTTCTTATAAGAAAAGGCCAATGCTCTCGTGATCTTCATACCAACTTAACATGGGGAGGACAACTTGGTGATTTTTTGGTACATTTCATGTTCAGAATAATAAACCATAAGAAATGCATAGAAGTGAGCATGTAAGTGAAATCTATCAAAAGGGCCAGGAAATTTATTAAAGGGACAAAAGTAGCAATAGGAAGAAGCACGGTTCCTCATTTTAGAGTTGTTGGTGTAATGTTTATCCAGGGTTAGTATCTTCAACTAATTTTCACCAGCAACAAATTCAGCTGTTTTAAACTGAGGGGCCACAACCCTTAAAACACCGGGGATAAGTGTTTCATGTCATTAACAAATTTACTATATTGGAGCATCCAAAGGACCACCAATTTAGAAAAAAATCTCATGGTAAATGATATGGAAATAACTAAACAAAGGCAAATCAACAGATGCACAGAAAAAAATGGGATGGACGTATCCAGGTACTTTTACTGTGTACCAATTGTGAAAAATCCAAATCCACAAGGCATCCTGATATGCATACCTCTCATGATCAAAAAAATTAGTTATAGCTCTAACTTTTGAAAATGTTGGTGAATAGCACACAAACAAATGAGTATGTGAAGCGTCAGTAACAAGTCCTTAATGAGTCTCTGGTCACCTTTCGGTGGTGGTGTATGCTCAAAGACCAGGAGGAATGATCAGAGAGGAAATCATAAATCCATCGTGATTAGTTGGGATTGACGAACACTCACAAGTAGAGGCTAGCCAGCACTCGGAGTAGTAGTGGAGATTGTGGCCATACCAGTGTCGCGGGTCGATCTGTTCAGGTGGGAGCCTTTGCTGTTGCTCACCTCGCTGTTGTTGCTGCTGCTGCCATGGATTTGGAGCTCGAGGGAGAGGGGGCGCCGCTGCTTCCCATCTGTGTTACCTGATCCCGGCCGCTGAGGCGCCCAACACCGGTGGCGTGCTTGCAGATGCTTCCCCTCCTCTTCACCTGACCATCAGCCATCCAAACGACGGCTTCTTGGCCTGTTGCATGACAAGGCGAACCTTGGCAGTCTGGTTGAGCAGCCTGACTGTACCCGTGCCTCGCTCCTTCCACTGGCCCGTCCTTGTCAAATCAGTACAACTTTGTTTTCCTATGGACACAAAAGGAAGCACCGAACCAGACGCGTCATTACACCCATCAAAATAGAAAACAGGGTACCGGTGCATGTTGAACACTTACCTCTTGGTCGTGTGTAAGCATAGTCATATCTATCTTGCCCACGCCAGAAAAGCAGGGGATGCTGGATGCATTTGCTCTTGCATCACTGTGGACCAAACTATCATAGTTAAGGTACCATCATTGGACTTGGCATGTTCAAGGACTACCTCCATAAGAAGACAATTTTACAATTTTCAATGAAGGGAACGCAGTTCATTCAATAAGTCTATCATATAAATCTAGGAAAGAATGGAACGTTCAACCTAGCATAATCATGCAGATATGTTAGAATTTAACTTGGCGGCAAAGTTTAAACAGTACGTAACATTGCATCTGTCTTATAAACGTGAAAGTAAAAACTGACACATAACATAGGTGAATTCTCTATCCAAAAAATAAGGATTGTATACTAATATATCTATGCCACTTTACTAAGATTTACATATGTGATAGTGTTTTGTCGGCACTACAGCAGCTACAACATGATAGTATCATACTCCATGAATTTTGAGTTTGTATAGCTCCTAACAATCTTTAATTCCAAGAATTTTTGAAAAGCGTAGCTCCAGTAAACATCAACACCATACACTGCACATGATCTGTAAAATTGGATGAAGTAATATGACAGGGTTATGACAAGCTTCATACATGATGTAGATAATATTATTGGAAACAGGAAACCATCTACAACAATGTTTGCATGATTTAGATAACAGTAGTAACAATGGCAGGAAATCATGAAGAACAAAGTTTGCAGTGGCAGTGAAGGGAATAACAAAACTGAGATAACTTTTGTGAATGAAACAACTTCGTTCAACTCATTCCTGAACAATCATTCTTGTAATCCACAGATATATGACAACAACATGGACAACTGACGAGTAAATAACATAGATACAGGCTGAATTTTTACAAAGTGGGAATTTTATCTATAAATAAACTAATTAAATACATTCGGGTGTTAAGAAGGTTTCGTTCCTCACAGTAATGGCAAATTACTGCAAACAAGAACACAAAGCTGTGAACCATCGATCTGGTACGATTTCATATATCCACCATCATTGCTATTTTCACTATATAGTTAAGTCGTGAAGAACAATTGACTTCTAACTCTGCAAGTGAAAAATAAAGACAGTCTGTTCAGCAATAGAAATTGGCAACATTGGATTTTCCTGAGAAATAGCAGATCTTTGGCTGGGTTGTCATTCACTAAGCAACCAGAATGCCTACCAACCATGTCTCGAATTCTCACCAGCATCACACCAGTTATTACCAATACTTACCAATAAAACAACCTAGCAGCAACCAACGACCAAAATAAGAACACCTGTAACTGCAAATGGTTTTAACAAGATCCTTTTTGGGTTTAGGCTGAGACTTTGGCTCCTTTCATAGTCCAGACGTTCTCGAGCAGGTGGGCGTTGATGCCGTGCCGCGCCCCGCAGCTGCGGAGCCGTCTCCGTCGTCCGCGATCTCCCCCTCCTCCCTCTCCTCCGCGCCCGCCAACGCGGACCTTGTCCCCGTGAGGCTGTGAGCTTTCTAGGGCGGGTGACGCGAGTGGGGAGAGCAGGCGACAACGGCGGCGGGCAACCGGATCGATCCACCGCCTCACGTGCGAGGCAAATCACAGATCAAAAACGCCGCCGCCGCCGCCTTCTCCTCCCACCCACTTCTTCCTCGAGGCGACGCCGTTTGTGTGGCTGCGTGGGAGAGCGGAGCCGGCTCCTCTCCCACTGGCGACGCTCGTGGCGGCGGGTCACATGGGAGAGGAAACGAGAGAGGGAGAGAGGAAAAGAGGAGATGAGAGCGGCGGCCATTGAGGCAGGGGAGGAGGTTGCGTGCGTGGGGTAAAGAGAAGCGGGCGATGGCGAGGGATACGGAGAGGAAGCTGCCTGGAAATTTCCCTCTACAGTTAGAACAACGCATTGCGAATCCCTTCTGGCCACGTGGACCATGCGAGCGGACGCTCCATGGGTTTAATTCTTCCAATTGGAGAGGAGTGGTTCGTTTAGCTAGCCTGCTTCTTGGAAGAGTCTATGCGAGTTAGACTAATGATGCTTCTGTGACGTATTTGGTACGCACGAAATGAAATTGCTCATGCAAAGCCAGCACCTCCTGTGGACGTATCTTGTTGATTCTTGGCGAGCTATCTAGCATCTCTGTAATCCATTGCTCTGGATCCAGAAGCTGAGCATCTCCAGCCGTTGGCTCCTCTAGAACGCATAAAAATCGTCTCTTGGGGGTGAGCTGGCGACACAACCGGCGCTGGGGGCGGTTTTGCGCCCAGTCGTCGTTCTCAGACGCCGATATTAGCTCACTTTTCAGCCCCCTCTCGGCGAATAAAAGGCCCATATGGACGAGAATAGGCCCATATTTGGCATGGTTCGCCGTGGCTTGTTGTTGCGTTATGAACATATTTTTTATCACATATTTAATCACAGAAAAATCAAATAGTTCAATAAAATAGTACAATAACAAATAATTCAATACAAATTATATAGTTCAACAAATAAAAACTCATATTTCATCACACGTCGCGCCCGGCGCCGCCCTTGAGCCTCCATAGGTGCTCCACGAGATCATGCTGCAGCTCATGATGCACCTGTGGGTCTCGGATCTCCTGACGCATACTGAGGTAGGCAGTCCAGGTTGCCGGTAGCTGGTGATCAATTTCGGCTAGAGGACCCTGCTTGTAGTATGGTTCAGTGTCAAACACTGGGTCTTCTTGCTCGCTCTCGATGATCATGTTGTGCAAGATGGCACATCAAGTCATGATCTCTCACATTTGATCTTTCGACCAGGTCTGAGCGGGGTATCGGACAACAGCAAATCGAGATTGGAGCACACCAAATGCCCGCTCGACATCCTTCCTGCAAGCCTCCTGAATCTTCGCAAACCAGGCGTTCTTGCCTCCTGTCACAGGGTTTGAAATGGTCTTCACAAATGTCGACCATCTCGGATAGATGCCATCAGCTAGATAGTATCCCTTGTTGTAGTGCCGCCCATTGATCTCTAAGTTCACCGGAGGAGAATGACCTTCAACAAGCTTGGCAAAGACAGGAGAGCACTGCAGCATGTTGATGTCATTGTGAGTTCCTGGCATACCAAAGAAGGAGTGCCAAATTCAGAGGTCCTGTGTGGCCACCGCCTCAAGTACCACACTGCAACCGCCTTTGGCGCCTTTGTACATCCCCTTCCAAGCAAATGGGAAATTCTTCCATTTCCAATGCATGCAGTCGATGCTTCCAAGCATCCCAGGAAATCCTCTTGCTGCATTCTGTGCTAGGATCCGAGCAGTGTCTTCCGCATTGGGTGTTCTCAAGTATTGCGGTCCAAACACTGCCACCACTGCCCGATAGAACTTGTAGAAACACTCTATGCTGGTGGACTCGGCCATGCGCCCATAGTCGTCGAGTGAATCACCGGGAGCTCCGTATGCAAGCATCCTCATCACTGTCGTGCACTTCTGGATTGAGGTGAATCCAAGTTTGCCGGTGCAATCCATCTTGCACTTGAAGTAGTTGTCGAACTTCCGGATGGAATTCACAATCCCGAGGAAGAGCTTTCGGCTCATCCGATAACGACGCCGAAATGTTTTGTCGCCGTGAAGTGGAGCATCGGCGAAGTAGTCGGAGTCACTGTTTTGGTAACCGGACGAAATTTCGCTATCTCGCCCGGTTACCACGTTTATCGCCTCCCCTCGAGAAACACTCATACCGAGCAAAAAATTGCGAAAGTTTTGAAAATTTTGAATTCAAACGCTCAGAGTATAGTTAAATATAGGCCATCTCTTCTTTTTTAGCGTTAGTGGTCGTGGCCTAGTGGCAACGCCAGCCTTTCCTCAATAGCGCGTTGCGGGCTCGAATCTTGACACATGCTTTTTAATTTCTTTTTGATATGCAAAAGTTAAAAAAGCTAGAAATTTGTTAGAGTGCCCAGGGGTTGAACTCGCGACCTTTTAGCAAGGGGCAGTTCTGCTCCAACAGCCACTACACCAGGAGAAGATACGTGATAACTTTGGAAGTTAAATTCCTATCTATATCGACTTCAAAAAATTTGAATTCAAAATTTATTTTCAAATTTCGTCCGTTCATCTGGGATCCAAAACCTTGGTCGGAGTAGAGCATGCAGTAGCCTTCGAGACGATGCCGGTTCTTTGCTTTCACCCGCCCCGGCGCCGAGCCACCTCGCCGCGGCTTTTCATTGCTCGCCAGCACCTGGGCGAGGGCGGCGAGCACCATGAGATGCTCTTCTTCCTGGACGTCGGCCTCGGCTTCCTCCTCCAGCAGCGCGGCGAGCGCTTCCTCGTCATCCGAGTCCATCGCCGAGGCAGGTAAATCGCCGAACACCTTGCGCCCGGTGGGCGTGCACCCGCCGCTAAACTGCCCCTGCGCGGCCGGAAACGCCCAGCTGCTGTTGGAGGGGCTGCCGCGGCGAACCTCTGCTATTTTTCCGGCGGGGAATGGCTATCTAGCGGTGAAGGGCGGCGGGCGGCACCGGGATATCGCTAGTGGCGGCCGAGGGCGCGGGGGTGGGAGGCGAGTCGGGAAAGAAAATCTTGAATTTTCACCTGACGGTGTGGGCCAGCCGTGCTTTTCCCTTGCGCCGGAGCCCCCGATCGCCCCCAGTGCGCCGGGTTCGGCCTGCGAGCGCCGGGTGGAAAAAAGGAGGAACCGGCGCTTTTCGTCGTTCTGGGGACGTGACTGAGACGTTTTTTGGCGTCGACGCCGAAAAAATGGCCTGGGAGACCTGTTGGGGGCACGGCTGGGGATGCTCTAATCTGTCTAAAGGGAAGTTTCCAGCAAAAACATGCTATCCACGCATGTCGGTCACATGCAATACCAAGGATAATCCCTGTATCCCTTGGTCTGCCCCTGTAGCAGGCCGTGTGAAGCTCAACACTGATGGATCAGTGTTCAATGGTGTAGCCGGTGCGGGTATGGTCGCCAGAGATCATGATGGGAACATTATCCTCACTTCATGCCGGCATCTCTCCTTATGTGATGATGTGTTGGAAACAAATATCCATGCTATCAAGGAAGGGCCTTATGTTAGCGTCACAATGGAGCAATCTGCCAATAGACATGAAAACAGACGGTCTTGAAGTAGTAAAGATGATACAGCGGGAGGAAATTAACAAGTCAAAGTATGCCTTTTTGGTGAAGGAGATCAAGGATAATCTAGAGGGACATAGTTTTTGTATTACTCATGTACGGCGTAGTCAAAGCCTAGCCTGTCATTTTATGGCCAACTTTGACAGATCCCAAGTATGAACTGCTGTATGGCTTGGATCTGGTCCGGAGGAAATCTTTGAAATTATTCGTCGTGATTGTAGCACTTGAGGTTGAGTAATACAAAGATTTTCGCAAAAAGGTAAAAAAAATCTGATTTTTTTGTATGAGACATTGGCAAATGTTTTGATAACTTGCAAAATTTCATTACCAGATGACATTCGTGCAAAATGTGGCAAAAACGATACTCCACAATGTTATTTTCAAATGCATTTTGGAGCATTGATTTTCTTTTCTGCCACGTCTTTCACAAAGGTCATTTCATGATGAATTTTTGCAAGGTATCAAAACATTTGTTGATGTTTCACAACAACAACAAAACATTTTTTAATTGTTTTTAACCCGAGCTCACATGAGACCGGGCTTAGAACAACACTTCCATTGTCGGGGGGGGGGGGGGGGGGGGGGGGGGCTTTGTCCTACACTTATTTTGTTTGCCTTCCTTCTTTTGTTGCTGTTTCGGTCTTTCTTCTTTGTAGATGGGCCGTTTCAGACTTTGAGTACTTGACCAAGAATATCTAAAAACAAGGAAATATAACCACTCTCTCCGTAATTTTTAAAAATTTCTAAATAAAAATCTTTTTAGAGATTTGAATATGGACTACATACGGTTGAATATATAGACGTATTTTAGAGTGTAGATTCACTCATTTTGCTGCGTATGTAGTCCATATTAGAATCTCTAAAAAGACTTATATTTAGGAATGGAGGGAGTATGTGTTATCGTTAAAAAATTGGGTCTGTCTAGAACACATCTAGATGTGACATAATTATGTCATATCTAAAGTGATGTCCATTCTGTTTGTGGTCTATTTTTTTTAGTTTTTTTTATTATTTCTTGTTGTAGTATTATGTATTTGTGAGAGTTTAGATGTGACATCATTAAAAAACATTTAGATGTGAATTAGACAAACTATAAAAAAATAATGAAAAGGTGGGAATGCCCGGTTGGGAAAAGGAAATATACACTTCGTTACTTCAACTTCAATTGCGCTGTCCATCGAAAAAAGAAAAACTTCCATTGGACTGGATGCACTAGTACAGATAATATCACTGTGCACGACAGCCCTTGGCTGCATCTAGTTTTGTACTACCTCCGTGTCCAAATGTACGATGGTTTTGCAGTTTAAATTGAACTTGCAAAACGTCTTATATTTTGACTCCGTGTCCAAATCTTATATGACAACGCATGGTATGAATATGATTCGAGGAAACGGGTTCGGGCTCTGTTGCAAACAAAAGGGCCGGATACGGCCCATAATCGGTTACTATTTTCTTGATCGAGTCAAAATCGCTCACATCCGTGACAGGGGAGCAACTAGTTAACGAGCGCTCCTTCGGGAGCCTCGCAACGATCAGCGTCGCTTGGCGCGCTATCAGTCATTCGCCACGTGTCGAGCTCTGAACGCTCCTTTTGGATTTTGTTTTTTATTTTTTCACACGCGTTTTCGGCTTTTTAAACGATTTTTTGACGTTTTGGTTTTCCCCCGGTCTTTCTTAGCTTTTCGATCAAAAAAAAATTTTGAAATTTTTTTCTGCGTGAAAACACGCGTTTTCTTTTTTTTCCTTTCGTAAAAGTCACGGTTTTTCTTCCGCGAGAGACATGGTTGTGCTTTATCGAGAGACACGGCCGTGCCTTTCGGAAACGAAAAAGCGCGTTTTCTGTTTTTTTTCTTTTGCGAGAGTCACGGTTTTTCTTTCGCGAGAGGCATGGTTGTGCTTTTGCGAGAGTCACGGTCGTGCCTCTCGAAACGGGAAAAACAAAACGCATTTTCTATTTTTTTTCTTTCTTTCGTTAGAGTCACGGTTTTGCTTCCGCGAGAGGCATTGTTGTGCTTACGCGAAAGTCACGGCCGTGTCTCTCGGAAAGGAAAAAAATACGCGTTTTCTGTTTTTTTTTCTTTCACGAGAGTCACGGTTTTGCTTCCGCGAGAGACACGGTTGTGCTTTCGCGAGAATCACCGTCGTGCCTCTTGAAAACGGAAAAAATACGCATTTTCTGTTTTTTTCCTTCCACGAGAGTCACAGTTTTGCTTTCACGAGAGGCACGGTTGTGATTTCGCGAGAGGCACGGGCGTGCCTCTTTCGGAAAGGAAAAAAACCGTGCTCCCGGTTCGATTTTTTCGCCCGGTTTTTTTCATGAAAAATAAAGTTCGTCAAAACCTATCAACATGGGATCTAGTTTTGAAGATCTCGACGCGAGGAATTCAATGGTAAAAACGGTTCGAGATTTGGACGCACGGTTTAAGAGATAAAATGTTTTGAATAAACGGATCTACGAAAAAAGGGAAAACTCGCAGGTTGCGACAAGTGGCGCGTTGCATGTGCGCCACTTGTCGCGACCTGGGAAAGTGAAGTGTTCTTTGCAACGAGTACTTCTTCATTAGTGATTTCGCCGTGACGGATGTATATGTTGATTTTTTTTATTCCTATTCCTATGGTCTGATTGGAAGGGAACGATCAAAGATACCCTAGTTTTTTTTAACCTGAAGATTTTCCTATATAGAAACTGTTTGTGTCCTGCTTGGTTTACTTCATCGGCTTGGTGAATCTCCTCGCTCAGCTGTCGGCCGATCTTGGTTTCGACGATGAGGCGACGACCAGCTCCATCGCTGGAGTCCGCACACATTATCTAGGAGATCCTGCTCAAGCTGCCGACGAGAAGCGTGACCCGCTTCTAGGGCGGGAATTCGAGCCGAGTCGAGCCAGCTCGGCTCGACTCGGTAAAGCTCGTTTCGTTAACAAGCTAGCTTGACTCGACTCGTTATTATAACGAGCTCAAATTTAAGATTGGCTCGACTCGTATAACTCGCGAGCTGACTCGTTTAGCTTGTTAAGCTCGTTAAAGATATGAATATAAAATCATCAAATATTAAAAAATATGATTATGTATATATTGAACATATATATCACTAAACAATAGTAATTTCCTTGTAACACATGAGTCTCCTAGGCGGCTGGGCTTTCAACGGCTAGGCCTTGTGTTGTGCGCCTGGGACATAAGGTGCTGAGTGGCTGATCGTTTTTTGTATTGGGAGTGGCTGATTTTTTGTACCGAGCTTAACGAGTTACACGAGTACTCGTGAGATTGGCTCATTTAACTTGGTCTATAAACGATCTTAAACTAAAGCTCGGCTTGACTGGTTATTTTTCGAGTTCGAGTCGATTCGAGCCGAGCCGAGTCATGAGCTACTCGTTTAGCTCGCGAGCTTCGAGCTTTTTTTCTAGCCCTACCCGCTTCCGCTGCGTCTCCAGGCTCTGGCGCGATGTCATCGCCGATCCCACTTTCCGTAGACTACACGCCGAGGCCGAGGTCGCCGGCCACGTCCCCACCACGTCAGAGGCCTTGCTTGTCATGGAGACCGATGAGGATTGCAAACCCGACGAGGCCAGTTTCTTCTGCGTCTCCTCGTCCAAGATAACGCCCATGCCCCACCGAGTCGTCATCCCCAGCGGCTACAGCCTCTCCAGCGTGTGCAATGGCCTACTTTGCTTCGCCCTCGACTCCGCCCCTGAGGTGCCGGCGTTCCTCTGCAACCCTCTCACCGGCGAGACGGCGATCCTTCCCAAGGTGTCGTCCGCGTGACTCTCGGACGACCCTACCGTCTACCATCAGTTCGCCTTGGGTTCAGCCCTTCCACCAAGGAGTACAACCTGTTCCGGTTCTCCACCTTGCCATCTACTTCCTATGGTATGGTGAATTGTATCGACCACATTGTGTGCACGTTAGGCACCCACAGCGGTTGGCGCCAAGAGTGCTACACCTCAAACTTCCCCCTATCGCGCACCTTGCCGCCTGTGCTCATTGACGGCAAGTTGTACTTGTTGGCTTACCATCGTGCAAGCCTGACCAAGAAACTTGGCGAAATGTTGATGGTTGACGTGGCGACCGAGGAGCACCACATGCACCCTCTCCCAGTTAAGGACAATGGCGGGTACTTCACGGACTATGATCCGCTCTTAAAGGCCTTCGACATGAGCGGGCGGTTGTGCCTCGCCGTGAACGTCCGCCACCCTTCCCAGAAGCTCCAGTTCTGGGTAATGTCACTACCACCGCAGGATGAGTGGGCCGAGTGCGACAACAACAAGCTGTGCTGGGATCTGCACTACAGCTTCGACATCCAGAATACCTGTCGGCAGTGGCGAATCTAGCACGTCAAAGAAGGGTAGGCTCAATACACCAATTCCTAGGCCTAATTAGCAAATGTATTGCAGTTGGTGCATATAAAACACCTCGATATAATTTTGAAGCGGTAATGTTTAGCTAATAGGATTTTTGAAGGGTAGGCTTAAGCCTATTGAAGCCCCCCTAGTAGACTGCCCGTCGGGTCACCCCGACGGCCGCCTGGTTTGATGATGTTGAGAAGACGTTGTGCTTCAGGAGCGGGGATGTCTTGTTCATGAATGACACGAGGGGACACTTGTCGGAGCCGTCTCCGGATGCTGATTGTCCTACATGCGACCGTCGACTCGAGCTGCCACCAACACCGTTGGATTTGAACTGCAAATGGAGCGTTTTCGGTGGTTATCGCCCCAACCTGCTCTCACCTCTCACCTTGGCAACGCCACAATATCCTTTGTGTCCCAAAGCAGAAAGACAACAATTCGAGCATAAATTGTCACTTTCATTGTGTCGACACGAATGAAACATCATGTATGTGTTGAGCTATCTCAAATCTGCCGGGAAGTATCAACACCTCTTGCAGTGCAGGATCGAGCCCGCGATAGCATAACATTCCTAGCTGCATTGCATTAATGTTACTTATCGCTTTCCTATTGGTAGCAGTAATATTGTTTTAGCTGTTCTTTAGTTGTAGAGATGATGGGGGAATTGTGTTCCCCTTTCGACGTTCTTTACGAGTAGTAGATGGAATTTTTCTCAAGTGACAATGATAACTAGTGTTATTTTCACATAAGATTAGCTGGTGGGTTGGTTAAGGAAAAATTTCCAGTCCATGCATGAGACATAATATTCTTTGCTGAATTTCAAACTTATGAAGTGATTTAGCATGGGTGTTTTGAAATATGTTTATATCTTCTTACAATGTATAAATAAGCTATTGAGCCAGCTCGAAGCCCAAACATAACAATTGTTCTGAGGCTCGGGGCTTCAAAGCGAAGTATGTCTCGTGCCTACTTATCGACATGGTGCATTTAGCAAATTTAGCATCGAAGCATTTCCGAAACAGTGTTCAGCACAAGTTTCGCTGGATTCGGGTTACGTTAGCGCAAGCGTTGCACCTGAATTATTTCCCATTCCTTGTGTTATTTTCCCTTTCTTTGTAGATGAAGCTAACTAGCAAAGTTTTGTTCTTACCTTATGTCAAGTGTGAACCACCATTGTCCCGTATGCGTCCTCCCACCTAATGAAATTCCATCCATTTGCTCCTCTATTTTGAGTAAAGTCAGGTCTTCATTTCTGATGTAAAAACAAAAAGTCAGGTCTTCATTTTTCTGTCCGCATTCCATGTTGCCACCTTGTGAGCTGAGCGGATTGGGCCAATATCCGGCACCAAGTTGCCACCTTGCTGGCATTTCAATCCAGCCTTCTTGACACAACATATTCCTGTGTCAGTTTTTGGTACATTGGGACACCAGAAGATATCTGCTTGTTTAGCACATGCAGGGTGATGATAACAACATTGCACGTGATTTGAAAAACGAAACAGGGAACCTTGGCTGTGCAGATTACAATGTTTAACTATCTTTTTTCCTGTGTGCAGTGGCGGAGCTTGGGACACATCTTAGGAGGGGCAAATGGGCTGGGGGAGGGCAACCAACGTCAGGTTTAGGCTAGATTTCTATGAATCTATGGAAAATTTACTCATGATAATATGAAAAAATCTCCTAGGCAGGGGGGTGATGGCCCAGGTTGATCTCCACTAAACTCCGCCACTGCCTGTGTGCACTGTATGGCTGTGCAGAATGACACGAGGGGACGCTCGCCGGAGCCATCTCCAGATGCTGATTGTCCTCCATGTGACCATCGACTCGAACTGCCACCAACACCAGCGGATTGCAATTGGAACATTTTCGGTGGTTATCGGCCCAGCTTGCTTCCACCTCTCACCTTGGCAACCACAATCTCCTTCGTATGCCGAAGCAAAAAGACAACAATTCAAGCATAAATTGTTGGTTATATTTTCTTTTGCGGGGTAAATTGTTGCTTGCATTGTGTGGACACGAGTGAAAACATCATGTATGTACTGAACTATATCAAATCTGCCGGCAAGTACCAACAGCTCTTGCAGTAACCGCAATAACATAACATTCCTACTTTCCTAGTTGCACTGCATCAACGTTACTTATCAGTTTCCTATTGGTAGCAGTAATATTGCTTTAGTGGTTCTTTATTTTTTTCGATAAAGGGCGCTCTATTATTACTTAAAGTACGTATATTAGCTTAGCAGCCTTTAGTGGTACATCTGATTGGGTAATTGTCTTTCCTTTCGATGATACTAGCATGTACACTTGGCTCCGACCATTAAATTTACAGGATCCTGTGGTTCAAATTGCAAGTACTACCAAACACGTTTAATGCTCTAATGACCCACCACTCCAGTTATGAACACGTTTAGAGGGTGCTTGGATCCAAGGGACTTATTTTAGTCTGACTAAAAATAGTCTTTTTAAGTGGCTAAAGTTTCAAGCACCCCTGACTAAAGAGGGGCTAAAACTAGCCTTGAGACTAAAATTTTTTAGTTAGGGATACCCCTACTAAAATGTGGATGAGTCCTCTCTTTCCTCATTTAAGACCTCTCTTTTAACACATGCGAGTTTTGGATTAGAGAGTTTGAAGGATAATAAATGCTCATTAACTTGATTTTAGTCTATTTAGTATTTGGATCCAAGTATGAATGAGGCTAGCAAGTTTTAATCCCAGTACTTTTAGTCATGGGACTAAAACGTATTCAAGCACCCTCTTAGACTTAACATTGTTCCATGACAGTTACAATGTAATTAATATCTCAACAAATATCAACATGTAATTAATGTCCTACGACGTGAAGCTGACCAATGTGATGACTTGAGCCCACCTGAAGAATGCAGTGGCCAAGGAAGCTGGGTTATTGTGGGAGAAGGCCAAGGAAGAGGGTGCAGGGGCATGAAATCAGCGTTGAACTGGGTTGAGAACGTGACGAAGCTCCCCAAGAAAGCAGGGAAGCTAGATCAAGCCAAGTGATCCAAGAACTAGAGCAGAAGAATGTGGAAGGTGCCGAGAGGTTCTGCCGCTGCCAGAGGGTGCTCGTGTGCATCGATGGCAAAGCATACGAGTCTCTCATATGGACTTATCTGGAACCTGGTGAGACAAGCCGCTCCCTCCGGCAGCAGATCAAAGACGACAAGATTGAGATATACTACAACATGGGAAGTTGCTCAAGAGGTTGGGCGACAAGGGGCGACGAGACGATGCCTATTTCCCCGCCCCCTAATTTACATCACTTATTTCTTCTGATTCCCTCCGCGAAGGAATAGCAGAAAGCAGATACTGTAAGCGCAAAGTGTTGTCGGCCCTCGTTCTGGCTCATCGTTGGAATTAGCTGCTTTTGCAAGAAGCAGAACCAGGCCGGAACAGATTTTTCTTCTTACTAGTGCAATTTGTAGGCTTATGTGACGGTGCTGATCTCCTACACTTATTTTGTTTGCCTTTCTTTAGTACTGGAGCTGTTTGGGACTTCATTTTTGTAGATGGGCTGTCTCAGGCTTGGAGTACCGGAGCAAGAATCTCTAAAAACAAGGAAATATACATAATTTTTTGTGCATAAGGAAATTGAAACTACACTGTGGACGATAGTTTATGCCGCCGATCACTGCATGACCCTAATCAAGAGGTGTGCTGCAGTTTATTTGATTTTAATGCATGGATGGCTTGATCTCACTGTCGTCCAAAAATCGTCTTATTGGTGTCATGTGCATAGCAACACTTTAAGGAAATATACAACCCTTTACTTAAACTTCCATCGGGCTGGGTACATTCGTACAGATCACTTTGTGTACGACGCCCTTGGTTGCATCTTCTTTTCTTTTTTTTTCGTCGGGGCCGGGATGTATATGTATATTCGTGATCGTGATCGTGACGGCCGGGATGTGTATGTATATTTGATTTGATTCCTATAGTCCGATTGGAAGGAAAAACCTGATCATTTTCCTAGTTGGTAAAGCTCAAGGGTCGTACAGCTCAAGCTTCCCCCTACTGCGCACCTCGCCGCCGGTGCTCATTGATGGCAAGTTGTACTTGTTGGCCTACGGTCGTACAAGCCCGACCGAGAAACTTGGCGTGATTTTGATGGTCAACGTGGCGACCGAGGAGCACCGCATGCACCCTCTCCCGGTTAAGAACAATGAGGGATACCTGCACTACGATCCGCGGGTAATCGCCTTCGAGATGAGCGGGCGGCTGTGCCTCACCGTGAATGTCCTCCGCCCTTCCCAGAAGCTCCAGTTCTGGGTTATATCACCGCCATCGCAGGTCCAGTGGCTGCCACTGCGGGACCTGTGGGCTGATTTCGACGACAGCAAGCTGTGCTGGAATCTGCGCTACAACTTCCACATCGACGACGACGAGTGGTGGGAGACTGGGAGTGGGACACCCCGACGGGCGCCTGGTTTGATGATGTCTAGAAGACGTTGTGCTTGAGGAGCGGGGATGCCTTGTTTATGAACAACACGAGGGGACGCTCGCCGGAGCCGTCTCCAGATGCCGATTGTCCTCCATGCGACCTACGACTCGAGCTGCCGCAAATGGAACGTTTCCGGTGGTTATCAGCCCAGCCTGCTCTCACCTCTCACCTTCGCAACGCCACAATCACCTTCATGTGCTGAAGCAGAAAGACAACAATTCGAGCGTAAATTGTCGCCTACATTGTGTGGACACGAGTGAAAAAAATCACGTATACCCTGAGCTATCTCAAATCTGCGGGCAAGTATCAACACCTCCTGTGGTGCAGGATCGAACCTGCATTCCTAGTTGCATTGCATTAATTTTACTTATCGCTTTCATATTGGTAGCAGCAATGTTGTTTTAGCCGTTCTTTATTGGTAGAGCTGATGGGGGAATGGCCTCTCCCTTTGTTGGTGGCAAAACTTTGTTAAGTGACAATGATAACTTTTATTTTTTTGTGAATAAGTGACAATGATAACTACCAGTGTTATTTTTACGAAGCTTAGCTGGTGGGTTGGTTAAGGAGATTTTGCCAGTCGACTGGACATAATACTTTTCTTTGCTGAATTTCAAACTTACGAAGACATTTAGCATCAGTATGCATCATAGCAACAGTAGTCAGCACCAAAATTTCGTTAGATTCAGGTTTCCTTAGCGCCAGCATTGCACCTGGATTAATTCCTATTCCCCGCAAAAAAATTCCTATTGCTTCCCTTTTCTTGTAGATGAAGCTAACTAGCTAAGTTTTGTGCTCATCTTAGCTTCCAGTGTCATCCACCGTGGTCCCGTGTGTGTCGTCCCACCTAATGAAATTCCATCCATTTGCTCCTTTGTTTTGAGTAAAGTCGGGTCTTCATTTTTCTGTCGGCATTCCATGCACCCACGGTTTCTTTGTCTGAATCTTGCAATTCTGGTCTTGGGAGCTGACCCGGCGAATATCCGCCACCAAGTTGCCACCTGGCTGGCATTCCAAACCAGCCTAGCTAGCTCAACGAAAAATTGTATGGTCGTTCGAGAGACAACAGATTCCTGTGCCACTTTTTGGTACTTTGGGACACCAGAATATATCTGATTGTTTAGGACATTCAAGGTGATGATAACAACATTGTTAGCACACACTCCACCTGATTTTAAAAAAGGAAACAGGGAACCTTGGCTGTGCAGATTGCGATGTTTAACTAAATTTCTTCCTGTGTGAGGTGTATGGAAGCAGAAGTCTTTTAGGTTGCGTGAATTGATGTTCCCTGTCCACTTCGATTTGGTAAATACAGTTTCGCGCCCCCTAGTTGTTGGGTCCGATGATTGCAACGCGTCTATGATGTGATTTTGATTTCTTAGACATGCTCCCTCTCTACACGATGCTGAATCACTACCATCGACGGCGGTCGTCCATTTAGCTTTGGTGCCCGAAACATCTGTTTGCTCTTGTTAGTTTCCTGAAACGCTGACCCTTTTCTATTCCCTATTTTATGAAGCGGTGGAATGCTGACCTCAGTTTAGGAAAAAGAATGGGAATGGCGATGTAAGTCGCCTGGTATTTGAATTTGGGTTAGTCGATCATTTTGGAACGTCCGATGCACATCCAACTGCGCTTGGCCCTTCTTCTTCCTTCAAATCTTCTTCTTCCACAGACTGCCACATAGGCCATCGGTCGAATCGCCTGTGACCACCAACCGCTAGAAAAATGGGGTTCTTTATCTATCCTATATTTAGAATTATTATTATTATTATTGTAATTTACTTTTAGATTTGGATAATTTCTGCAACTATTATATCTATTTGCACAAATACCTCGACGCTTTCCAATCGTTAATACATAAAGCCCGACGGCGCTCCCACGCAGCGTCGCCGCCCCGTCCTCTATGGAACCGCCCCTCCCCCCCCCCCCCCCGCAACCCCCCCCCCCCCATATCAACGATAGATAATGGGGTGGCCCACCGACGAGCCCCTTACTTCTCCTAACTTCCCTCTGGCTCCCTCCGGCGAACTTCAAAGTCGACAGACCCAAATTTGGAAGTCTGTCGACTGACCCGAATTTGGAAGTCTGCCGACTGACATCTAGCTATTGTGAAAAAGAAGCAGTAACTTGTAAACCTGGTTCTGATGTAGTTCAACGTTACACACTTGATTCCCCACCTATAAACATCAGACAAAAATTTGTCGGTTTGGTCTGCATCAACGAACCCACTGTTTCAGGCTTATAATCTATTTCTTGTGTCTATATAATTCAAGCTCATTATCCGTATGTAGTTTATCTCTGTGATATACTACTGATTATATTTGCCGCAGCGTATGACTCCGGGAAATGGGTTTGGGGTTCTGTTGCAAAAAAAAAGAGGCAAATTTTAATTCTTTCCTGATCGGAATCGAGCCAAGAGACCCCTCCTATGCGTCAGGACGGGAAGTTTATGTAGATTTGTCTGATTCCTACCTAGTCCGACTCAGATTAATTTTTTTGGACGGCCAAGTCCGACTCAAATTGAAAGGGAACGATGCGCGTCCGATCGTACGTGATGCTGTCTTGCTTGTACCTGCTATATAAACTGTCTCTGTCCAGCTCGATTTCGTTCTTGGGCCTCATCGAGTTTCGCCGCTTAGCAGTCATCGATCCGTCTTTTGGTTTTGACGATGAGGGGACAACCTGCTCCGCCGCGGGAATGCGCCGACACTACTCGGAAGATCCTGCTCAAGCTGCCGACCAGGGACGTAACCCGCTGCTGCTGCGTCTCCAGGCTCTGGCGCGATGTCGTCGCCGACCCCACTTTCCGCAGACTCCATGCCGAGGCCGAGGCCGACCACGTCGCTGCCGCGCCGGAGGCCTTGCTCGTCACGGAGACCCGCGAGCATGGCAGGTCCGACGAGGCTAGTTTCTCCTGCATCTCCTCGTCCAAGCCTGCTTCCATGCCCCACAGCATTGTCATCCCTAGCGGCTACGGCCTCTCCAACGTCTGCAACGGCCTCCTCTGCTTCGCCCACAACACCGCCCCCATGGCGCCAGTGTTAATCTGCAACCCTATCACCGGCGAGACGGCGACGCTTCCCAAGCCACCTCCCCGGTGGCACAAGAACGACCCCACCGAGTATCATCACATAGCTTTGGGGTTCAGCCCTTCCACCAAGGAGTACAAGCTGTTCCGGTTCTCCGTGTCATCCAATTCCGACTACGAGACCGTGATCCAGCAGAGCGTGTGCACCTTAGGCGGCGGTCGCGACAGGTGGCGCCGGCAATCATACATTTCAATGTGTCCCTTGTTGCACAACTCGCCGCCGGTGCTCGTTGATGGCAAGCTGTACTTGATGACCAGCGGCCGTGGACACCAACAACCTCGAAATCGGAACTCTAGCGAGATGCTGGTAGTCGACGTGGCGACCGAGGAGTACCACATGCACCATCTCCCGGTCGAGGACAAGGGGTACTACCCGGACTTTGATCCGCAGGTGAAGGCCTTTGAGATGAGCGGTCGGCTGTGCCTCGCCGTAGACATCTACCACCCTCATCGGAAGCTCCAATTCTGGGTTTTTTCACCGCCACTGCAGGACCAGAGGGGAGAGTGCGGCAACAGCAAGCTATGCTGGGATCTGCGACACAACTTCTACACTGATGGCAATCGGTGTAGCACCTTGACTAGTGTGTGGTTTGACGACGGCGAGAAGATGTTATGCTTCAGACGTGGGGATATCTTGTTCAAGCACGACACTAGAGGATGCTCGCTAGAGCTGTCCCCCGAAGCTGACTGTGAACAATGTCACCAGCGACTCGAGCTTCCGCCAACGCCGTCAAACTGCAAATGGAACGTTTTGGGTGGTTATCGTCCTAGCCTACTCTCACCTCTCACCTTGGCAATGCCGTTGTCGCTTTCGTACGCCGAAGCAGAAAGACAACAATTCAAGCATAAATTGCTGCTTACATTGCGCCGACACGAATGAAAACATAAATATTGTTGTAATCTCCGCGCTCAGCTACTAGAAGGTCTGCAGCATCTGCTGATTAGCCGCACGTTCTCGCACAAGATGTGGTATAGTGTCCAGGTTTTCGGCTGCATGAACTCAATTCTGGTGGGCTTGAGGATTTCGCTGATTGGTGGGTGTCCATCATGGCTACGGTTCCATCTCGGGCTAGGGCGGAGATCAGTTCAATTGTGCTTCCCACTGCTTAACTCATCCGGCTTGAACGTAACAATAGAGCGTTCAACTGGTTGTCTGTCATGCACTCTGATTCCTTGGGTACTTTCAATTATGGGTCGTCGCGAGCCTACATCTAACTTTGCATGTGCTCTCTTTCTCTCTTAATATACTAATAGTACAAGACACAGGATGTTCTTGCATGTTCTTGAAAAAATAATCGTGTATACACTGAGCTATCTCAAATCTTGAGGCAAGTATCAACACCACTGGGAGTGCAGGGTTGAACTCACCATAAACATATACTCCGCATGTCCATGCTTTGCTCCGCGCTTTGGTGCGAGAACTTTGTTAGAAATACATAAATATATGCTAAAATAACTAATTTAATGAAAAGAAAATATACTCATGAAAATCAAATAAAACAATGAAGCGTCTAAAAATAAATAAAAATGTCTCAATTACAGTAAAAAATGTCATTTTGAACAAAAATATGAAGGATGACTGCCATGCATGCATGATGTGGCAGCGCCGCTAATGCAAAAAGAATTGCAATTTATAAGTTAAATACATGGCTTGCTTATGTGACGGGCATAAATGCATGGTTTAGTGGGACACTAAGATGGACTCTATGCATCATGCATGTTGAAAGAAGACTTAAATACATGGCTTAGTCGGGATGCTGAGGTGGATTGTATGATTGTTGAGAGAATTGAGATGAACTTTTTAAGAACATACTAGGATGTAGCTAGGATTCCTAGTTGCATTGCTGTCACTTATAAATTTCCTATTGTTTGTGGAATATTGTTTTAGCCGTTCTTTGGAGTATTTGGGCAGGAACTGTCTTTCCCTTCCTATGATTGTAGCGTTTGTAGGCTAGCTCCAGATTACTATTAGAAGGAAATTGAAATATGCGCCTTTCGTCAAGTTGTTTCTCTGGATTATCATGATACACAATCGATAAATAATTTTGAGTCTGACCAAGAATTTATACTAGTCATCATGTCCAATAATAAAAAGAAAGGAACCAGGTTATACATACCTCCACTATCAATCTTATATACAATATTATATTAAAAGACGATCTTAGGTGTTAGATGCTTTGCGTGACCTCCGTGTTGTCCTCGTGTGGTGACTCGCGGAGTAATTAGGGTTTATTTCACCAGTGCGACCTATCCTACACCCTCCCTCACTGCTACTGGCCCATAGTCCTCCTTCGTCCCTGATATCCCTCCATGTAGCTTTTTTTTTAAAGATCAAGAATCTCTTCCCGATACCATTGCATATAACATGAAGCCACTGCATACCACCCAGTCCAAAGTGTCTTGAAATTCATGTCACGGTAGAGTCTTGAATAATCCTACCAACAAGAAAGACATCAGCACCAGGGGAAGGTAAAAGGTTTCACATCAATAGACAACAACACATAAACTCTTAGACGACATAACCACATAAGCCAGCCATCTCTCTAACGCTCCCAGAGAGCTCTGCACATGACAATGCCACGAAGTTGAGCTATGCTCCAGAAGTTCTCATACGAATGCACCGGGACCTCCACGTAGCTTCTTCCCTAGGTGCAATGTTGGCTACATGTGCGTTTTCGGACATCGTCTAGATCTAGAGCTTCATAGGTCTAGCCCGGTTCATTGAAGAGCCATTTTCTCCGACACTGTGTGTGTTTGGTATCATGGTCGTGTATGATATCCATGGATGTTGATGATGACACGGACAGGGGTAGAGTCCCACACTGGCGCATGATGACATCATTAGTCTGCAGGATTAGCAAGGGGATCAGTCTCCGGCCAATCGGCCATGGTCGGTCTCCCCCATGTTGGATCTGGTGTGCGGTCCCCATGCCCGAACGTCTAGATTTGAGCTGTCCGGTTTCCACCTCCGCTTTTTTCTTCGGTGTACTAATCAAGTTTTAAGGAACTTGAGTTTTTTTGCCAGGATTAAGGAAGTTGGCTTTGCTGCAATATAAATTCAGCTTGAAATATGCATCTCACATTTATCAATTTATGTGGGGTGCTATGTTGAGTAACATCTAACGGCTACATGCAAGCGTTATACACCCACCAAAGGGATAAGTGTATTTTTCGTCCTCGAACTCTTCCGAGAGTTTATAAATCGTCTCTCAACTCAAAACGGGATAGTTTTCGTCCCTCAACTATTAAAACCGGATAGTTTTCGTCCCTCACGCCGCTTCGGGCGGTTTTCGTCCGCATGAACAGTAAAAATTTAAATAAGCAAAAAAGTAAAAAAAATCTGAAAATTTGTGGGATCAAAGTTCCTCGGGTGCGCAAGGTGCATGATTTTTTTGTGCTATTTATACATTCCAGGAGCTCGTGACAAAGGAAAAACCATAAATATGTACGCCAGTGAACAGTAAATTCGAAAAAAATAGAAAACACATTCAAAAATTTATGAAACTTGTTGACATACAAGATGCTCAGGTGCTCAATGTGCCTGCAAAATTTCATGTTGTTTGGACAATGTGGGAGCTTGTGGCAAAAAACAAAAAATTGGCTGGGAAAGAAACTTTGAAAAAGTGCACTTTTTTTTTGCTAGAGCTCCTCCTATGTCATTTCAGCACGAAAATATGCAAGTACCTTGCACACCCAAGCATTTTTTATGCAAAAGATTTCATATTTTTTTGCTATTTTTTAATTTACTGTTTGCTGACGTACATATTTTACAATTTTTTCTTTGTCATGAGCATCTGGAATGTACAAACAATATGAAAATTTGTACGCACCTTGCGCACCCGAGGAACTTTAATCCCACAAATTTTTAGATTTTTTTGCTATTTTTTTTCGAATTTACTATTCGTCGGTTTACTGTTCATGACGGACGAAAACCGCCCGAAGCGGCGTGAGGGACGAAAACTA
Organism: Triticum urartu; assembly: GCF_003073215.2. Classification (NCBI taxonomy): domain Eukaryota; kingdom Viridiplantae; phylum Streptophyta; class Magnoliopsida; order Poales; family Poaceae; genus Triticum; species Triticum urartu. Next base: position 732,762,165 of record NC_053023.1, on the reverse strand, counting down.
TCCGGTTTTCATAGTTGAGGGACGAAAACTATCCGGTTTTAAGTTGAGGGATGATTTTTAAACTCTCAAAAGAGTTTGAGGACGAAAAATATACTCAATAGTGGCATTCCCTCATTAACTGGACCGGCTAGAGAGGTAAGGTGACTGAATTTACAATTTGAACAAGTCACTTTTTTTTAAAAGAGCCGGCTAATTGAGTTGCGCTCCTCACTAATTGTTAATTGTGACGAAGACCAACGCTGACCATGCATGCATGGATGGGCCTACCAAGCTATGCCATCTCATGCACCATGCATGTCACGAACACATGCATGTAACGGCACCACATTCACTGTTCAAGTGTTCAACCTAAGCATCCACTGGGAGCTGAGAAAATTTGTGGTCAACAGTAGAAGGTCAGATGCCCTAATTTCCTTTTTGGTCAAGATCAGTTGGAGCCTTGAAAACTACTACTCAACTGATATCAGATGTCGGGTTTAGGTGGTGGTAATTAATTTAGTTATGTTCCTTCCGTTTGAAAACTGTCTGCCTACAAATTGAGTGTTACCCTTAAATAACTAATAGAATGAAATAAAAACAGAAACAATATAATAAAGTTTCTAAGAACGATTGGATTAGTAGCATTAGTATTACCCTTTAAGAAAAATAAACTGAAAAAATAGAACAAAATAGTGACAAAAGGTACACACAGTTTACACAGAAAGTCCGTTTTTTAATAATATGCAAGAATAAGCATACAATAGTGTAACTTTTGCAAAAAAAATAGAGATTCATAAAAAAGAATGAATTAGTGGCATTGGTATACTATTCAAGCAGAAAGGAAATATAATTTAAAATAAAATGAAATCAAAATAATGAAGTTTCCTTTGGCATTACCCTTTTAGAAGTAATAAAATAAAAAATTATAAAAAATGATAAAAGTTACACATAATTTACACATAAACTTCCCTTTTTAATAATATGCAAGAGTAAGTATATAATAGTGTATTTTTACAAAAAGAAAGTTTCCTAAGAAGGAATGAATTAGTGGCATTGTTATTAGCCTTCACAAGAAAGAAAAATAAAATTTGCACACAGTTTACACAGAGATTTTTTTTAATATACAAGAATAAGCATATAATAGTGGATTTTTTGTGATAAGGAAGTTTCCTAAGAAGAAAATGAATTAGTGGCATTGGTATTACCCTTAAAGAACAAAGAAAATGAAATAAACACTAAAACAAAACCAAAAAATTATGTTCTCTACTTAAAAATGAAATAGTGACATTGGCATTATCCTTTAAGAAGAAATGAAATAAAAATAAAAATATAAAAGTTACACACTACTTTGCATGAAATTGCACTTTTTGTGTTATACAATTAATACACATATGATAGTATAGTTTTCACACTCTAATGTAGTTACACACTTATTGTATAGCACTTGCATGTATACATATACACTCAGCGAACATCCAAAAATACCCATAAGAAAAAAAAGCAAAAACAGATATAAATATAGAAAAAAACAGAAAAGGCAAAGGAAGAGAGGGGAGGGTTGTGTTGTCAGATGGGCCAGATAGATCTAGCTTGGTCGCCCAGTTAACGGGCCTCAGCCCATTAAGGTATTGACTCGCCCAACACAAAGGTTAGTCACAAATTGCCAGCCCAAAACAAGTCACCACACGACAGGAATAAAAAAGGTAGTACGAATCTTGGAGCAGCAATCAACGGCCTGAAAAATCGACTGACCCAAATTCAATTTTCAGGCAACTTACATATAGCTATAGTGGTATTGTTAGTTACTTGGTTTACACAAAAAAATGTTGTAGCTTTTACAATTTGTTTTTGTTTCTTGCCCCACTGTTGAGATTAGTAAGTGACAAATGATAACTAGTTTGTCGCTTCCTATTGCTGTGATCGATCGTTAGGTGCGACTACTGTTATTTTCACAAACATTATCTGGTGGGTGAGTTGAGGTAATTTCACCAGTTTATGAAACACAGAAAATTTCTTAATTTCAAACTTAGGAAGACATTTAGCATCATTTGTAGTATTGCAAGATGTTTACATATTTAAATAAGCACAAACAATGGCCCATAAGCCCCCTTTAATCCCTGCATTCGTTTTGAGCAGAGGATTAAGTGAACAAGGCCTTAGCGCGATTCGGTCTCCTAAACTTCCCCCGAACATGTAAAATGGAAGTGGAATGATTAGAAGAAAGCTACGGGTTGTTCTTGTCTTTTATCGCAGTGTCAACCACCATGGACCCCGTGAGTGTGTCCCACATTATGAAATTCCATCCATTTGCTTCCCTGTGAGTGAAGTCAGGTCTTCATTTTTATGTCCAGATTCCACGCTGTATGACCCGCAGTTCTTCTTGTCTGAAATTGCAATTCTGATCTTGGGAGCTGACTGGGACAATTCGGAGCCAATTTGACACAATGCTGGCGTTCTAAACTAGCTTAGCCCAATGAAAAATGTTATGGCCTTTTCGTGACAGAACAGGTTAGCATCACTTTTTTTGGTACTGTGAGACAGGAGAATATATCTGATTTTTTTTTAAAAAAAAGGAAAAAGGGAACCTCGTGATATTTAAACTGAATTTCTTGCCGTGTGCAGTATATGGAAGCAGAGCTGGTTACGTTGCGTGAACCTTGGCCAGGGAAGGAAACTGTATTTGCCAAATCAAAGTGGGCGTTTGCCCGATGACTGCAACGCTGAATCACTCCCGTCGTTCGTCTGTCACAGTTCACTAGGCCTTGTGAGTTGGCATGTATGTGGCCATGGCCTCATTTCATCAGGGGGGAGCTTAATTTTGGTGCTAAAAAACGAAACATCTTCTTGCTCTTGTTAGTATTTTTTGAAAGGGTGTGTCTAGGGCACATCTAGATGTGTTGTAGTTATTGCACATCTAAGTTAGTGAATCAAGCATAAAAGAAAAAGAAAAAAAAGAAAGAAAATATTCACACGAATCTTAATGTAAGATCAATGACATATGACTTAGATGTGCAATACTTATGGCACATCAGATGTGCTTTAGCAAAACTGTTTTGAAACGCTGGCACTTCCTATTCACTCTTTTCCGAAGCGATGGAGTGGTGACCTCAATTTTGAAAAACAAAATCAGTAACTTGTCAGCCTGGTTCTGATGTACTAGTTCAATCAAGGTTACACACTTGAGGCTTCTGCACGATGCACCTTTCTAAAATTTGCCATCCTGTAAACATGAAAGAAATAGCCGGTCTGGTCTGCATCTGTTCATTCTCCGACAATATATGTTGCTTGCAGCTCAAGCTATCCTTCTTGAGGTCAAAGTGGATGGGCTAATTGACCAAGGGTGGCCAGGAAGTGGGAAGGATCCGGCGCCCCACGTTTCCGGCGATGCGTGGCGCTGAAGCGAAGCTCGATCGTCGGTCGCGTGGTGGGAAATTGTAGCTAGCGCTATCCCGCCCGCTCGTCGGCTGCGGCTGCACCTGGCTGGTGGTGGGTGGTAATGTATCCGTGCATCCGCACTTGTGGTCTTGTAATGCTATCGATGCATCGAATGCTATGGAATATTTTTTAAAAATCTAAAAAAAATAGCACACTCACACAACATCAATGTAGGTTGTCACAAAAATTCATATAAAAAATGAAATGTTTTTAAGATACAAAAATGACAAATTTGACATCAGTGCGATAATGGGCCAAATCTAAGCCCAAGTTATGTTATGCACTATTCAGTGCCGAATGTTTCATTTTTATTTTTTGAGCTATGTTTTGAATTTTGACATGAAATTTTGTGACAACCTACATTGATGTTTTGTGAGTGTGCTTTTTTTTTCAGAATTTTTTTAAAGATTTTAAAAGCACAATGCAAGTTCGGTGCATCGGTAGCACCACAAGCTCCGGTGCATCAGGGTTGCAGCCAGCAGCTACCATCCATCACGGTCGGTTTGTTTTTGTGCTCCGCATTTGCCCGTTGCAGAGCACCATTCCGCTGCAAGCATTGCATATGTGACACCAACACAGCAACAGCGAAACTGCTTCATGCGAAATGGCCGCGTCCAGGCTCCTGCCTCCGGGCCAAACGGGCAGCTTACCTGATGGGAAGTAATACGCGTGACGCTCCACCAGACCAGTAGATATGCATGTCGAGATGTGGACGCCGGTGTGGAGAACATGCATGCATTTTCTCCATAATCTGAATATTTCTAACACCTTTGCTGCTTGCCTTGAACGCCACCCAACAAACAACCCAGGCGATATCCAGTGGCGGAGCCAGGAAAGAAATGGTGGGTGTGCACACCTAAAAAAATTCTACCTAATCCAAGATCATACATACAATAGTTGGCAAAAATATAATACAAACAGCTCAATCAAGTCAGACAACATTATAGTTCCCAAATATTCCAAATTTGCAACGTTGCAAATACAAATAGTCTTACATGAAAGATACCCATATGTAGGCATGTAGAAACTATAACACTAAGTAACTCTACGACGTTCCTTTGCCATGAAATCTTCAACGATGTCTTCCTCGCTTACTTTCAAGAACACATCTCGCTCAATGAATGTTACTAAACAGTTGTTCATGAGATCATCACTCATACTATTTCTCAACTTATTTTTCACTAGATTCATTGCCGAAAATACTCTTTCAACACTCGCTGTGGCCACCGGTAAGATCAATACCAATTTGATAAGCATGTAGACCAAATCATAGAGAACATGTTTGTTTGTACCAACAAGCATAACAGAGAGTTCACCAATATTACGCACAGATCTGAACCTATCATCTTGTCTCATATCATCAATAAAAGTATCAAGTTGGAATTCAAGCCTTACCAAATCCATGCTTGATATGTCCTGGGGGTAGAATTCAGCAAGTTTCATTACCTTGAGTGCATCATAAGAAGCAAATGAATCGACGGGGTTCAAAGCAGACATGCAAATAAGCAACTCCATATTAACCTCATCAAACCTATTGTCAAGCTCTTGAATGATTTGATCAAGGATACCAAGATATACTTCTCTTCTATAACGATCATCATTTGTTTGCACTTCATAATACCGAGGTGATCTTCCATGAGGCACATAATTATCCTCCGGTGTAGGAACTTCAATTCCATGTTTGTTGCAAAACAATGTCACCTTTGCAAGAAATTATTCCCAGCCATGAGACCTCATATGTCGCATTTTATTCTTTGCCAAACTAACAAGTGCCATTGCATTAACAATATCTTGATCTCTCTTTTGCAATGACTGAGACAACTCATTAGTGTGGCCAAGAATAACAAGCATCACGTGAAGATTGAAAACAAAGTCATATGACTCCAAGGCAAAAGCCACTGCACGTATTCTTGTCCACTCACCACTTTGTGAAGGATCTTTTCCAATAGTATCAAGTACTTCTAGTATTGTGGGGTACATGGTAATAATGTGCGGAATGGTTCGAAAATGAGAACCCCACCGAGTATCACCGGGTCTAGCTAATCCCATCTCTTGATTTAACCCACTTCCACTTTCAATTTCACCCATTTCAAGTGCTTCCAGAACCTTTTGAGCTCTAACATCTCGAAGCATGTCATGACGCTTGCAAGAAACTCCAACAATATTCAGCAAGTAAGAAACATGATCAAAAAACTATTTACATGGTTCATTTCCCTTTGCCACGGCAATAAGAACCAATTGAAGTTGATGTGCAAAGCAATGAATGTAATAAGCAGAGGGCGACTCTTTCATGATCAATGTTTTCAACCCTTTAATCTCTCCTTTCATGTTGCTAGCCCCGTCATATCCTTGCCCACGGATTTGAGTAAGAGTCAAATGATGATCGGTAAGCAAAGATTCAATTGCAGCTTTAAGTGACAAGGAAGTTGTGTTGGCAACATGAACAACTCCAAGAAACCTCTCACACCCCTTTCCAACTTTATCAACATAACATATGCAAATAGCAAGTTGCTCTTTATGAGATGCATCACTAGACTCATCAGCTAGGATTGCATAGTGCTCATCACCAAGATCTTCAATAATTTGTTTTGTAGTTAGCACAGCACAACATTCAATAATTTGTTTTTGTATCGTTGGACTAGTCAAGATGCAGTTTCCAGGAGCATTGTGCAAAACAATCTTATCAACTTCTTCATCATTTTCTGCAAGCCATTTTAGAAGTTCAAGAAAGTTCCCCCTATTGCTAGATTCTTCACTCTCATCATGTCCACGAAATGCCAATCCTTGGTTCAAAAGAAACCTCAAGCATCTTAGTGAATAAGTTAGCCTAGCCTTGTAAAGACGCAGATCCTGTTTAGACACCCTCACCATGGTATTACAAATTTACGTTTGAGGTGTCACAAATAAATTGTACTTCTCTTGAGCTTGGTTGTGAATGCTACCAATACCGCCCATATGTTTGTCCAGTGCATCAGGTTTGTTCCAATTTCTCCAACCAGTTTTAACAAAGGCATCACCCCTAGGCCCCCCATTAGTTTTCCCTTTGAACAAATAGCACACAAAGCAATATGCTGCTTCCTTTGAGACACTATATTCTAGCCAACTGTACTTTTCAAACCAAACAAAACTAAAGTGTCGATTTTTACCATAGAATTTCCTGACTTGAAAAGCATGTGCATATGGTCGGCATGCAGTTTTTGCAATGTATCTTCTTCGAACACTATCTTGATCATTAAAAGCATAGTCTGAAATAGGAGTTCTTTTCCCTGGATCACCTAAAAAGACATGTGCACTTGGCTGTTGGGGTGATGGAAGACTTGGCGTTGCATCTTCAATTTCAACATCGATCTCAGTACCTGTATCCATGTCCGTATCGGAATGGATTGGAGGTGGGGAATTAGGACACCGCGCATTTTCAATATCTTCAGTGTGATGTTCAGTAGCAATCTTCCTCGCTTTCTCTTCATGTTTTCGAAACAGGTCCAGAATGGCACCATTCCTCTTCATGTTCTGCTCTGCAATTATATCAAAATTAAAACATCATTGGTAGAAACAGCATACCGAATCAGTTCTACACAATATAAGCATCAAGTATTGACTATTGCATATAAACCAGTACAAATATACACTGGTAGTACATGGTAGAAAAAAAATTATTGACCATGGACATCAACTACTAGCAAATTCTGTAGATCTTGGTCAATATAAACATCAAGTATTGACCATGGACATCAACTACTAGCAATTCATAATTCATATACACTGGACTGGGCATCAATTTATTTGGAAGCAGCAAAGCATCTATTTTGGGGGGAAGCTTGGAATCTCACCTTGCTGATTTGTTCAAACGGAGGTTGGGGAAGATGATTTGAGGCCGTCCGGCGCAGTACTGGTCCGGCGGTGGTGAGGGAGACGCAGCTGGAGAGGCGTCCAGCCAGCCGCGAGCACGACAGGATCGATCCAGCCGCAGTCTGCACGAGAGACGCAGCGGATGCCCCTGTCTCGTCTCTCCTGGCCTGACGACGGCGAGTCGGCGACTGTGGGCGGGGCGAGCGGCGAGAGGAGGGGAGAGGAGGGGAGCGGCGAGAGGAGGGGAACCAGTGGCCGGAGCTCGGAGGAGAGACGGGTGAGGGCTGAGCCGCTGAGGCGGCGTGGCCAGAGAGGAGACGGAGGCACGAAGCTGCTTCACACACGAGAAGAAACCTAGACGGCTGGGGCTGGGCTTTGGACAGTCCTTTGGGCTAAATTAGTACATAGTAGAAAAAAATTCTTCAAATTCTGGGTGGGCCACGCCCCACCATGCCTACACGCTGCCTCCGCCACTGGCGATATCGATCGAGGGAGGGTGCACCACAGGCAGGGCACGTCACTTCCTTGCCGGGCAGAGCAGAGAGATGTTTTCCCCTTGCGCGCTCTACCAAACTAACCATGGTGCACTAGCTAGTGGCTACACCGATCTAGTAGTGTAAACCGCTAGGCGCTAGCTAAAAACAGCCTGCTGAGCGTGTGGGTGGAACGCGCTGATCGTTGCACATTCTTTGTACGCATTCAGAACAACATAGTGGTACACTAGTGCATTTTCCCCGTACGTGATCAATGCATCGGATAGTGGTTTATCCCCGTGACACAACGGTGGTATAGATAGCCCGTACCAACTCGACCGGCGCTGTGTGAATTGTGGTTGAGTGCAACATTTGCCATCAGAAGTAGCACTAGCTGTGTACGATGGGCCGTGGAGAAGCGTGACCACAGGCCATGGTTTTCAGTTTCGATGCAATTTCATTGAATTTTAGAAATCTCAGTAATTTTGGCACATACCAAAATAATTGCATTTTGCTCAAAATATTTCAACGATTTGAATAGTACACAGATATTCAAATTATACTTGAATTTCAAAATATTTCGTTGGATCTCAATCAAATTAAAGTGGAAATTTTGGTCCATTGGCCGAATTGAAAACTTGAATCACTTTATTTCATTGAAATTCAATGTGTTTCTGAAACTTAAATTCAAAACCATGCCCCATGCTTGCTTGGAGATAGATCTATCCTATCAATGGGTGATAACTAATCAGTGGTCCTAACTTAGTGAACAATATCATCAATATCTCCGTATCAGTCCTTTTTGAGGGAAAATAAATCCTCGGCATGCCTTTAATCTGACCTAACTAATAATGAGACATGGTTCACACGAGCTACTCGAAGCGTCCAACATGTTCTGCTCGATCATCATTCATGTCTAACAAATTGGCATAATCGGTCATTTGCTACTATTCCCTAGATTCCCACGCCATTTTTTTGTGTTGTGTTGTTGTGCAAAAAGGATGATAGTGAGATCCTAGCAGAGTATTCATTTTTTTTATCAATGAGAGTATTCATTTTGTTGTTCAATGAAAGAAATAATTTTTTTACTAAAGGTTAGATGTTATTTTATTATCAAAACTATACAAAAGCATAGTTCTATGTCCACAAGTTAGTCCATCCGCGTAATCGCTTCGCTCTACTTATTGTTATTCAAGACAATCGTTGCTCCTTAGTTCCTTCTTGAGCATACCCGATGAGCTACTTGCGTGCTCCATGCTCGACAAACTAGTTTCTTTGTGCCAATGAACTCTATCATCCAACATCAGGTTCTTCACCAACTTGTTGTTCTTGCTTGCTTTCATTGACCATGTTCAGACGGAACACTCGGCATATGCCTGTTTCAGTTACGCAACATCAAAAACTTGGTCTCTTACTTAATAAGTATTTGTCTCCACTTGGTTGGATCAACTTCGACCATCCCTATATACAATCTACGGTATCCTCTGGCGCCCTCCTTGTACAATCTCGGGTCTCAAAACCCCAAATAAATCTTTGCATACTACTCTATATGCGCCGATGTATCTTGTTCGCGAAGAAGCAACACACGTGTGGTGATGACAATACATGTTAGTAAATAATGTAATGAGAGCCAGTGCGGAGGAATGTTCCTTGGTTGTTTAATAAGAAAAATAAAGAAAAACTTTTTATTTGAGTTTTTTTAAATAATACAAATGCATAAGTTTAGATCCACAGACCCCTCGATGTTATCATCATGCTATAATACTATTTTTAACATGACTTGTAATTACTGAGCTTCCTCATATTCTCCCTGCGTGATAAGTTAATTTCGCCTTATTGATTATAATTTCTCACACTTTATCTAGACTGAACATCCTATTCACAGTAATTATAGTTTTCTTCAGTTACACACAATAAAATAATATAACCTTAATATTCTGGTTGGATAATATATGGTAGTATCGAAAAATTAGACATAACTTGTTATTCCACTGACTGGATTTGATAAGTCATTTAATTCTAACTATGTGATGATATTTTTCCAAGCCAATTTTATTATCGCGGATGATTTAATATAAAAAGAATTTACGCTATAATTTTATACTTGTTTATTATTCATTTGGTCATGCTATAATCTTATTTATTAGATATTCAATAACATAGCTTCTACAATTAACCACCTAATATACTATTGCTAAATATGATTGTTACTCTTTGTTTATTTTTTTGTTTCTAACGTCGAGCATTGCAAAAGATATTTGCATCACGCTAGATTCAAAATCATAGTTAGTTAAAAAAAAGTCATGCTAGTATATTTTCTTTTGTGGGAAATGTCTCTTAAAAAGATTCTTAAACCATGTAATCTTATATGTGATAAAAATATTTAAAGGATTTTGTCTTGTATATATAATTGTGAGTTATATAATATCCACTAATATCTTGATAGCAATATTTGAAGTATATGATGTGCTAGTTTCTAGTGTATGGTTCATTGGTTATATATAGCTAAATGTAAAAAGCTGTAAGAGCATGGGAGTTGTTTATGAAGATTTCATAATCAAACCGTCGGCATGTTGCTTTATTATTTATTCATGGCAAAATGTGCCTTTCATATTCCTGTGAATTCACTAATCACATGGTAATCACACGCGCATGTGAGTGTGTGTTGTGTACTTTGTGCCACAATAGAAATGAACATCAAAAGGTTGTGATTTGATTGTAATTCTATTACCTTTTCACATTTAGAATTTGATTACCTGATATGCACATGGTATTAACTTTCTATACATGTGCTCCTAGCTGTTTCTCAAGTAAATAAAATGTAGTCCAAATTTCATAAAGGAAATACATTATTTATGAAATTCAGGCATCTACTGATACAACCGAGGTAGAGGGCATGGCAGCCAAGTATATGAAATTAAATACTGGAATCAATACTCGGGGAGCATAAAGAGACTAGCTAAGATAGCATGCAAGACAATAGGGTTCATCAAAGAGAGGCTAGCCTCCTATCAAAATAGTCGGCCTACCTTCAGAGTGGTTTGTTCCAATATGATGCACTCTCTTGGTCCATGGTGAGTGGACTTTCTACTGTAGGTTGATTATTTTATTATTACTTATTTAATTCGTGAGACTTGTTTGTGTAATGCATTTACTCACTTTGTTTTTATTTACTCTGCATATTGTTTTTGACTGCAGTCAAACTTTATAAAGTTTGATCAAGTTTGTAGAAAATAGTATGAACATTTACACTAACAAATTTACATGATGTTAAAGTATATGCAATGATGATTCCAATCATATACATTTGGTGGTGTATATGTTAATATATTTTTCTATAAATTTGTTGAATGTATATAAAGTTTGATTTTAGACAAAGCTAATATGCGAAGTAAATAAAAACAGAGGAAGTACATAGTTATCGTATTGGCAAAGGCTTCCGCAGTTCCACTCTCGGAGCTCAGGGCGGTGGCCTATTTGCCCAACTTGTGGGCCGCCATGCAAAGAAACTATGGCATCTATTGTACTAATGAGCAATTTTAGGATATCATTATGAAGTATAAATTAATGGCAAGTGTGCTAGCAAAACTTATCAAATATGCGATACTAGCACACAAATGGCACCAGGATTCCTATTTCATACCGAATTTTCTGTCTTTTTTAATGTCGTTTTCTGTTTCTTTGTTGATGAAGCTAGGTTTTGTTCTTATCTTATGTCCCAATGTCAAGCACATTAGATCCATTTGCTCCCTGTTTTGAGCAAAGTTAGGTCTTTATTTTTCCTTCCAAATCCTATGGGTCCACCGTGTGACCCACATATAAGTCTGCTATATGAATCTTGTAGTTCTGGTCTTCGGAGCTGACCAGACCAATATCCGGCACCAAGTTGCCATCTTGCTGCCATTCCAAACCAGCTTACCTATACCAAAATCGGTTTGGTCTTGCGTGACACAACAGGTTACTAGTACCTTTTCAGCACTGAGACTAGAAGATATCTGATTGTTTAGCACATGCAAGATGATGATAAGAACATTCTTAGCACACTCCACCTGATTAAAGAATGAAGAGGAACAGGGATCCTTGGCTGTGCCGATTGCGATGTCTAACTGATTTTATTTGTGTGTGATGCAGTGTATGGAAATGAAGGTTGGTTGGTTATTTTACATGGCTGTCCTAGTTTTCTTGAGACCCTGACCATTTCTTCTCTTTTTTCCCGAAGCAATGAAATGCTGACCTTTGGAAAAAGAACTTGTCAGCCTGGTGCGGTTACAACGGACGCACCTTTCCCAGCTGTTTCCTTACATTGATGTGATTTCCCAGCTGTTTCCTTACATTTCTTATCATTTCCTTACATTGATGGACGCACCTTGACCAAATGAAATGCCCACGCACTTTCAGAGTTTCCACACGGACGCACCTTTCCCAGCTGTGAACATCAGACGAAATGGTCGGTGTGGTCTGCATCAACGAACCCACAATTTCAGGCGTATAATGATCCCGTTGCTGATTCTGGCATATGTTGTGTGCACCTCAAGCTATCGTCCAGCCTAATCCATTCATCAGGTCAAACTCAACGGGCGAACGGCGGAAGAAGGTTCCGGCGCCCCACGATTTGTCTTCACTCCGGCCCGCCGTTGCCGTCGGTATTGATCGATGCGTGGCGCCGAAGCCAAGGCCGGCCGATCGTGTGGCGGCGAACTGAGCGCTGCACACCTGCCCAGCCACGGGCACGGGCACGGGCACTGCACCGGGTCGGTGGCCGTTGCCGGCTTGCCGCTATCCATCACCCGCGGGCTGTGGCTCCGCGGCTGCCCGCTCCACAGCACCATTCCTCGGCAAGCATCGCCCATGGCACGACGCCTATCACCAACTGAACTTTTTTCTGTGCAGCGCCACCAGCGGTGGTTCATGCGGAATGGGCGCGTCCGGGCTCCGGGGCACACGAACAGGTAAACGGCGGCCGGAAGTAACACGTGTGACGCTCCACTAGACCACATCACCATTCACCAGACCGTTGGGTCGCGCGGGGACGGGGAAGACAACCGTCTCTCTGCCCGGCAAAGCAAGCGACGTGCCCTTGCCTCCGGCGCGCCGTTGCCTTTGCCTTTGCCCCCTCCCTCTCTCCCGCGCATGGGTTGTTGTTGGGTGGCGTTCACGGTAAGCAGCTAGCCAAGGGGTTACAAGAGGTCGGAGATCATTATAGAGTACTATGGCAAAGTGCATGCATGTTTTCTGCGCAGGCGTCGACATGATCTATCTACCTAGGTGCGCTACCTACTAGAGTAGATGCTACTACCCGGGTAGCTAGCAACAGCCTTGATCTGGTTGCGATCGTGTTGGGTGAAATTAACGCACTGGTTCTTTACCTGGCGTCCATGCACATTCACCCTCAGCTTGGAGAATGACCTTGTACTCCGTAGTACAATTTTTCCATGAGATGGGATCATTTAAACCGTGAGTAGTGCATCGGGCCAAGATTCTACTTATATGGCCGAAAATCCTATACTTACGGGCAATACCCACGGCAACCCACCTACGGTTGGTAACAAGGGTGGTAACCCGCACCGACACTGAACCTAGGCATGTGACAGTAACTCATCAATGTGAAGAGTAACTTCGTCCTGTCACATGTGTGAACTGCGGTTGGGTGCAAGCTTTGCACCTAGCAGGACTATTTGTGTACCATGAACCGTGGAAAAGCACGACCACAAGCTTGTGTTGTGTGCCCGGAGATCAATCAAGTGTCCTCTCAGTGGTTGAGAACTAATCACTGGTCCTAATCTAGTTAATACTAGCACCATAAATATCTTATGGCTCATTTCAAGGAAAAACGATCTTCAAAGATACCGTTCACTTCACACGAGCTTATCAAAGTGTTCGCTCGTCATGTTTATCAACTCGTGCGCACCTCTCCGTCTTGTGAGCATCAAGCGAAATGGCCGGCCTTCAGGCTTGTAATCATGTTGCTAAGGGTATTTCAAGGCGAATCCGCAAACCTCCTGCAATCAATCGTCTTAATCATGCTGTCTGGATCGCAGAAGCCATCCAACACCGAATTGTCTCGGTCCACGCAGCTGTCTGGACACAATTTCTTCCGTAAACTGATGACAAATGTCGGGGCTTTGCGGGAGTCCGGACTGATCCCATGCACCATTGCCTACCCAAACTCCTCCTCCCGCGTGCGTTCCCATCCCACGTCAGCTGCCCGCATTCATGCCGCTCTAGAGCGGCCGCTCCCCATTGAAGAGCGGACACGACCTCTGCGGTGTCCGCGCCTGTTCAATGTCGGATACACGTCACTAGACGGGACGGGGCGGATATCTACCATGCCTGTTCAATGCCCCGTCCGTCTATATGCCGCCGTTAAGAAGGCTCGCCGGACAAGAAACCCACTCCAGCGTCCACATTGACGTCTGGCCTCACCGGAATCCGTTATTTATGGGCAGCCACACCCGGGTATCTTCATAGAACAATGCATCCACTCCACATCCTCCTCCTTTTCTCAACATCTGCCATGACCGCCAACGGAAAAGCACTGTGGGACAGTATATTGCCCGAGATGAAACACGCGGTGGCTGCCCAGCTGCCATGCCAGGCAGATCGAGGCCGACTTGCGGGCCAGCTCGCCTGAGGTCTCCAGTGATGAAGACGACACCACGATGGAGACAAGCTCCAACGACCGGCTCCCACGCCTCCTATGCACGCCGGCTTCACCATGAAGCAGGCGCAGGCGCACTACAACGCCACCATGGCGGAGGTGCAACCTGCGCCAGCGCCTCTCTCGGCGTTCCAGCAGGCGCAGATGGAACAACGACACAACCTATTCCTCCTGGAGCAGCACCGGCTGGCGCAGGGCCAGATTTACGGCGAGCGCGCGAGCGAGAAGGCTATGGCGGCCATGTCCGCAGCGAATCCCAAATTCGTGGCAGAGTTGTATGCCATCTACGATGTCGTCCGCGCTCAAGCCGTTGCTCGCCAGGAAGTGGCCACCGCGGAAGCGCAGCTGCAGGCGATCACGGAGGAGAACAACGCCAGCTGTGCCTCCTACGCGTCGCTGATGAACCATCAGCCAGCCCGGTGGGACGAAGACAACGCCGGCGTGACCATTTCCATGGCGGACTTCACGTCCACCAGCGATGGACAGGTCGCGGACTCCACCAAGGATGAATAGGTCATGGGAGGCGGCGGTGCCTTGTGTCTCGTGTTGGCCGGTTCTTTCCGTGTTCTACTCTTCCTCGCCGGAGACCGCACCTTCACTTCATCGGTCTTATTGCCGATGCTCATGGAGACGAGCGGATGGAGGACCACACGGGCTTGGACGCCGAGCGCTGCCGCCGTAGTACAGGTTTAGGGGTGGGTCCTTTTTTTATTCTAAATGTTTGAAATATAATGAAATTTGTCATGTTTGTATAAAATCCGTCATGTTTGTATGAAAACCGGTTGTGTTTGCATGAATTTCGTTTAATTTGTTAAAAAAATTTGAAATATTTGCGGCTAGCATTGGATGACGCCCTCTCACATCCGTGTGCACGGACGCCTTCCTGCTCTGCCCGGCAAGGAAGCCTCGCCTGAGCGTTTGGGTGGCGTTCACGGTAAGCAGCAGGTTAAAGGATAAGAGCTTACAAAAAGTTCGCCCCTCAGATTATTAAATGGTACTGCAAGATGCATGTTTTTCACACCTTTATTACCGGCGTCTGACATGATCTAGGTGCGCTAGCTAGTAGTATTAGCTAGCTCCCAAACAGCCTCGATCGCATGTACGTAAAACATGCGTGGCTGATGCCCATGCACGTTCTTCACCATCTGCATTAAGAACATCCTAGAACTCTCGTGTGTGTGTAAGAGCAATTTCAACAATTTCCCCAGAAACCTTTCCCTAAAAGTGGTTTTTTGGCGTTTTCATAAAAGCTAGGGGAA
This sequence comes from Triticum urartu, assembly GCF_003073215.2. Classification (NCBI taxonomy): domain Eukaryota; kingdom Viridiplantae; phylum Streptophyta; class Magnoliopsida; order Poales; family Poaceae; genus Triticum; species Triticum urartu. The sequence goes on along the minus strand of NC_053023.1, from coordinate 732,746,512 downwards.
GTTTTTTTAAAGCAACTTTTGTCAACTCACCTAATCGTCTTCCCCTAAATGCATTTTTATCTTATTTTTAATTAAACAAAAAAAGTAAATAATTAGTAGGGCCCGCTAGTCAGTGACATCAGTGGCCCGTGCGGTGGCCGCCGGCGAGATCCGTGGCATGGCCGTTCGGACAGTGGCGGCGGGTGGTGGCATCGAGCGATGACAGGCGTGACGGCTGCACCAGCCACGAGCTGCGGCGGCGGCTGACCCTGGAGAGGCTGCGGCGGGCGATGTTGGCGGGGTGGTGCAAGCGATGCGGCGGAGGGTGTGGCAGCTGCGGGCGGCGCGGGCAGTGACGGTGGCGTGGGTGCCGCAAGCGTGGCGGCGGCGGCGCTGGGTGCTGCGGGCATGGCAACGTCAGGCGGCGGCTGGCGACGGCTCGGCCACGTTTTGGCGCGGGCTACGGCGGCACAACGGCTTTCCGGCGAAATTTCGGCGGAGTGGTTGCAATCCCGCTAACAAAAATATAGGAAGGTCATATTCCCGTAAATCAACAGGGAGAAAGGATCCTTTTTATGGGATCTTCTAAAGATAAAGCTAGTTTACGTATGAGAACTGGAAGGAATTTTTGCCCCAACTTCCGATAAAACGGCGTTAGTTTAGAGACAAAGAAACTGTTGGAGTTGCTCTAAGATGGTATTGGTACCACTCGTCGGCGGACACTCATCACTTGATGACAGCGGTGGTGGGCCGTACTAACCGTACGTGCGTGTGTGCTTGGCATGCACGTGACGGTAACACCGTCCTGCTTTCTGTGTGAACCGTGGTTGAGTGCAAACCATATTTGTGTACGATGAGCCGTGGAGATTGGAGAAGTGCGACACGATTGATGCTTGTGTGCCGGAGATCAATCGATCACATGTCACACGGAGAGATGAAATATATTGCAGCGGGTGAGAAGTATTGATCGGCTATCTTAGTCTAGCTAGTAATAATGATCAAAGTCCAATAAATATCTCTTAATCACGATCCGCATGAGCTGCTCGCTTATCGTTCGAGTCTAGTCGTTTGTCACCTCAGCATACGAATCAACGAACGATTGTTATCTCACGGATTTGCATGTACTCAACCACTCATGCCAGTCTGGCTATATATTGTTCGTGTGCTGCGGAAATGAGGAATCTGTGAGATTGACAAGAATGTCGCTTTAGTTGCTAAGAAAAGAAAAAAAGGTTGCCCAAATGGTATAGATCTGGCTAGGTGGCTATGTTTTTACGAGGACAATACGAATGTACATAATTCGAGGCCCACAAGTTAGTCCCTCCCCATAATTCGAACCTACCAAGAAAGATATCTTGGACTTGGTGTCATGTTCATCTTGATAGTTGGACCTAGGTATGCCCATCTTCCTCCATTCTTCCCCATATCTAGTCGACAGACTTTCGATGCCATTACTTTCCGAAGGGCGATGGAAAGCACATGTTTTCTTTCCTTTTGTGGCGAAAAAAATTAATAGAGGTTGGAAGGAAGAAAACGAAACTACTATGCGGACGACTTGGTGTGGACGAACTGTGGACGATGGAGATCGAACGGTCATACCCGGTTGTCCACTAAGCATGGATGGCATGATCTGCTGCATCGTGTAGACATCGTCCAGATCCTATCGTGTGTGTAGCAGCGTTGGGAAGAAAATGAGAAATAAGCACAAAAAAAAGGTGGCATATTCCTGGTGTCTTACGTATTGGGCCCACAGTGCTACTTCCCATTCTAGTGAATATCACTCCTTCCCAAAAACGTGCGTTAGATAGGTTATTTACTATAGATGCCCAATTTTGGTCGAATTGGAGGTGACTAGTCGTTGAATATTGTTTCTATATTAGCATCAATCTAGTGAATAACATCATGAATACCTTCCACTAAAAAAATTCTAGTTAACTATACAAATGTTAATACCATTGTAAATATCTCCAATTCACGATTTGTGCCAGTGAGTCAAGCATTCCGGTATGTTATGCTCGCTCATCATCGACATAATCTATCAACTTTGTACATGAACTTATTGTTGTTTTCTAGATGTATGTTCTAAGTCATCTACTGATGTTTTGTCGTGCGAAAATGAGGTATAGTGACATTGTGAAGGGAAGTTGTTTTGGTTGTTCAAGAAAAAGCATAAAATGTCGCCAAAAATGTTACCACAAACTATACCATGGAGATAATCATACCAAGAAAGATATCTTGGATCAGTGTCGTGTACATCTTGGTGGTTGGACAAGGGTGTGTACATGTTCCTCAAGAAAACCAATCACTTCATCATCGCAATGGACGATCTTTGCACGTGTTCTATTCCTGGCGGGCGAGTCCCTTTTACTCACTAAATTGTAATCAATCGTTAGTTCTCTAGCGATCTCGCCACCTGTGCTGCTCTTTCTTGCCCATATTGATCACATGAAACCAATCATTCTAGCCACGACCATCTCCAACCCATGCAAACTAAAACACACCCAAGACTTAGGCTCCCAACCGGTAAATACTTAGGTACACCTTGTTGACCTCCTCCAACCCTCCTATACAACCTCTGATCTTCCTAGTAAATTTGTGCGCAATTGTTGTCCACAAACACTACTGGAGATCCCCCCCCCCCTCCCCTCCTACCTTGTAGTGCAAATGAAATGTGCTTATAAGGAATGCGCAAAATAGCAAAACCATCGGGGGAGGCGTTTTGGCTCCCAGGAGCATATGCTCTCGGAATGAACAGTACAGTAAAAAATGTAAAAAAAATCTGAAATTCTTTGTAGATGTTTGTGTTAGTGTCGCAAGCATGCTGGACAAATTTCATGCGAAATGGAGCAGCGGTGTTTTGTCGGTGGAAAAATTAAAATTGGGGTGACGCATTTGGTCTTTAATTTGTTTTTGTTTTTGCAGAAACCAAACTGCTTAAAAATTTTGCCTCGAAAATTGCAGGTATCATTTGGATGTGACTAAGACCACATAAAGTTTTTCTCTTAATTTTTTGACACTTGGAAAATTATTTTTGGGCCCGGGAGCATGTGCTCCGGGGAGCCAAATTGAATTTCTGCAAAACGACCATGCTAGTAGGGTTTGGGCTACCAGGACACTTTCCAAAGGAAGAGCGGGCTATATGGTGGGACTCTGCCATGGGCTGAATGACAACTATGGGTGAAGAGGACACCAAGAAATGGCATCAAGAGGCGGGCAAGTCAATGTCCAAGAAGGAACTAAGACGGAGGAAGATGGTGGAGAGTGGGGTAGTGGTACCATGCACACACTATCGCTCCAATGCAAGTTAGTAAAGGAGATGAAAAATCATATCGTTTAAGGAATCATAGATATTTTCTTCTGTCGTGATGACACCGAAGAAAATATTGGATGAAAAAATGAAAAAAAAAACTCTTTTAGATGGAAAAGAAAATATTGTACATGAAAAAAGGGGACAAGAGAGAGAGGAGCATGAAGACGTGTTTTCGATAAGTACGCACCTTGCACATTTGGACCCACGGTGCTACCTGGTGTTCCCATCGTCCCATGATCTGATCCCTTTCCTAGGGGTGGTGGCGGCCTCTCATGTGGCGATGATTGCCACCAGATCTGCCATGATTTCGGCATGACTTGCGGCGGAGAGCTGTGCGGGGACCGTGGGACTAATGCACACCATGGCTTGGGCTCTCTTGGGCTCGCAAGCGGCGCGGCTAGATCACGACACAAGTTGGGTGGCGGCGAAATATAGCGCTAGCCCGCCCGTGGTAACTCGTCACTCCTGCCCAGCCACGGGCACATGCGCTGCACCTGGTTTTGTTTTAATACAGCGCTGCACCTGGTTTGGTGGCTTTTCCCGCTATGCATTGCACCCACACCCACCCATACTCGCCCGGGGTTTGTGGCTCTGCGTCTGCCCAATTCACAGCACCATTCCGTTGCAAGTGTCGCATGACACGACACCCTGCTCCCAACAAGAAGTGATCTTTCTTTCGCGAGTCGTGCGGAATGGGCACGTCCGAGCTCCAGGACGGGCACACGAACAGCAAACCCGGCGGGAAGGTACACGTGTGACGCCCTCCACAAGACCGGACGGTTAGTTGGGTTGCGCGCAGGGGAAAACGTCTCCCTGTCTCTACCCGGCAAAGCGAGTGACGTGCACTGCCTACGGTGCACCCTTGTTGCCTCTCCTCCCTCGCCTGGGTTGTTTTTGGTTGGCGTTCACGCTAAGCAGCAGCGAAGGGGCGTTTAGAGGTGACAAATCATTAGAGTATGGCGAAATGCGCATGCATGTTTACCACGCCGCCGTTGTCGACCAACCTGGGTCTGGGTGCGCTAGCCGGTAGACATGCCAATAGCAGCGCGCTCGATCATGCGCACACCGTGCGCTGTGGGTGGAACACACTGTTTGTTTGCCTGGCGTCCTTGCACATAGTAGTGGTATGATCATTTTTAAACCGTGATTAGTGCATCTAAACAAGATATATATCACTGTGATCTCTCAAAAAAGAAAAAACGGCGGCAGCCCGTACCGGCCTTGTACTTGGCACGTGACAGTAACTCGTCCTTTCACAAGTGTGAACTGCGGTTGAGTGCAAGCTTTGCACTGGGCAGGATTACATGTGTGTACGATGAGCCGTGGACAAGCGCGGCCTCAAGCTTGTGTTGTGTGCGTGGAGGTCAATCAAGCGTCGTATCAGTGGGTGAGAACTAATCACTGGTCCTAATCTAGGAGTTAATAGCGCCATAAATATCTCCGTATGTCTCATTTTCAAGGAGGAAAAAAAATCCACGAAACGTAGTTCACACGAGAGTCAAGCATTCCAGTATGTTCCGCTCACTGGCCATTCATGTCTATCGACTCGGTATACTAATCTCAACCGGTAGTATTCTCCGGATCTGCGTGCCAGGTTGTCTATGTTGTGTTGTTGTGAAAAAGGAGAAAAAGCGTGATCGTTAATGAATATTTATTTGGTTGTTCAACAAAAGAAAAAGATTTTTTTAACATAGTACATACACAAGCGCTCATATATATACGTAGAAGATGATCTATCTTTATCAAAAGAATACAAGATGTATGCGTAATATTAGTTTCACAGGTTAGTCTTCCCCGTTATTGCACCGTTTCACTCCTCTTTCTCGAGATCTCCTGTTTTCACCATTGATGAGCTCATGACAAGCTCGATTCACGACAAGCCAAACCCGATGTACATGCAAATGCAGTCATCTCTTTCTTCTATTAATTTGCAATCGACGGTTTCTCACCAATTCTTCCTCATACGGTCACACCCATTGATGCTCTCTAAATCGAACATGTATATGATTGAAGTTGTCTTATCAAGTGACACTTTTAGCAAGTTTAGTCTAGTTAATAGTAACATCATAAATATCTCTGGGCCACTCCTTCACAAAAAGAAAAAGTTCGGATCATGATTTACACAAGCCTGTCCATTCCAATTCCAAAATGGTTTGCTCGCTCATCATCCATGTCTATCAACTACGTATATGAAGCATTTGGTTGTTAGTGTTTCCCGGATTTGCATGACAGTCTGTTTATATTGTGTTGTTGTGCGAAAATGGTGAATAGTGAGATCGTGAAGGAATGTTAATTCAGTTGCTCGCAAAATAGAAAGATAAAGGAAAAGGAATCCAAAACGTTAGAGCGTAGATTGTGTGTTATACAAAGCATAAGGTCAAGTCCAGAAGTTAGTCCTTCCGTGTTATCGCTTTGTGCCACAACTCTTTCGTCAAGTCAACAATTGCTCCCTACTCCCTCCCATCCGAGAAGCTCCTCACCCCCTACCCCTACAAGCTAGTACCATTGTACCCGCCTGCTATAACCTGGCATACACATCTTCTGTTAACTGTGGCCAATAGTGCTCTCACCACCTTCTTGTTCTTCCTCGCTCACATTTACCCTGCCCAAAACGAACATTCTAAGCCATGCTCGGCATTGCCCTCTTTCAAGCCCACATCATCAAACACCACTGGTCTCACTTAGTGAACAGTCATCTTCACTGAGTTGGATCCTCTTTGACCCTCCCTATACAACCAACCCGCAGTCTCCGTAGACCCTTCCAGTGTTTTCCTTTCATCCTACCTATAGAATAGAGGTACTCGGTGGACCCCATTCATCGCCTCCTACCTATATCCCCAATAAACCCTTGCATACTACCTCTACGTTGATGTCGCTTGAGTACAAGCTAATGGCGAAGAAGCAACACTAGGCGTGCAGGGATGACGACACATGTTTTTGAAAACTCCCTCACCACCACCCGCCAGAAAATGACCTATATTTAAAGGAAAACGCCAAATGACGGCAAGAGTAAGCTGAGGGGGATCTTTCACTTATCGGTGGTGCTTTCAACCACTCACTGGGCCACTATTATAGTCTTGAAGATACTCGGGTACCTCATGAGCGATAACAAGTAGCTCGTGACTCGAATCGACTCGAACTCATGACTAACGAGTCGAGTTTATATCTGTCCTCGTTAACAAAACGAGTTTAACGAGCCAAGCTAACGAGTTATTTGTTTAGCTCATTAAGCACGTTTATCAGAAGGGATGTGAGATAAGTACAATACTGTTGTAGATTGTTATCATTTATAGAGTGTACCAAGTGTTTTATTTGGTGTAAATTGTTGATTGCTTTGATTTGTAAAGGAAGTATGTGTCCACAAATATAATCTTGCTAGAATAATTTCACACATAATACGTATATTTTGTTATTCACGTCTTCAACGAGCTTAACAAGTTAAATGAGCTATCTTGCGAGTTACACGAGTCGAGCCGGTTTTGAATTTAAGCTCGTTAAGTTAACGAGTCGAGCTGAGCTAACTCGTTATATTAACGAACTCTAATGAGTCCAGTTGAGCTAGCTCGACTCGACTTGAATTCCATCCCTAAAGTACGCAATACGCCACCCGTTGCAGCGAGATCCGGCTGCACTATACTTTCATGATATTTGATTATTTTGAACATGATTTATTGTAAAGTGGGCCTTTGCACATTAATTTTGAGGTGTGTCTTTTCTATGCATGTTTACATGATGAGATGGCGCGTGTGCATGTTGAGATAAATAGGTTAGTGAAGACACTATCTATTTGGATATAAAATAGTAGTGTAGTCATATTATTAATTGACACTTTTAGCGGGTTTAATCTAGTTAATACTTAATAGTAACATCATAAATATCTTTGGACCAATCCTTCCGAAAATTAAAAACTTCATATCACGATTTACATGAGTAGTACAATACAAAATGGTTTGCCCACTCATCGTTCATGTCTATCAACTATGTATCTACATCAGTTCGTTGTTAGTGTTTCTCGGATTTGCAATACAGACTGACTATATTGTGTTGTTGTGCTAAAAGGATGAATAGTTAGATTGTGAAGGAATGTTGATTGAGTTGCTCAAGAAAGATAAAGTGCAAGTTTCCAAAAGGATAAAGCATAGGTTGCTTTTTATACTAATGGATACGTTTAGGTCCACAAGTTAGTCTTTCCGCATTATCGCCCCGTGACATAACTCTTTACTCCAGACAATAGTTGCTCCATACTCCATCCCATTCGATGAGCTCATCGCCCCTCCCCCGACAAGCTAGTACCGTCGTACCTGCTTGCTATCACCCTCTCCCGACAAGCTAGTATCGTCGTACCCGCATGCAATCACCTGGCATCTACCTCCTCTACTAAATGTGGCATCGATGCTCTCAGCACCTTCTTGTTCTTCCTCGCTCCCATTTACCCTTCCCAAACCGAACATTCCAAGTCATGCTTTGCATTGCCCTCTTTCAAGCTCACATCATCAAAGACCATTATTCCCATGTAGTAAACATTTTGGTTGGATCTCCTTCAACCCTGCCTACACAACCCGCAGTCTCCATAGACCCTTCCAGCACTTTTTTCGCCCAACCTATACAATGTAGGTACTCGGTGGACCCCATTCGTCGTTTCCTACATATATCCCCAATAAACCCTTGCATACCACCTCTATGTTGATGTCTCTTCTGTAGAAATTGAAGCCAGGGAAGCAACACACACATGTAAGGATGACGACACATGTATTCAAACACGCAATTAGAAGCTAGAAAGAGCCCACTCCCTCATCACCACCCGCCGGAAAACGACATATATTTAAAGGAAAGCACCAAAGATGACAAGGGTATGTGTCGGTGTCAAAACCGGCGGATCTCGGGTAGGGGGTCCCGAACTGTGGGTCTAAGGCGGATGGTAACAGGAGACAGGGGACACGATGTTTACCCAGGTTCAGACCCTCTCGATGGAGGTAATAACCTACGTCCTGCTTGATTGATCTTGATGATATGAGTATTACAAGAGTTGATCTACCATGAGATTGTAGAGGGTAAACCCTAGAAGCTAGCCTATGGTATGATTGTATGTTGTCCTACGGACTAAACCCTTCGGTTTATATAGACACCGGAGGGGGCTACGGTTACACAAAGTCGGTTACAAGGGAGGAGATCTACATATCCGTATTACCAAGCTTGCCTTCCACGCCAAGGAGAGTCCCATCCGGACACGGGACGAAGTCTTCAATCTTATATCTTCATGGTCCAACAGTCTGGCCAAAGGATATAGTCCGGCTGTCCGGAGACCCCCTAATCCAGGACTCCCTCAGTAGCCCCTGAACCAGGCTTCAATGACTATGAGTCTGGCGCGCAGATTTGTCTTCGGCATTGCAAGGCGGGTTCTTCCTCCGAATACTCCATAGAAGATTTTGAACACAAGGATAGTGTCTGGCTCTGCAAAACAAGTTCCACATACCACTGTAGAGAGAACAATATTTCCACAAATCTAATCTGCTGACACGTTTAGCAACATGACATCATGCCATGGCCCGGTCATTCTTCGAACCGTCTTTATCAACCAGCTACTGCACATATCGCGAGGTGGTTTCCTTGGCACGTCTTGTCGAAGCAGAGAACGTGTCCCCCCTATTACGGGATTCTCATCAATACGGACGTGGGTAACCCAATCGTGCCCGTTGGTATGACTCCTCGATTTTAGGCAAGTCCCAAACGGCCACGGGGAGGACGCTTGATATCCACCCTCTTTATAAAGAGGCCAAGGCCTATCCTTTTTTCCCTCTCGTGCTCAATCGAATCCTTCCCCCGCCTTGAGTTCCAACACCCAAGGCTCAGGTCAGGTGCTTCGGACCTTCAACCATGTTCGGATCCAACCTTCAAGGTCGGTGGATGCCTTCCTCTGTCACAGAGGAAGACATCAAGAAGCTAAGAGAGGCCAGGTATTTGATCGACGAAATCTGGCACAGGCTACCTGCTCGAGGGCAGGTCATTCCCACTCCCGAACCCGGCGAGAGCGTTGTATTCATCTCTCACTTCCTCCGAGGGCTCGGCCTTGCTCTGGATCCCTTTGTTAGGGGGCTCATGTTCTATTATGGGCTGGATTTCCATGACCTGGCCCCGGATTCCCTCCTTCACATCTCGTCGTTCATCGTCGTGTGTGAGGCCTTCCTCCGCATTACCCCACACTTCCGCATGTGGCTCAAGACCTTCAATGTGAAGCCGAAGATGATCGAGGGGCGGCACGCAGAGTGCGGAGGTGTCGTAATAAGAAAAAGCGCTGATGTTCCATGGCCAGAGGGTTCCTTCACAGAGGTGTCCAGTTTATGGCAGTGGGAGTGGTTTTATATCACAGCTCCCCGGAGTGCCAAGTGGGTAGCCACCCCTGCCTTACTTTCGGGCCCCCACCACAAATGACATCATGGATCAACAAGGGGCTGGACTGGGGGCCAGTAAATGATGTGCCGATATTGCAGTCGCATCTGAGATCTCCTTGAGAGAGATGTCAGCCTGGTCACGGTAATGCAAGGCATGCTAGTTTGTCGAGTCCTGCCTTGCAAACGTCGACCCCTCCGAATGTGGGAATTCAACCCGGAAGGACCGCAAACTATTCAACACTTCCTTTGCATGACGCTCGAAGAGATGTACAAATTGTTCTTCGGACCACAAATAAAGTGTCCGGACACCACCGAGGATGCGGGTCTGAGATGTAATCGCCCGGATACCCAAGTAAGTAATCCCGTGGCCGAACATGATGTCTTTTTATTTATCATAACATCATTTTGAAAAGTCGCTCCTTGACCAGGATTGGGTAACAAAGGCGAAGATGATCAGGTGTTCGGCCCCCCTTCCCGAGGGCTCGACCGATCCAGTACTAGTCAGAATGCTCGAGTCGGCGCCTTATCAGGCGCCCTCAGGGGAAGATAAAGGGGGGAATAAAGAGGCTGACAGCAGGCCTCACTCATTATTCATCCCAAACGGGGGAATTAGCGCCTCCGTGAAGGAGGACAACCAGGGAGAATAATCTGAAATTCCCTCTCCCCAAGGAAGGAAGAGGACCACCTCTGAAGACCCAGAAACAAAGGTTTCCAAACGGGGGAAGAAATCTTTGCCAGAGGGTCCTGCCTTGGAGGGTACTCTTGCCGCACAGTGCCCGCAAGGGGATCAGCCCTCTACCGAGTTGTAAGTAAACAAAAAGTACTTAATAGTAAAAATATCCTACTTTACTTCTGAAGATAATAACCGAAGCATATATCTTGTAGTTCGGATCGTAGCCCTTCTCGATAGAGTTCATCTTCGGGGGATCTTCTTCCGGAGATGATGGAGAGAGAAACACCTCCCCATGCCACCCCGCCTCATGAGGCGGGCGACCCTGAAGTGTCGTCCCGGAGGGTTTCTCCTGATTCGCCAAGGCCAGAGGGTAATCCTTCGGCCGCCCGAAGTCCTTAGTATTCGGCTCCTAAAGAGATCAACAGAAAGAGTCCGGAACCGTCCGATGTGCGATAGGACGCACTGAAGGATCTTCTAGAGCAAGCGGCCATCTCAGAAGCGCATCGTACGCTAATGGGTACGGTGATTGAGAGGATTTCATCCGCCGAAAGCGGGTTGCATGAAACTTTTATGAGTCTGCTGAAAGGCTTTGAGGTACGTGGAATAGTGTATGTTTTTGATTGTTAGTGTTTCCCGGATTGTTAGCCCTCTATCAACTATGTATATGAATCATTTGGTTGTTAGTGTTTCCTGGATTTTCATGACAGTCTGTTTATATTGTGTTATTGTGCGAAAATGGTGAGTAGTGAGATCATGAAGGAATGTTAATTCAGTTGCTCAAGAAATAGAAAGATAAAGGAAAAGGAATCAAAACAGTTAAAGCGTAGATTGTGTGTTATACAAAGCATAAGGTCGAGTCCACAAGTTAGTCCTTCCGCATTATCGCTTCGTGCCACAACTCTTTCGTCAAGACAACAATTGCTCCCTACTCCCTCCCATCCGAGGAGCTCCTCACCCCCTCCCCCGACAAGCTAGTACCATTGTACCCTCCTGCTATATCACCTGAGATCCATCTTTTTCTCCTAACTGTGGCCAACTGTGCTCTCACCACCATCTCGTTCTTCCTCGCTCACAATTACCCTGCCCAAACCGAACATTCTAAGCCATGTTCGGCATTGCCCTCTTTGAAGCCCACGCCGTCAAAGACCACTGGTCTCAATTAGTGAACATTTATCTTCACTGGGTTGGATCCTCTTTGACCCTCCCTATACAACCAACTCGCAGTCTCCGTAGACCCTTCCATCGCTTTCCTTTCGCCCTACCTATAGAATAGTGGTACTCGGTGGACCCTATTCATTGCCTCCTACCTATATCCTCAATAAATCCTTGCATACTACCTCTATGTTGATGTCGCTTCACTAGTAGAAAAAGGGGCATTTGTCACGGTTCATAAGGCCCATCTGTCCCGGTTGGGGAACTGGGACTAAAGGGTCGTTACTAATGCCCTAGGCCTTTAGTCCCGGTTCTTATACTAACTGGGACAGATGGGCATCCACGTGGCCGCTCCGGTGAGCCCAGGCACGGGGGCCTTTTGTCCCGGTTGGTAGCACCAACCGGGACCAATAAGCTTCCACGCGTCAGCATTTCAGGGGCTGTTTTTTTTTTGAAATGAGGTGGTTTAGGGGTTTTGGGGGTTAATTTAGGTTGGTATAGGTAGCTAATAGAGAGATGTGTCCTCTCTTATCTCCGTGCTACTGCTACTGCTATGCCTAAACATGACTTAGATTGAAGTGAGGCAACATGTGGTGCATGTTGAAAGTAATACTAATCCTAACTTGATCAAGTTTGGATTGTACTACTTTCGACATGCACCACATGCATGTTGCCCTCACTTCAATCCAATCCATGTTCATTTCACCCGCTGATATATAATAACTCTTCATGCTCGCATCATGCATCATCATATATAATAACAAGTCTACTAATCATCATCATACAACTTCTACCTGTTATTAATAACAAGTGATACGATCATCATCCTCATAGTCATCGAACCAACCCTACTTAATTGTTCTTAGCACATGATCATCAGTATTAGGTAGGACCTAAATACCCTCTTTAAGGTAAAATAGCATAAAACAATATAGACCCTGACTCTCCATTATGGAGAATGGAGATCATCCTGTCTCCAATTCTTGCGCTTCGCTTCCTTTTGCTTTCAAGAACCTCCTTACGACTGTCCATACATTTTTTCCATCCTTTGATTTGCATGTCTCCATTCCTTTTAGAAATATGGTATGGACAGTTGAGATTCGTAGGATGACCTGGCTATATGTTTAAAACATTAAGGCTACCTTTCTGATACATCAAATGAGGCACACAATTCTCTGGGATTATCTGTTGAAAAGCATAGTAATAACTTCATAGTTAGCAATGATGTACTAGTTTTAGAAGTATGCAAAAGATGCACGGATGTTGAAATAGTAAAAAAATCTTACCAGGGTATCTCCATGGTAGTTACCATAGTTAAACACATGCACTAGTGGCACTTATTGACCATAATGTTGAGGAGTTTGATTGTAGATATTGTAATTCTCAATGTCAGTACAACATCCGACCAGATGATTTTTCTCCTTGTAAGTTAATTCGGAGCCATCCGTGTAGTGAGTTTTGTCTACCACCTCCCGCACATTCTTTGAAGAATGAAAATAAGCTGTCAATGGAAATAGGTTGTCAACTATTTTGAAATAAACAATATAAATTAGCTAATAACTATGTTTGAGAAACTAAACTCACATAGCGGTAGAATTGGAGGCGTATCAACAAGGACCCAAATGTCCATATTGTCTTGCTCAATTTCAGGATCACCAAGATCCATGGTGACAAGCATACCCTCATCAAAACCATACATCTTGCAAAGTGCTTCCCATTTTTTGTAACCAAAATGGGTTACGCTCTCAGAATTGTACATCTTTACTTCAAAATCCACATCATGATGAGTCCTTAGGTGAATTTTCTTTGTTTCAAAACTTTCATGGTTTTCAAAACCCATCCTCTCCAAGACATTGCGCCTTGCATGGCATGGAATAAGCTACTCAAATTGTAAAAGATGAAAATTACACGTTGAAATAGTTGTAGTCATGCTTAATTATGAAAAAACACTTGTCGTCGTTGCGTACCGTTGCAACATCGAAGGTCTCCTCGAGCTTAATGCTGAAGCGCCGATCATCGTCCAGGTGAGGCATGTCGCACAGACCTCGATCATCGTGGCACCAGCTGCACTCCCCCGGGAGACTTTCGTCGTCTGATGACGACATTTCCTACGTTCATAATTCAAAGATTAAACTTGTATAATTAAATATATGTACTACAAAAACTAAATTAGATCATTATTATTCATCACGGGTTGACTATCGGTCTGTCGAGTCTTTTCTTGAAAACTCTCAGCTCACGTGGTGTATATATTCGACTCTTGGTGATGGTCTCTCCTCACTTTGTCCCCGAGTGCATTAGACCAAAATGTCTAGCACACAGAAACGAAGGAGAAGTGACCCCCACGACAACAGTCGGGATTCTTCGTCCTCTCATATATATATATATATATATATATATATATATATATATATATATATGGTGGAACTCTCTCTCACTGATTCCTCTCTGACATTTGCGACCGTCGGTGATGGTCGTTACTCCTTCTTCCCCTAGTGCATAACAAAGGTCTAGCACCCCGGAGAAGAAGGAGAAACGACCCCCACGACAACAGTCGGGCTTCTTCGTCCTCTCATATATGGTGGAGACTCGACAGACTTAAAGTCAACCCAAAATATCGTTTAATTATCTTTCTAAAAAAGGATTTGGCTGGTCTCACCTCGAGGTCGGAGGGGGTCGATGACGGGGATGACGGCGGGGATGATGGAGGGGGGCTTCTAGATTTCTGTGAAAACAAAAACCCTATAAGCTATCAACTAATCATATGCATACGCCTTGCATAGTGCTCTCCAATTTTAGCATTCAAAGTATGAGTAGTTTTCCAATTTGATCATTCAATAAGAAAAATCAAATCGCAAAATAAAGTAGGATTCAAATTAGGATGCATTCAATTATAAGCAAAACTACATCATCTCTTGCGTCTGTACATCGTCGAATATTATCACTAATACACCTCGAATACTATCATACATATAACATCGCTAGTATAGCTAGAACCGTAGCGCCCGACGGGTATCGGTACGGGCGGTGGACACCCAAAGAGAAGGAACCATCACAGGACCGCTCCAGTGAGATCCCTAAAGAACCTACCAGGTATTGTCGAACCTGCCCTCCAACGCAATCATGTAGCGGCGGACGTGCTCGTCCTCCTCGCTGACACAGTGACGTACCACCTCCGTGGTGTCCGAAAGCCTAGGCACTGTCACTGGCCCACGCGACCGCCACCAAACAAGGATCGGGTCAACGACGGGCTGGCTCCTCACCAACCTACGCCCCCCGGAAGGTAGCACCTCCCAATACCAGCCCGGTGGAGCCCAGTCCCGGACATGGCCCCTATGATCAAGCCGGCCTCCTCCGCCGAGTCGATGACGAGGATGCGGGATAGGCATCGTCGACGTCGATGCGGGAATAATTGCTTGAACTAAAAAAATAAACTAGTTCTATTAATTTTCTTGCTAAAAATAAACTACTTCTATAGTAAAATAAAGTAGTTTTATTAAATCAACTAGTTCAACTACTAATTAAGCACTTACTATAAATAAAATAAAGTAGTACTTACTAAAAATAAACTACTTCTATATATAGTAAAATAAAGTAGTTTTATTAAATCAACTAGTTCAACTACTAAACACTTACTATTTACTATAAATAAAATAAAGTAGTACTTACTAAAAATAAACTACTTCTATAGTAAAATAAAGTAGTTTTATTAAATCAACTAGTTCAACTACTAAGCACTTATTATAAATAAAATAAAGTAGTACTTACTAAAAATAAACTAGTTTAACTAGTTCTATTATTTATCGACCCCCCCCCCCCTCATGTTGAAGTTAACGGGGAGGGGGTATATCGACAACGACATACCTGATAAAAAATAAGAAGAGGAAGAAGAAGAGAAAAGGAGGAGGAGAAGAAAGGAACATAGGAGAAGATCGAAGAAAAAAAGAAGAAAAAAAGAGGAGAAGAAAAAAGGAATAGAGAGGAGAAGAAGAAGAAAAAAGTCTCCTCCTTTCTTCTTCTTTTTCTCTTCTTATTTATTTCTCCTCTTCTTCCTCTCCTCTTCTTCTCTTTCTTCTCCTCATCCTTCTCCTCCTTCTTCCTCTTCTTCTTATATCCATACATACATACATACATAGCCACATGCATCCATACATATATGAATTAATATCTACTAATTAACAACCTAAATAAAAAAATTAATACATATATGAACATTATATCCATACATACATAGCCACATCCACACATACATACATACATAGGGCACGGCGAGGGCGACGGCAGGGGCGGCGAGGGGCACGGCGACGGCGACGGTGGGAGCTGGCCGGGGCAGGGGCGCGGCCGGCCGGCGCGCTTGGGGGCGGGGCAGGAGCGGTCCGGGGCTGGGGCGCGCGGGGTTGGGGACGGCGACGGCGACGACAAGGACGAGGAACGGGCTACGGCAGGGGCGGCGGACGATGTCGGGGTAGGGGCGGGCCGGGGCTGGGGCGCGCGCAGGGTCGGGGACGGTGACGGCGATGGCTACGGCGACGACGAGGACGAGGAACGGGCTACGGTAGGGGCGGAGGACGACGTCGGGGCAGGGGCGGGCCGGGGCTGGGGCGCGCGCGCGGTCGGGGACGGTGACGGCGATGGCGACGACGACGGCGAGGAAGAGGCACGGGCGATGGCAGAGGCGGCGGATGGCGTCGGGGCAGCCCGGCGGAGTCGATATCGTCGGCGTCGTCGGGGTGGAACTGAATGAAACTTTTGACAAGTGTTGTATATATATAGCCAGAGCTCTGGTCCCGGTTCGTGGCAGCAACCGGGACAAATGACACCTTTGGTCCCGGTTTGTGCCACCAACCGGGACTAAAGGGGGGCATTGGTCCCGGTTGGTGCTACGAACCGGAACCAAAGGCACCCTTTCATCCTGGTTGGTGCCACCAACCGGGACCAAAGGCCTGGCACTGTCCGCGGCCAAAACTTTAGTCCCACCTCGCTAGTTGAGAGGGGCTCGGAGTGGTTTATAAGCCCCACTCCGGCTGCCCTCTCGAGCTCCTCTCAAATGCAGGCTTATGGACCTAATATGACACTATGTTGCCTGTGGGCCTACTGGGCCTTCTACGGGCCTGAATCCTGGCCCATAATTGGGTTTCTAGTCGTATTCAGGCCGTAGATGCTCAGTAGGTGGCATTTTTTTCCTGTTTTTTGTTTTCTTTTTTGCTTTATTTATTTTATTTAGTTTCTACTTAGAGAAAAATACTTATTATTTTTCCATGATTCTTTTTGCTTTCAGGTAGTTAAAGTTTATTTTGTTTTATTTTGTTTATTTTTCCTTTTTTCCGTGATTCTTTTTGTTTCTATTTTTATTTATTTTATTAAAGTTTATTTTGTTTCTACTTATTTGTTAAAGTTTATTTTGTTTATACTTATTTATTTTATTTTGTTTCTACTTTTTTATTTTATTTTATTTTTGGTTTTTTATTTATTTTATGAAAACTCTTTTTGCTTATAATGTTTTGAACAGAAAATACTTTGATAATTTCAGTTGCATAAATTTTATATAATTTTAGTTTTAATAATACTAGAGGTTTATAAAAGTTTTATGAAAATTCTTTTCGAAGTATGAGGGTTTCATACGGAAACTCGTCTGTTATAAAAGGATTTGATTTTTTTAACTTACTTGAACTCCAGATTTTTGTGTGTTCAAAATGCACCATTCAAAGCCACATCATCAATTTTCAACCCTTTCCGACTTCATTTGTTATTTTTCATGCATTTACTGATTTTTTAGCTATATGACCCTGAAAATGAAAAGCACTACAAATGAACTCTGAAAAGGTTCAAAGTTGGCATGGTATCATCATTTCACCCATATAGCATGTGCTAAAAAGTTGACATGGTTACCGTAAAAACTGGATGCACTTCGTGTACAAAATGGCAGAAACTCGTCTGTTACAACATGCATTTCAAATGAACTAGGAAAAGATTGAAAGTTGGCATGGTATCATCATAATAGTTGTGGACAGAAAGTCTTCACTTTTCCTTCGCTTGTGTGCTTTGCTTATTGCACCGTAACCATGGATAATCTTCATCGTTTATCAGGATGCTTGGGTCAGCCTTGACTTTGAAGGAAGGAATTTCATGAAACTTTTCATAATCTTCGGACATGTCTGTCTTGCTCTCCACTTCCACGATGTCCCTTTTTCCTGAAAGAACTATGTGGCGCTTTGTGTATTCGCTTCCTTATCTTGTTTTTCTCGGTTTGGTAGACATGTCCTTCACATAGATAATCTGTGCCACATCATTGGCTAGGACGAATGGTTCGTCAGTGTACCCAAGATTGTTTAGATCCACTGTTGTTATTCCGTACTATGTGTCTACCTGTACCCCGCCTCCTGAATTATTGACCCATTTGCACTTAAACAAAGGGACCTTAAAATCATGTCTGTAGTCAAGTTCCCATATGTCCACTATGTAACCATAATATGTGTCATTTCCCCTCTCGGTTGCTGCATCGAAGCGGACACCGCTATTTTGGTTGGTGCTCTTTTGATCTTGGGCGATCGTGTAAAATGTATTCCCATTTATCTCGTATCCTTTGTAAGTCAATACAGTCGAAGATGGTCCCCTGGACGACGAGTACAGCTCATCACAAACAGTGTTGTCACCGCTGAGACGTGTTTCCAACCAACTGCTGAAAGTAATGATGTGTTCACATGTAATCCAGTCGTCACACTACTCCAGGTGTTTGGAGCGCAGACTGCTCTTGTGTTCATCGACATACGGGGTCACCAAGGTAGACTTCTGTAGAACTGTGTAGTGTGCTTGAGACCAAGAATGCCCGTCCCTGCATATTATTGTGTCCGCTCCTAGCGTGCCTTTTCCAGTCAGTCTCCCATCATACCGCGATTTAGGGAGACCTATCTTCTTAAGGCCAGGAATGAAGTCAACACAAAACCCAATGACATCCTATGTTTGATGGCCCATGGAGATGCTTCCTTCTGGCCTAGCATGGTTACGGACATATTCTTTAGGACTCCCATGAACCTCTCAAAGGGGAACATATTATGTAGAAATACGGGCCCAGAATGACAATCTCGTCGACTAGATGAACTAGGACGTGCGTCATGATATTGAAGAAGGATGGTGGGAACACCAGGTCGAAACTGACAAGACATTGCGCCACATCACTCCTTAGCCTTGGTATGATTTCTGGATCGATCACCTTCTGATAGATTGCATTGAGGAATGCACATAGCATCACAATGGCTAATCGGACGTTTTCCGGTAAAATCCCCCTTAATGCAACCGGAAGCAGTTGCATCATAATCACGTGGCAGTCATGAGACTTTAGGTTCTAGAACTTTTTCTCTGGAATATTTATTATTCCCTTTCTATTCGACGAGAAGCCAGTCGGGACCTTCATACTGAGCAGGCATTCAAAAAAGGTTTCCTTCTCGTCTTTGGTAAGAGCGTAGCTGGCAGGACCTTCATACTGCTTTGGAGGCATGCCGTCTTTTTCGTGCAAACGTTGCAGGTCCTCTCGTGCCTCAGGTGTATCTTTTGTCTTCCCATACACGCCGAAGAATCCTAACAGGTTCACGCAAAGGTTCTTCGTCACGTGCATCACGTCGATTGAAGAGCGTACCTCTAGCTCTTTTCCAGTAGGGTAGGTCCCAAAATATAGATTTCTTCTTCCACATGGGTGCGCGTCCCTCAGCGTCATTCGGAACAGCTAGTCCGCCGGGACCCTTTCCAAATATTACGTGTAAATCAGAGACCATATCAAGTACGTGATCACCGGTACGCATGGCGGGCTTCTTCCGGTGATCTACCTCGCCTTTGAAATGCTTGCCTTTCTTTCGACATTGATGGTTGGTCGGGAGAAATCGACGATGGCCCAGATACACATTCTTCCTGCATCTGTACAGGTATATACTTTCGGTGTCAGCTAAACAGTGCGTGCATGCGTGGTATCCCTTGTTTGTCTATCCTGAAAGGTTACTGAGAGCGGGTCAATCGTTGATGGTTACAAACAGCAACGCATGCAGGTTAAATTCCACCTGTTTGTGCTCATCCCACCCACATACACCGTTTCCATTCCACGGCTGTAAAAGTTCTTCAACTAATGGCCTTAGGTACACATCAATGTCGTTGCTGGGTTGCTTAGGGCCTTGGATGAGCATTGGCATCATAATGAACTTCCGCTTCATGCACATCCAAGGAGGAAGGTTATACATACATAGAGTCACGGGCCAGGTGCTGTGATTGCTGCTCTGCTCCTCGAAAGGATTAATGCCATCCGCGCTTAAACCAAACCATACGTTCCTTGGGTCACCTGCAAACTGAGCCCAGTACTTTCTCTCGATTTTTCTCCACTGCGACCCGTCAGCGGGTGCTCTCAACTTCCCGTCTTTCCTACGGTCATCACTGTGCCATCGCATAAACTTGGTATGCTCTTTGTTTCTGAACAGTCGTTTCAACCGTGGTATTATAGGAGCATACCGCATCACCTTCGCAGGAACCCTCTTCCTGCGGGGCTCACCCTCAACATCACCAGGGTCATCTGATCTGATCTTATACCGCAATGCACCGCATACCGGGCATGCGTTCAAATCCTTGTACGCACCGCGGTAGAGGATGCAGTCATTAGGGCATGCATGTATCTTCTCCACCATCAATCCTAGAGGGCATACGACCTTCTTTGCTGCGTACGTACTGTCGGGCAATTCGTTATTCCTTTGGAAGCTTCTTCTTCAATATTTTTAGTAGCTTCTCAAATCCTTTGTCAGGCATAGCATTCTCTGCCTTCCACTGCAGCAATTCCAGTACGGTACCGAGCTTTGTGTTGCCATCTTCGCAATTGGGGTACAACCTTTTTTTGTGATCCTCTAACATGCGATCGAACTTCAGCTTCTCCTTTTCACTTTCGCACTTTTCCCTTGCATCAACAATGACCCGGCAGAGATCATCATGGGGCACATCGTCTGGTTCCTCTTGATCTTCAGCTTCCTCTTGATCTTCAGCTTCCCCTGTTGCAGCACCACTATATTCAGGGGGCACATAGTTGTCATTGTCCTCTTCTTCTTCGTTGTCTTCCATCATAATCCCTATTTCTCCGTGCATCGTCCAAACATTATAGTGTGGCATGAAACCTTTATAAAGCAGGTGGGTGTGAAGGATTTTCTTGTCAGAGTAAGACCTCGTATTCTCACAATCAGGGCATGGACAACACATAAAACCATTCTGCTTGTTTGCCTCAGCCACTTCGAGAAATTTACGCACGCCCTTAATGTACTCGGAGGTGTGTCTGTCACCGTACATCCATTGCCGGTTCATCTGCGTGCATTATATATAATTATGTGTGTCAAAAGTAAGAAAATTAGACAAGTATCTATCTAAAGTAAGATTTGTTTTCTTTCAGAAAGAAGATAAGAACAAGAGGCTCACCACGGTGGTGCCGGTGACGAGATTGGCGCGGGCGATCGACGGCAGTGAAGACGAGGACGGGGCGTGACGGGCCGCTAAACCTAGACAAATCTCGGAAAAATGGAGCTCCGAGGTCGCGCTTCGAGAGGAGAAAGCTTAACTAATGTGGCTCGGGCATTTCATCGAACACCTCACATGCATAAGAGGTGAGCTAGAGCACCCAAATGCCCTTCCTCGCCAGCCAGCAAAAAACATAGCACTGTGGAGTGCTCTGCTCGCCGGCGATGGGGTATATATAGGAAGCTCATTTGTCCCGGTTCATGGCAGGAACCGGGACTAAAGCCCAGCCTTCTGTCCCGGTTCGAGCCAAGAACCGGGACCTATGTTTGTGGGCCAGGAGCGAGGCCCACTGGTCCCGGTTCGTGCCAAGAACCGGAACAAATGGGCCTAGAACAACCGGGACCAATGCCCACGAGGCCCCGGCCGGCCCCCTGGGCTCACGAACCGGGACGAATGTATCCATTGGTCCCGGTTCGTGGCAGAATTGGGACTAATGGGCTGGCCAGGCCCGAACGAAAGCCCCTTTTTCTACTAGTGCTTGAGTACAAGCTAAAGGCGAAGAAGCAACCCTAGGCGCGCAGGGATGACGACACATGTTTTCGAACACTCCCTCACCACCACCCGCCTGAAAATGACATATATTTAAAGGAAAGCGCCAAATGACGGCAAGAGTAAGCTAGAGGGGGATCTTTAATTATTGGCGGTGCTTTCAACCACTCACTGGGCCACTACTATAGTCTTGAAGATACTCGGGTACCTCGTGAGCGATAACGAGTAGCTCATGCCTCGAATCCACTTGAACTCGTGACTAATGATTTGATTTTCAATCTGTCCTCGTTAACAAAACGAGTTTAACGAGCCGAGCTAACGAGTTACTTGTTTAGCTCATTAAGCATGTTTATTAGAAGGGACGTGAGATAAGTACAATATTGTTGTAGATTGTTATCATTTATAGAGTGTACCAAGTGTTTTATTTGGTGTAAATTGTTGATTGCTCTGGTTTGTAAAGAAAGTATGCGTCCACAAATAAATCTTGCTAGAATAATTTCGTACATAATACGTATATTTTGTTATTCACGTCTACAACGAGCTTAACAATTTAAATGAGCTATCTCGCGAATTACACGAGTCGAGCCGAGTTTGAATTTGAACTCGTTAAGTTAACGAGTCGAGCTGAGCTAACTCGTTATATTAACGAGCTCTAACGAGTCCAGACTGAGCTAGCTCGACTCGACTTGAATTCCATCCCTAGAGTACGCGATACGGCGCCCGTTGTAGGGAGATCCGGCTGCACTATACTTTCATGATATTTGATTATTTTGAACATGGTTTATTGTAAAGTGGGCCTTTACATTAATTTTGAGGTGTGTCTTTTCCATGGATGTTTACATGATGAGATGGCATGTGTGCATGTTGAGAGAAATAGGTGAGTGAAGACTATCTATTTGGATGAGAAGATTGGAGTAGTCATATTATTGACTGGCACTTTTAGCAGGTTTAGTCTAGTTAATACTTAATAGCACTGTTCAAGATATCTTCCGATGTTCCGATAAATCAGCCAATTTATTGATTACCGTTGTCTGGCCGATAAGATAAATTGACCGATAAATTAGACGATATGGCGATAAATCGGCTGATATGCCGATAAACTGGCCGATTTACCCCTTATATTGGGTCGACCGATAAGTTTCCGATAAGCGATATCCCCAACATTGCTTAATAGTAACATCATAAATATCTCTGGACCACTCCTTCTGAAAATTAAAAACTTCATATCATGGTTTACACTAGTAGTACAATACAAAATGGTTTGCCCACTCATCGTCCATGTCTATCAACTATGTATCTGCATCAATTGGTTGTTAGTGTTTCTTGGATTTGCATGACAGTCTGTCTATATTGTGTGGTTGTGCTAAAAGGATGAATAGTTTGATTGTGAAAGAATGTTGATTGAGTTGTTCAAGAAAGATAAATGCAAGTTTCCAAAAGGATAAAGCATAGATTGTTTGTTATACTAATGGATACGTTTAGCTCCACAAGTTAGTATTTCCGCATTACCACCCCGTAACACAACTCTTTAGTCAAGACAATAGTTGCTCCCTACTCTATCCCATCCAATGAGCTCATCACCCTCCCCCGAGAAGCTAGTACCGTCTCCGCTTGCCATCGCCCTCTCCCGACAAGCTCGTACCGTCATACCCGCTTGCAATCACCTGGCATATGTCTCTTCTACTAAATGTGGTCGCCGATGCTCTCACCACCTTCTTGTTCTTCCTCGCTCCCATTTACCCATCCGAAACCAAACATTCCAAGACATGCTTTGCATTGCCCTCTTTCAAGCCCACATCATCAAAGACCATTACTCCCATGTAGTAAACATTCTCGGTTGGACCTCCTTCAACCCTGCCTACATAACCCGCAGTCTCCATAGACCCTTCAAACACTTTTCTTTCGCCCAACCTATACAATGTAGGTACTCGGTGTACCCCATTCGACGCGTCCTGCATATATCCCCAATAAACCCTAGCATACTACCTCTATGTTCATGTCTCTTTAGTATAAACTGAAGCCAAGGAAGCAACACACACATGTAAGGATGACGACACATGTATTCGAACACATAATTAGAAGCTAGAAAGAGCCCACTCCTTCAGCACCACCCGCCGGAAAACGACATATATTTAAAGTAAAGCGCCAAATGATGACAAGGGTATGCTAGAGGGGAATCTATCGCCTATCGACGACGCTTTCAAGCGCTCATGCGGGCCAGATCAAAACTATAGTCTCGACGACACTCTTGTTCCTCCAACATGCTCTCTTCTCATCAGAGGACAAGAACGGCTAGGGTTACAGTCCAATCAAGTCAACTTTTGAGTGATTCACCGAGACTTCCAGCTTTCAAAGGAAGAGTAGCAAGCGGTGACGCGGGCCCATGTTTCGAGCACAGCTACGTGCAAATGCAATGGTTTCGACATGTGGGTTGCTACCCGAGGGGAACTAAGTCGGAGGGAGGGCGCGAGCTCAAGGGTTGCTACTTCTTTTTGGACACGCGATTAGAGACTAGCAAGAGCCCACTACCTCACCGTCACTCACCAGAAAATGGCATATATATAAAAGGAAAGCGCCAAATGATGGCAAGAGTATGCTAGAGGGGGATCTTTCGCCTATCGATGGCGCTTTCAACCGCTGGCCAAAACTATAGCCTTGACGACAGCTTGCACCTCCCGCATGCTCTCTTGTCATGGGAGGACGTGAACGGCAAGTGCTTTCACATTGTTGTTGTGTTATTATTTGAATTTAAACATTTGTTGTAATGAAGATGATTGATGTATTGTGTTTTACCCTATTAAATTTATATTGTTAAAAATCATGAATTTGCGAATCTTTGGAAAATTTTGCGGGGCGGGTTTACAGGAGTTGTTTCGTTGGAGGCCTCGTGGCACCGCAATTTTTTTTACTGGTGGCCATTATATCATATTTCCGGGACGGGGTTTTAGCGGAGCTGCTAGAGTTTCTCTAAGTCATCAAACCACATATAACTTTTGGGGGAAGAGCTGCTATAGAGATGCTCTTACTCTTCCTAGTGTTTTTGAAATGCCAAGACCCTTTTTCTCTCTTCTCCGAAGCGACAAAATGCTGGCCTTTGGAAAAAAGTTGTTTCCTTGGCGCGGTATATCCTGGAGCGTACCATAGTTTGAACGGTTTTCACATGTAAACGTCAAACGGAATTGCTGGTCTGGTCCGCATCAACGAATCCCCATTTTCCGGCTTATAATAATGATCTTGTTGCTGATTCTCGCTCATTATCCGACCATATGTTGTGTGCAGCTGAAGCTATCATCCAGCCCCCGTTCAGGTCAAAGTCAGGCGAGCGAGAGACCGGGCCAGGAAAGGAAGGCTCCGATCGACGGCCCCCGTTTGTTTTTCTTTGGGCCATCGGTACTGATTGGAGCCGACGCGAAGAACGCCGGTTGCGTGGCGGCGAACTGTAGCGCTAGCACGCGCCCCCACGCCGGCTCGGCCATGGTAACTCGTCACTCCTGCCCAGCCGCAGGCATATGTGATGCACATGGTTTGGTGACCGTTAGAGCATCTCCAGCCGTTCGGCTCTCCAGAGGCTTGAAATAGCACCGTCTGAAAATCCGCATGGGAGCGATTGATTTCTTAGCAGCCGCCCTCATGTCGCCCTTCAGGCTCTGTTTTTAAAAGTATTCTAAAAACATACTCAGCCAAAATACGGCCAAACACAACATAGATTCGACAAATTTGGCGTTCCATCGTTTTTTATATATTGAAAACATAATCTAAAACAAAATAAGAAAAACAACTACTACTACTGCCGCGCCGCCTACAGGCCGAAGAGCTTGCCGAAGGCGCAATAGTCCCCCCCACCCCCTCCCCCCACCCCGTCATCCTCCTCCCCCTTCTTCACGCCGCCGACGTACCTGCTGCACCCCTGCCCTGGGTCGCCTTGGCGGATGGGTTTGGCTGGCGGTGGTGCCTCGTCGTCGTTGTCCTCAAGGATGATGACGCCGCCCTCGTCGTGGCCGTGGCGCCGAGCGGTGATCTCCTCGAGGGCGCGGCGCTGGCGCTCCATCTTCAGCTGGACGTAGTCCTCGCGCGCCCACTTGCTGGCGGCCTCCTTGTCAGCGGCCATGTCCTCATGCTCGCTCTTCAGAACGACGAGGCTCGGCTCCATCTTTGGCTTGACGAGGCGGGAGGAAGGAGCAAAGGAGACACGGCCGCCCTCGCTGATGACGAGGGCGCCGCCGCGGGTGCGCTGCCCGAGCGGCGTCTCCACGGGCCGGCGAACCAGAGGAGCGGGAGGAGGAGGAAGACCTGCCTGCCATGCGCCTTGGCGGCCAAGGGCCACCACTCCCGCGGGGGACCAGGGCCGGGGCCGCCGGGTACTCGAGCGGCGGATCGTCGCCGCCCTCGAGGTGCTCGAGGACGAAGTGGAGCATGCGCCTGGGGATGTCCCACCATAGACGGCGGTCGTCGGTGTTGTGACGCCCCCTCACCGGCGTGTTGTTGGTGGAGGCGAGCTGCTCCTCGTGGCGATGCTGGAAGTACGGTGCCCAGTGCGTGTGGTTGCTGGCGGCGTACTCCGGGCGGCCCCGCACCTCCTTCGGCAGGGAGGCCCGAACGCGCTCGATCTCGCTGTGGAAGTGGCCGACGTGGATGGCTGCGGGGGGGGGGGGGGGGGGGGGGGGGGGGGACACCATTAGCGCTGAGCCTCCACCGCCTCGACACACGCATGTCAGGCGGTGCCGGGTAGTTCGCCTCATGGAGGAGGTGGGCCTTCCACCCATGCAGGTGGCGGCGGCCGAAGTCGTTGGTCGCCGCTCTATCGCCGGGGAATCACTCTCCCATCGGCGTGCGTACACACGGTGGCTGTAGACGAGACGGGGGCGTCGGCGGTGAGAGAAGGGCTGCGAGCGAGTGTGTTCACCGGCGAGCGAGGGGCGGCTTTTATAGCGGCCGGGGGGCGGCAAACGTGTGTACGCGTGGTGAGAGGGGGCGTCGCTGCACTGCGCCGCCCGTAAGGAATCAATAAAAGGCTGACCGGCGGCATCCTTGGCATTGATTCCCTACAGGAAAACGTGGCGATGAGGAGGATGAGATGAGGCTGATCGCTGACTCGGCAGCCTTACCGGTGCCCCCGCGCGCTCCAGCGCCACGGGTTTGGCCTGAGTTTGCCGACATCAAATTCGAACCTGACCGATGAAATTTGGTTTCTGAGAGGCGTGGTTAAACCTTTTTTAGCGCTAAAAAATGGCCTTGCTGGGCGAAGGAGATGCTCTTACCGCTATGTACTCATCCATTCCGCTGCCAGCACGACACACAACCGACGTGGGAGCCTGGACACATGAGCAGCTAATCCCGGCGGGAAGAGTTAGGTTGTGCGCAGGAGAAAACGTCTACCTGTCTACCCGGCAAAGCAAGTGACGTGCACTGTCTACGAGATGCATCCTTGTTGCCTCTCCTCCCTCCCTCGCCTCGCCAGGGTTGTTTTTGGTTGGCGTTCACGCTAAGCAGCAGCAAAGGGGCGTTTAGAGGTGACAAATCATTAGAGTATGGCGAAATGCATGCATGTTTACCACGCCGCCGTTGTCGACCAACCTGGGTGTGGGTGCGCTAGCCAGTAGCCATATACTTATCTCAATAGGAGCCTCCTCGATCATGCGGACACCGTGTGGTATGAGTAAATTACACAAAACCACCACTTTAAAGGTAAGGTTTGCGAAAATCACTACAATAATTTTTTTTTAGAAAACATCATGTCTTCAGTAATCTTTTTGTAAAAACCACTGATCGGCGGATTAGAGTCGTTTGAGCGCGTTTATGACAGATGGGTCCCTGTTTTTACTTACGTGGCGTAACGGTTTGGGTTTAAAGCAAAAAAGTCCCTCAACTTTTTCCCCCATGCAGCCCGGACCCTCCCCATGGGCTCCGCAGCCGACTAGCATGCCCGCCGCTGCTCCCTCCACGAGCCACCGCCGCCCCTCCCTCCGCACGACGCAGGACTCCGCCACCGCTCCCTCCACGGCCGCCGACGCTCCCTACGCAGGACGCGAGCCGCCGCCTCTACCTCCACGGCCGCAGCCGTCACCTCCCTCCGCAGGACGCAAGCCGCCGCCGCCTCCCTCCGCAGGATGCAGGCCGCCGCCGCTCCCTCCCCAGGATGCAGGTCGCCGCCGTCGTCGCCCGTCACCGGATCCGGTCAAATCGGCCTCCAACGTCCCCAGACCAGCTCGCGCTCGCATCCCGGCCCGCGAGCGTCGCCTCTGCTCCGCGCCGGCTCCGCGTCCTGCGCCGTCCGGCCTGCTGCTGCCGCCTCCTGCACGCCGGCTCCACCCGGGCAGAGCCCCTTGTTCGCGCCCTTCGCAGGCGTCCGCCTGCCCGCGTGGCCGGTTCCCCGGCCAGCTCGGCTCCGTCTCCGCGCGCCGTGCCCGCCGGGTGCGCCCGTGGCCCCCTGCTCCACCGCCGGCTGCCGGCTCCCCCCCCCCCCCCCCCCCCCCCCCCCCCCCCCCCCCCCCCCCCCCGCCCCCCCCCCCCCCCCCCCCGCGTCGCCCCGGCTCTGGCCGCCAGGTCGCCGCGCCCCTCTGCTTCGCCCTGGCCGCATCCCGGCCCCGGGTGGTCGAAGCGGGGGCTAATTGCTTTTTCTTTTTGATTTAGGGGCGTCTATGTAAAATTCTAGGGTCTAGTTTGTAATTTTAAATTAAAATCTACCTGGCACAAAAAGTCATGCCACGTAGGCAAAAAACGGGCCCCACTTGTCATAAACTCACTTAACTGAGCCCGATCCGCCGATCAGTGTCTTTTGCAAAAAGATTACTGACATGATGTTTTTTGCAAAAAAAAAAGTATTGTAGTGGTTTTCGCAAACCTTGCCTTTAAAGTGGTGGTTTTGTGCAATTTACTCGTGTGGTGTGGATCATTTTTCTTTTATTATGAGCTTGTCGTAGGACCATTTTTAAACCGTGATTAGTGCATCGGAAGAAGATTTATCACCGTGATGTTCTCCACACGCACACACACACAAAATGTGGCAGCCGTATCGGCCTAGTACTTGGCACGTGACAGTAACTCGTCCTTTCACAAGTGTGAACTCTGGTTGAGTGCAAGCTTTGCACTGAGCAGGATTACCTGTGTGTACGATGAGCCGTGGAGAAGCGCGGCCCCAAGCTTGTGTTGTGTGCGTGGAGGTCAATCAAGCGCCGTATCAGTGGGTCAGAACTAATCACTGGTCCTAATCTAGGGGTTAATATCTCATTTTCAAGGAGGAAAAAAAATCTATGAAACGTAGTTCACACGAGCAAGTCAGACATTCCAGTACGTTCTGCTCACTCGCCATTCATGTCGATCGACTCGTATATGAATCTCAACACGTAGTATTCTTCGGATCTGTGTGCCAGGTTGTCTATGTTGTGTTGTTGTGAAAAAGCAGAAAAGGAGTGATCCTTAAGGAATATTTAATTGGTTGTTTAAGAAAAGAAAGAAAAAGATTTCAATACGTAGAGGATGATCTGTCTTTATCAAAACAATATGAAATGTATGTGTAAAATTAGTTTCACAAGTTAGTCCTCCGCATTATCGCACCGTTTCACTCCTCTTTTCTCGAGATCCCCTCTTTTCATATGTAATGAGCTCTTTGCAAGCTCCATATGCGCGAGAAGCCATACAATGCAGTCATCTCCTTCTTTTACTAATTTGCAGTCGGCGGTTTTCTCACCACTTCTTCCTCGCACAGTTGCACCCATTGACCCTCTCCAGACTGAACATGTATATATGATTGGAATTGTCTTATTAAGTGACACTTTTAGCAAGTTTAGTCTAGTTAATAGTAACATCATAAATATATCTAGACCACTCCTTCCAAAAAGAAAAACTTCAGATCATGGTTTACACAAGCTTG
>NC_053023.1:732504630-732716116 GCF_003073215.2 Triticum urartu | reverse complement strand
ACAATGTGACCAAGGAGTTGATCACGGGATGATGTGTTACGGAACGAGTAAAGAGACTTGCCGGTAACGAGATTGAACAAGGTATCGGATACCGACGATCGAATCTCGGGCAAGTACAATACCACTGGACAAAGGGAATTGAATACGGGATTGATTGAATCCTCGACATCGTGGTTCATCCGATGAGATCATCGTGGAACATGTGGGAGCCAACATGGGTATCCAGATCCTGCTGTTGGTTATTGACCGGAGAGTCGTCTTGGTCATGTCTGCATGTCTCCCGAACCCGTAGGGTCTACACACTTAAGGTTCGGTGATGCTAGGGTTGTAGAGATATTACTATGCGGTAACCCGAAAGTTGTTCGGAGTCCCGGATGAGATCCCGGACGTCACGAGGAGTTCCGGAATGGTCCGGAGGTAAAGATTTATATATAGGAAGTCCTATTTTGGCCACCGGAAAATGTTCGGGATTTTTCGGTATTGTACCGGGAAGGTTCTAGAAGGTTACGGAGTGGGGCCCACCTGCATGGGGGACCCACATGAACGTGGGTAGTGGGGGCAAGGCCCCACACCCCTGGTCAAGGAGCACCAAGATCCCCCCTTAGAAGGAATAAGATCATATCCCTAAGGGATAAGATCAAGATCCCTAAAAAGGGGGATAACAATCAGTGGGGAAGGGAAATGATGGGATTTCTTTCCCCCACCTTTGCCAACGCCCCAATGGACTTGAAGGGCAAGAAACCAGCCCCCTCCACCCCTATATATAGTGGGGAGGCGCATGGGAGCCGCACCCTAGCCCCTGGCGCCTCCCTCTCCCCTCGTAACACCTCACCCACTCGCTGAGCTTGGCGAAGCCCTGCCGAGATCCCCGCTGCTTCCACCACCACGCCGTCGTGCTGCTGGATCTCCATCAACCTCTCCTTCCCCCTTGCTGGATCAAGAAGGAGGAGACGTCTTCCCCAACCGTACGTGTGTTGAACGCGGAGGTGCCGTCCGTTCGGCGCTCGGTCATCGGTGATTTGGATCACGACGAGTACGACTCCATCAACCCCGTTCTCTTGAAAGCTTCCGCTTGCGATCTACAAGGGTATGTAGATGCACTCCTCTCTCTCGTTGCTAGATGACTCCATAGATTGATCTTGGTGATGCGTAGAAAATTTTAAAATTCTGCTACGTTCCCCGACAGTGGCATCATGAGCCAGGTTTATGCATAGTTTCTATGCACGAGTAGAACACAAAGTAGTTGTGGGCGTCGATTTTGTCAATTTACTTGCCGTTACTAGTCTTATCTTGATTCGGCGGCATCGTGGGATGAAGCGGCCCGGACCGACCTTACACGTACACTTACGTGAGACAGGTTCCACCGACTGACATGCACTAGTTGCATAAGGTGGCTAGCGGGTGTCTGTCTCTCCCACTTTAGTCGGATCGGATTTGATGAAAAGGGTCCTTATGAAGGGTAAATAGAAATTGGCATATCACATTGTGGTTTTTCGTAGGTAAGAAACGTTCTTGCTAAGAAACCTATAGCAGCCACGTAAAAATTTGCAACAACAATTAGAGGACGTCTAACTTGTTTTTGCAGCATATGCCGTGTGATGTGATATGGCCAAAAGGATGTGATGAATGATATATGTGATGTATGAGATTGATCATGTTCTTGTAATAGGAATCACGACTTGCATGTCGATGAGTATGACAACCGGCAGGAGCCATAGGAGTTGTCTTAATTTATTTATGACCTGCGTGTCAACATAAACGTGATGTATTTACTTTACTTTATTGCTAAACCATTAGCCATAGTAGTAGAAGTAATAGATGACGAGACAACTTCATGAAGACACGATGATGGAGATCATGGTGTCATGCCGGTGACGATGATGATCATGGCGCCCCGAAGATGGAGATCAAAAGGAGCAAAATGATATTGGCCATATCATGTCACTATTTGATTGCATGTGATGTTTATCATGTTTTACATCTTATTTGCTTAGAACGACGATAGCTAAAATAAGATGATCCCTCGCAATAATTTCAAAAAAAGTGTTCCCCCTAACTGTGCACCGTTGCGAAGGTTCGTTATTTCGAAGCACCACGTGATGATCGGGTGTGATAGATTCTAACGTTCGAATACAACGGGTGTAAGCCAGATTTACACACGCAATACACTTAGGTTGACTTGACGAGCCTAGCATGTACAGACATGGCCTCGGAACATAGAAGACCGAAAGGTCGAACATGAGTCGTATAGAAGATACGATCAACATGAAGATGTTCACCAATGATGACTAGTCCGTCTCACGTGATGATCGGACACGACCTAGTTGACTCGGATCATGTATCACTTAGATGACTAGAGGGATGTCTATCTGAGTGGGAGTTCATTAAATAATCATATGAACTTAATTATCATGAACATAGTCAAAAGGACTTTGCAAATTATGTCGTAGCTTACGCTTT
The DNA here is from genome assembly GCF_003073215.2 of Triticum urartu. Lineage (NCBI taxonomy): Eukaryota > Viridiplantae > Streptophyta > Magnoliopsida > Poales > Poaceae > Triticum > Triticum urartu. Next base: position 732,713,656 of record NC_053023.1, on the reverse strand, counting down.
AGTACTACTGTTTTAGATATGTTCCTAGAGAAAATTTAGTTGAAAGTTGATAGTAGCAATTATGCGGACTGGGTCCGTAAACTGAGGATTGTCCTCATTTCTGCGCAGAAGTATTATGTCCCTAATGCACCGCTCAGTGAGCTGAACCTCGAGCGTCGGTTGTGGATGTTGCGAACATATGACGTACACGCTTTGATGACTACATGATAGTTCAGTGCGTAATGCTAAATGGTTTAAAATTGAGGCACCAGAGACATTTTTGAAACATCGCAGAACATATGAGATGTTCCAAGGACTGAAATTGGGATTTCAGGCTAGTGCCCGCGTCAAGAGGTATGAGACCTATGACAAGTTTCCTAAGCCTGAAAACTAAGGAGAAAAGCTCAATCGTTGAGCATGTGCTCAGATTGTATGAGTACTACAGTCGCTTGAATCGAGTGGGAGTTAATCTTCCAGATGAGATAGTGATGGTTCTCCAAAGCCACTGTCACCAAGCTACTAGAGCTTCGTGATGAACTATAACATATCAGGGATAGATATGATCCTTGAGCTATTCGCGACACCGTGAAATAGAAATCAAATAGGAGCATCAATTGTTGATGGTTAGTAAAACCACTAGTTTCAAGAAGGGCAAGGGCTAGAAAGGGATACTTCATGAAATGACAAATCAGTTGCTGCTCTAGTGAAGAAACCCAAAGTTGAACCCGAGCCCGAGACTAAGTGCTTCTGTAATAAGGGGAACGGTCACTGAAGCAGAACCACCCTAGATACTTGGTAGATGAGAAGGCTGGAAGGTTGACAGAAGTATGTATTGGACATACATTATATTAAATGTGTATTTTACTAGTACTCCTAGTAGCACCAGGGTATTAGATACCGGTTCGGTTGCTAAGTGTTAGTAACTCGAAATAAAAGGCTACAGAATAAACGGAGACTAGCCAAAGGTGAGACGATGATATGTGTTGGAAGAGTTTCCAAGGTTGATGTGATCAAACATCGCACGCTCCGTCTACCATCAGGATTGGGGTTAAACCTAAATAATTGTTATTTGGTGTTTGCGTTGAGCGTAGACATGATTGGATTATGTTTATCGCAATACGGTTATTCATTTAAGGAGAATAATGGTTACTCTGTTTATTTGAATAATACCTTCAATGGTCTTGCACCTAAAATGAATGGTTTATTGAATCCCGATCGTAGTGATACACATGTTCATGCCAAAAGATATAAGATAGTAATGATAATACCACATACTTGTGGCACTGCAGTTTGAATCATAATGGTATAAAACGCATGAAGAAGATCCATGTTGATGGATCTTTGGACTCACTTGATTTTGAATCACTTGAGACATGCGAATCATGCCTATTGGTATATATGCATGAAGAAATTCCATACAGATGGATCGTTTGGGCTCACTTGATTTTGAATCACTTGAGACATGCAAATCATACCGCATGGGCAAGATGACTGAAAGGCCTCGTTTCAGTAAGATGGAACAAGAAAGCAACTTGTTGGAAGTAATACATCTTGATGTGTGCAGTCCAATGAGTGCTGAGGCATGTAGTGGATATCGTTATGTTCTTACTTCACAGATAATTTGAGTAGAGGCTGAGTATATTTACTTGATGAATCACGAGTCTGAATTATTGAAAGGTTCAAGTAATTTCAGGGTGAATTTGAATGATCGTCGTGACAAGAGGATAAAATATCTATGATATGATCATAGAGATGAATATATGAATTACGAGTTTGGCACAGAATTAAGACATTGTGGAAATTGTTTCACAACTAATACAGCCTGGAACACCATAGTGTGATGGTGTGTCCGAACATCTTAACTGCACCCTATTGGATATGATGCATACCATGATGTTTCTTATCGAATTACCACGATAGTTTATGGGTTAGGCATTAAAGACAACCACATTCACTTTAAATAGGGCACCACGTAATTCCGATGAGATGACACCGTATGAACTATGGTTTAGAGAAACCTAAGCTGTCATTTGTTAAAAGGTTTGGGGCTGCGACGCTTATGTGAAAAGGTTTCAGGCTGATAAGTTCGAACCCAAAGCGGATAAATGCATCTTCATAGGACACCCAAAACAGTTGGGTATACCTCCTGTCTCAGATCCGAAAGCAATATGGGATTGTTTCTAGAATCGGGTCCTTTCTCGAGGAAAAGTTTCTCTCGAAAGAATTGAGTGGGAGGATGGTGGAGACTTGATGAGGTTATTGAACCGTCACTTCAACTAGTGTGTAGCAGGGCACAGGGAGTTGTTCCTGTGGCACCTACACCAATTGAAGTGGAAGCTTATGATAGTGATCATGAAACTTTGGATCAAGTCACTACCAAACCTCGTAGGATGACAAGGATGCGTACTACTTCAGAGTGGTACGTAATCCTGTCTTGGAAGTCATGTTGCTAGACAACAATGAACCTACGAGCTATGGAGAAGCGATGGTGGGCCCGGATTCCAAAAATGGCTCGAGGCCATAAAATCCGAGAGAGGATCCATATATGAAAACAAAGTGTAGACTTTGGAAGAACTACTTGATGGTCGTAAGGCTGTTAGGTACATATGGATTTTAAAAGGAAGACGGAAAATGATGGTAAGTATCACCATTAAGAAAGCTCGACTTGTCGTTAAGATGTTTTCCGACAAGTTCAAGGAGTTGACTACGATGAGACTTTCTCACTCGTAGCGATGCTAAGAGTCTGTTGGAATTATATTAGCGATTGCTGCATTATTTATGAAATCTTGCAGATAGGATGTCAAAACATTGTTTCCTCGACGATTTTCTTGAGGAAAGGTTGTATGTGATACAACCAGAAGGTTTTGTCAGTCCTGAAAAATGCTAACAAGTATGCAAAGCTCCAGCAATCCTTCTAAGGACTGGAGTAAGCATCTCGGAGTTGGAATGTACGCTTTGATGAGATGATCAAAGCTTTTGGGTTTATACAAAGTTTATGAGAAACTTGTATTTCCAAAGAAGTGAGTGAGGAGCACTATAGAATTTCTGATGAGTATATGTTGTTGACATATTGTTGATCAGAAATGATGTAGAATTTCTGGAAAGCATATAGGGTTATTTGAAAAGTGTTTTTCAATGGAAAACCTGGATTAAGCTACTTGAACATTGAGCATCAAGATCTATAAGGATAGATCAAAACGCTTAATGGTACTTTCAAATGAGCACATACCTTGACATGATCTTGAAGGTGTTCAAGATGGATCAGTCAAAGAAGGAGTTCTTGCCTGAGTTGTAAGGTATGAAGTTATGAAGTTAAAGCTCGACCACGGCAGGAGAAAGAGGAAGGACGAAGGTCGTCCCCTATGCTTTTTTCATAGGCTCTATACAGTATGCCATGCTGAGTACCGCACCTGATGTGTGCCTTGCCACATGTCTGGCAAGAGGGTACAAAGGTGATCTAGGAGTAGATCACCAGATAGCAGTCAAAATTATCCTTAGAGGAATAAGGATATGTTTCTCGGTTATGGAGGTGATAAAGAGTTCGACGTAAAGAGTTACATCGATGCAAGCTTAACACCTATCCGGATAGCTCTGAGTAGAGATACCGGATATGTATAATGGAGCAATAATTTAGAATAGCTCCAAGTAGAACAGTTATTTGAAATGGCTCCAGATATAGCATAGAGATTTACGAAGTACATACGGATCTGAATGTTGCAGACCCGTTGACTAAAACCTCTCTCACAAGCATAACATGATCAAACCCAGAACTCATTGAGTGTTAATCACATAGTGATTTGAACTAGATTGTTGACTCTAGTAAACTCTTTGGATGTTGGTCACATGGTGATGTGACCTGTGAGTGTTAAACACATGGCGATGTGAACTAGATTATTGACTCTAGTGCAAGTGGGAGACTGTTGGAAATATGCCCTAGAGGCAATAATAAATTGGTTATTATTATATTTCCTTGTTCATGATAATCGTTTATTATCCATGCTAGAATTGTATTGATAGGAAACTCAGATACATGTGTGGATACATAGACAACACCATGTCCCTAGTAAGCCTCTAGTTAACTAGCTCGTTGATCAATAGATGGTTACGGTTTCCTGACCATGGACATTGGATGTCATTGATAACGGGATCACATCATTAGGAGAAGGATGTGATGGACAAGACCCAATCCTAAGCTTAGCACAAAGATCGTGTAGTTTGTATGCTAAAGCTTTTCTAAATGTCAAGTATCATTTCCTTAGACCATGAGATTGTGCAACTCCCGGATACCGTAGGAATGCTTTGGGTGTGCCAAACGTCACAACGTAACTGGGTGGCTATAAAGGTGCACTACGGGTATCTCCGAAAGTGTCTGTTGGGTTGGCACGAATCGAGACTGGGATTTGTCACTCCGTGTGACGGAGAGGTATCTCTGGGCCCACTCGATAGGACATCATCATAATGTGCACAATGTGACCAAGGAGTTGATCACGGGATGATGTGTTACGGAACGAGTAAAGAGACTTGCCGGTAACGAGATTGAACAAGGTATCGGATACCGACGATCGAATCTCGGGCAAGTACAATACCGCTGGACAAAGGGAATTGAATACGGGATTGATTGAATCCTCAACATCGTGGTTCATCCGATGAGATCATCGTGGAACATGTGGGAGCCAACATGGGTATCCAGATCCTGCTGTTGGTTATTGACCGGAGAGTCGTCTTGGTCATGTCTGCATGTCTCCCGAACCCATAGGGTCTACACACTTAAGGTTCGGTGACGCTAGGGTTGTAGAGATATTACTATTGTTGGAGAACGTAGCAGAAAACAAAAATTTTCCTACGGTTTCACCAAGATCCATCTAGGAGTTCATCTAGCAATGAGTGATTAGATGCATCTACGTACCTTGTAGATCGCAAGCGGAAGCGTTCAAAGAACGGGGATGAGGTAGTCGTACTCGACGTGATTCGAATCACCGAAGATCCTAGCACCGAACGGACGGTACCTCCGCGTTCAACACACGTACGGTTAGTGTAACGTCTCCTTCTTCTTGATCCAGCAAGAGGGAAGGAGAAGTTGAGGAAGATGGCTCCAGCAGCAGCACGACGGCGTGGTGGTGATAGAGCTGCAGTACTCCGTTAGGGCTTCGCCAAGCGCTATGGAGGAGGAGGAGGTGTTGGAGAGGGAGAAGGAGGCAACCAAAGGCTTGAGATGAAAGCCCTCCTTCCCCCACTATATATAGGAGGGCCAAGGGGGGGGGGGGCGCCGGCCCTAGGAGATCCAATCTCCTAGGGTGGGGCGGCGGCCAAGGGGGGTTTCCCTCCCCCCCAAGGCACCTAGGAGGTGCCTTCCCCTCCTAGGACTCTTTCCCCTTGTAACCCTAGGCGCATGGGCCTCTTGGGGCTGGTGCCCTTGGCCCATGCAGGCCAAGGCGCACCCCCTACAGCCCATGTGGCCCCCCGGGATAGGTGGCCCCACCCGGTGGGCCCCCGGGACCCTTCCGGTGGTCCCGGCACAATACCGATGACCCCGAAACTTGTCCCGATGGCCGAAACAGGACTTCCTATATATAATTCTTTACCTCCGGACCATTCCGGAACTCCTCGTGACGTCCGGGATCTCATCCGGGACTCCGAACAACATTCGGGTTACTGCATATACATATCCCTACAACCCTAGCGTCACCGAACCTTAAGTGTGTAGAGCCCACGGGTTTGGGAGACATGTAGACATGACCGAGACGACTCTTCGGTCAATAACCAACAGCGGGATCTGGATACCCATGTTGGCTCCCACATACTCCACAATGATCTCATCAGATGAACCACGATGTCGAGGATTCATGCAACCCCGTATGCAATTCCCTTTGTCAATCGGTATGTTACTTGCCCGAGATTCGATCGTCGGTATCCCAATACCTCGTTCAATCTTGTTACCGGCAAGTCACTTTACTCGTACCGTAATGCATGATCCCGTGACCAGACACTTGGTCACTTTGAGATCATTATGATGATGCATTACCGAGTGGGCCCAGTGATACCTCTCCGTCATACGGAGTGACAAATCCCAGTCTCGATCTGTGTCAACCCAACAGACACTTCCGGAGATACCTGTAGTGCACCTTTATAGTCACCCAGCTACGTTGTGATGTTTGGTACACCCAAAGCACTCCTACGGTATCCGGGAGTTACACGATCTCATGGTCAAAGGAAAAGATACTTGACATTGAAAAAGCTCTAGCAAACGAACTACACGATCTTACGCTATGCTTAGGATTGGGTCTTGTCCATCACATCATTCTCCTAATGATGTGATCCCGTTATCAATGACATCCAATATCCATAGCCAGGAAACCATGACTATCTATTGATCAACGAGCTAGTCAACTAGAGGCTTACTAGGGACATTTTGGTGTCTGTTATTCACACATGTATTACGATTTCCGGATAATACAATTATAGCATGAATAAAGACAATTATCATGAACAAAGAAATATAATAATAATGCTTTTATTATTGCCTCTAGGGCATATTTCCAACAGTCTCCCACTTGCACTAGAGTCAATAATCTAGTTACATTGTGATGAATCGAACACCCATGGAATTCTGGTGTTGATCATGTTTTGCTCTAGGGAGAGGTTTAGTCAACGGATCTGCTACATTCAGGTCCATATGTACTTTACAAATCTCTATGTCTCCATCTTGAACATTTTCACAAATGGAGTTGAAGCGACGCTTGATGTGCCTTGTCTTCTTGTGAAACCTGGGCTCCTTGGCAAGTGCAATAGCTCCAGTGTTGTCACAAAAAAGTTTGATTGGCCCCGACGCATTGGGTATGACTCCTAGGTCGGTGATGAACTCCTTCACCCATATTGCTTCATGTGCTGCCTCCGAGGCTGCCATGTACTCCGCTTCACATGTAGATCCCGCCACGACGCTCTGCTTGCAACTGCACCAGCTAACTGCCCCACCATTCAAAATATACACGTATCCGGTCTGTGACTTAGAGTCATCCAGATCTGTGTCGAAGCTAGCGTCGATGTAACCCTTTACGACGAGCTCTTCGTCACCTCCATAAACGAGAAACATTTCCTTAGTCCTTTTCAGGTACTTCAGGATATTCTTGACCGCTGTCCAGTGTTCCTTGCCGGGATTACTTTGGTACCTTCCTACCAAACTTACGGCAAGGTTTACATCAGGTCTGGTACACAGCATGGCATACATAATAGAACCTATGGCTGAGGCATAGGGGATGACGCTCATCTCTTCTATATCTTCTGCCGTGGTCGGACATTGAGCTGAGCTCAATCTCACACCTTGCAAAACAGGCAAGAACCCTTTGTTGGACTGATCCATTTTGAACTTCTTCAAAATCTTATCAAGGTATGTGCTTTGTGAAAGACCTATGAGGCGTCTCGATCTATCCCTATAGATCTTGATGCCTAATATATAAGCATCTTCTCCAAGGTCCTTCATTGAAAAACTCTTATTCAAGTAGGCCTTGATGCTGTCCAAGAGTTCTATATCATTTCCCATCAAAAGTATGTCATCTACATATAATATGAGAAATGCTATAGAGCTCCCACTCACTTTCTTGTAAACGCAGGCTTCTCCATAAGTCTGCGTAAACCCAAACGCTTTGATCATCTCATCAAAGCGAATGTTCCAACTCCGAGATGCTTGCACCAGCCCATAAATCGAGCGTTGGAGCTTGCACACCTAGTTAGCATTCTTAGGATCGACAAAACCTTCCGGCTGCATCATATACAACTCTTCCTTAAGGAAACCATTAAGGAATGCCGTTTTGACGTCCATTTGCCATATCTCATAATCGTAGAATGCGGCAATTGCTAACATGATTCGGACGGACTTTAGCTTCGCTACCGGTGAGAAAGTCTCATCGTAGTCAACTCCTTGAACTTGTCGATAACCCTTAGCGACAAGCCGAGCTTTATAGATGGTCACATTACCATCCGCGTCTGTCTTCTTCTTAAAGATCCATTTATTTTTTATGGCTCGCCGCTCAATAGGCAAGTCAGTCAAAGTCCATACTTCATTTTCATACATGGATCCTATCTCGGATTTCATGGCTTCTAGCCATTTGTCGGAATCCGAGCCCGCCATCGCTTCTTCATAGTTCGAAGGTTCACTGTTGTCTAACAACATGATTTCCAAGACAGGGTTGCCGTACCACTCTGGTGCGGAACGTGTCCTTGTGGACCTTCGAATTTCAGCAGGAGCTTGATCAGAAGTATCTTGATCATTATCATTAACTTCCTCTCTAGTCGGTGCAGGCACCTCAGGAACATTTTCTTGAGTTGCGCCATTTTCCGGTTCAAGGGGTAATACTTCATCAAGTTCTACTTTCCTCCCACTTACTTCTTTCGAGAGAAACTCTTTCTCCAGAAAGAGTCCGTTCTTGGCAACAAAGATCTTGCCTTCGGATCTTAGGTAGAAGGTATACCCAATGGTTTCCTTAGGGTATCCTATGAAGACGCATTTTTCCGACTTGGGTTCGAGCTTCTCATGTTGAAGTTTCTTGACATAAGCATCGCATCCCCAAACTTTTAGAAACGACAGCTTAGGTTTCTTGCCAAACCATAATTCATACGGTGTCGTCTCAACGGATTTAGACGGAGCCCTATTTAAAGTGAATGTAGCTGTCTCTAGAGCGTATCCCCAAAAAGATAGCGGTAAATCGGTAAGAGACATCATAGACCGCACCATATCCAATAGAGTGCGATTACGACGTTCGGACACACTGTTACGCTGAGGTGTTCCAGGCGGCGTGAGTTGTGAAACGATTCCACATTTCCTTAAGTGTGTGCCAAATTCGTGACTCAAGTATTCTCCTCCACGATCTGATCGTAGAAACTTGATTTTCCTGTCACGTTGATTTTCAACCTCACTCTGAAATTCCTTGAACTTATCAAAGGTTTCAGACTTGTGTTTCATTAAGTAGACATACCCATATCTACTCAAGTCATCAGTGAGGGTGAGAACATAACGATAGCCACCGCGAGCCTCAACACTCATTGGACCGCACACATCAGTATGTATGATTTCCAATAAGTTGGTTGCTCGCTCCATTGTTCCTGAGAACGGAGTCTTGGTCATCTTACCCATGAGGCATGGTCGCACGTGTCAAATGATTCATAGTCAAGAGACTCTAAAAGTCCATCTGCATGGAGCTTCTTCATGCGTTTGACACCTATGTGACCAAGGCGGCAGTGCCACAAGTATGTGGGACTGTCATTATCAACCTTACATCTTTTGGTACTCACACTGTGAATATGTGTAGCATTACGCTCGAGATTCATTAAGAATAAACCATTGACCATCGGAGCATGACCATAAAACATATCTCTCATATAAATAGAACAACCATTATTCTCGGATTTAAATGAGTAGCCATCTCGTATTAAACGAGATCCCGATACAATGTTCATGCTCAAAGCTGGCACTAAATAACAATTATTAAGGTTTAAAACTAATCCCGAAGGTAAATATAGAGGTAGCGTGCCGACGGCGATCACATTGACCTTGGAACCATTCCCGGCGCGCATCGTCACCTCGTCCTTTGCTAGTCTCCGCTTATTCCGCAGCCCCTGCTTTGAGTTACAAATGTGAGCAACTGCACCGGTATCAAATACCCAGGAGCTACTACGGGTACTAGTAAGGTACACATCAATTACATGTATATCATATATACCTTTTGTTTTGCCGGCCTTCTTGTCTGCTAAGTATTTGGGGCAGTTCCGCTTCCAGTGACCCTTCCCTTTGCAATAAAAGCACTCCGTCTCAGGCTTGGGTCCATTCTTTGACTTCTTCCCGGCAGCTTGCTTGCCGGGCGCGGCAACTTCCTTGCCGTCCTTCTTGGAGTTCTTTTTACCCTTGCCCTTCTTGAACTTAGTGGTTTTATTCACCATCAACACTTGATGTTCCTTCTTGACTTCTACCTCTGTTGATTTTAGCATTGCAAATACTTCAGGAATGGTCTTTTCCATCCCCTGCATATTGAAGTTCATCACAAAGCTCTTGTAGCTTGGTGGAAGCGACTGGAGGATTCTGTCAATGACCGCGTCATCCGGGAGATTAACTCCCAGCTGAGTCAAGCGGTTATGTAACTCAGACATAGTGAGTATGTGCTCACTGACAGAACTATTTTCCTCCATCTTACAGCTGAAGAATTTGTCGGAGACTTCATATCTCTCGACCCGGGCATGAGCTTGGAAAACCATTTTCAGATCTTCGAACATCTCATATGCTCCATGTCTCTCAAAACGCTTTTGGAGCCCCGGCTCTAAGCTGTAAAGCATGCCGCACTGAACGAGGGAGTAGTCATCAGCACGTGTCTGCCAAGCGTTCATAACGTCTTGGTTCTGTGGGACGGGTGGATCACCTAGCGGTGCTTGTAGGACATAATCTTTCTTGGCAGCTTATGAGGATGATCCTCAGGTTCCGGACCTAGTCCGTATAGTTGCTGCCATCGTCTTTCAGCTTGGTTTTCTCTAGGAACGCGTTGAAGTTGAGGACTACGTTGGCCATTTGATCTACAAGACATATTGTAAATATTTTAGACTAAGTTCATGATAATTAAGTTCATCTAATCAAATTATTCAATGAACTCCCACTTAGATAGACATCCCTCTTCTAGTCATCTAAGTACTACATGATCCGAGTTAACTAGGCCGTGTCCGATCATCACGTGAGACGGACTAGTCAACGTCGGTGAACATCTTTATGTTGATCGTATCTGCTATACGACTCATGCTCGACCTTTCGGTCTTCTGTGTTCCGAGGCCATGTCTGTACATGCCAGGCTCGTCAAGTCAACCTAAGTGTTTTGCATGTGTAAATCTGTCTTACACCCGTTGTATGTGAACGTTTGAATCAAACACCCGATCATCACGTGGTGCATTGAAGCAACGAACTGTCGCAACGGTGCACAGTTAGGGGGAACACTTTCTTGAAATTATTATGAGGGATCATCTTATTTACTACCGTCGTTCTAAGTAAACAAGATGCAAAACATGATAAACATCAAATGCAATCAAATTATAATAGTGACATGATATGGCCAATATCACATAGCTCCTTTGATCTCCATCTTGGGGCTCCATGATCATCTTGTCACCGGCATGACACCATGATCTCCATCATCATGATCTCCATCATTGTGTCTCCATGAAGTTGCTCGCCAACTATTACTTCTACTACTATGGCTAACGCGTCTAGCAATAAAGTAAAGTAATTTACATGGCGTTTCTCAATGACACGCAGGTCATACAAAAATAAAGACAACTCCTATGGCTCCTGCCGGTTGTCATACTCATCGACATGCAAGTCGTGATTCCTATTACAATAGCATGAACAACTCATACATCACATATATATTATTCATCATTCATCACAACTTTGGCCATATCATATCACAAAGCACTTGCTGCAAAAACAAGTTAGACGTCCTCTAATTGTTGTTGCAAGTTTTACGTGGCTGAAGTAGGGTTCTAGCAAGAACGTTTTCTTACCTACGTGAAAGCCACAACGTGATTTGTCAACTTCTATTTACCCTTCATAAGGACCCTTTTCATCGAATCCGCTCCAACTAAAGTGGGAGAGACAGACACCCGCCAGCCACCTTATGCAATTAGTGCATGTTAGTTGGTGGAACCGGTCTCACGTAAGCGTACGTGTAAGGTTGGTCCGGGCCGCTTCATCCCACAATACCGTTGAAGCAAGATAAGACTAGTAGCGGCAAGAAAGTTGACAACATCAACGCCCACAACCAATTGTGTTCTACTCATGCAAGAGAACTACACATAGACCTAGCTCTGAAACCACTGTTGGGGAACGTAGCAGAAAACAAAAATTTTCCTACGGTTTCACCAAGATCCATCTAGGAGTTCATCTAGCAACGAGTGATTAGATGCATCTACGTACCTTGTAGATCGCAAGCGGAAGCGTTCAAAGAACGGGGATGAGGTAGTCGTACTCGACGTGATTCGAATCACCGAAGATCCTAGCACCGAACGGACGGTACCTCCACGTTCAACACACGTACGGTTAGTGTAACGTCTCCTTCTTCTTGATCCAGCAAGAGGGAAGGTGAAGTTGAGGAAGATGGCTCCAGCAGCAGCATGACGGCGTGGTGGTGATGGAGCTGCAGTACTCCGTCAGGGCTTCGCCAAGCGCTATGGAGGAGGAGGAGGTGTTGGAGAGGGAGAAGGAGGCAACCAAAGGCTTGAGATGAAAGCCCTCCTTCCCCCACTATATATAGGAGGGCCAAGGGGGGAGGGGCGCCGGCCCTAGGAGATCCAATCTCCTAGGGGGGGCGGCGGTCAAGGGAGGTTTCCCTCCCCCCCCAAGGCACCTAGGAGGTGCCTTCCCCTCCTAGGACTCTTCCTCCTTGAAACCCTAGGTGCATGGGCCTCTTGGGGCTGGTGCCCTTGGCCCATGTAGGCCAAGGCGCACCCCTACAGCCCATGTGGACCCCCGGGACAGGTGGCCCCACCCGGTGGACCCCCGGGACCCTTCCGGTGGTCCCGGTACAATACCGATGACCCCGAAACTTGTCCCGATGCCCGAAACAGGACTTCCCATATATAAATCTTTACCTCCGGACCATTCCAGAACTCCTCCTGACGTCCGGGATCTCATCCAGGACTCCTAACAACATTTGGGTTACTGCATATACATATCCCTACAACCCTAGCGTCACCTAACCTTAAGTGTGTAGACCCTACGGGTTCGGGAGATATGTAGACATGACCGAGACGACTCTCCGGTCAATAACCAACAGCGGGATCTGGATACCCATGTTGGCTCCCACATACTCCACGATGATCTCATCGGGATGAACCACGATGTCGAGGATTCATGCAACCCCGTATGCAATTCCCTTTGTCAATCGGTATGTTACTTGCCCGAGATTCGATCGTCGGTATCCCAATACCTCGTTCAATCTTGTTACCGGCAAGTCACTTTACTCGTACCGTAATGCATGATCCCGTGACCAGACACTTGGTCACTTTGAGCTCATTATGATGATGCATTACCGAGTGGGCCCAGTGATACCTCTCCGTCATACGGAGTGACAAATCCCAGTCTCGATCTGTGTCAACCCAACAGACACTTTCGGAGATACCTGTAGTGCACCTTTATAGTCACCCAGTTACGTTGTGATGTTTGGTACACCCAAAGCACTCCTACGGTATCCGGGAGTTACACGATCTCATGGTCAAAGGAAAAGATACTTGACATTGAAAAAGCTCTAGCAAACGAACTACACGATCTTACGCTATGCTTAGGATTGGGTCTTGTCCATCACATCATTCTCCTAATGATGTGATCCCGTTATCAATGACATCCAATATCCATAGCCAGGAAACCATGACTATCTATTGATCAACGAGCTAGTCAACTAGAGGCTTACTAGGGACATGTTGGTGTCTGTTATTCACACATGTATTACGATTTCCGGATAATACAATTATAGCATGAATAAAGACAATTATCATGAACAAAGAAATATAATAATAATGCTTTTATTATTGCCTCTAGGGCATATTTCCAACAACTATGTGGTAACCCGAAAGTTGTTCGGAGTCCCGGATGAGATCCCGGACATCACGAGGAGTTCCAGAATGGTCCGGAGGTAAAGATTTATATATAGGAAGTCCTATTTTGGCCACCGGAAAATGTTCGGGATTTTTCGGTATTGTACCGGGAAGGTTCTAGAAGGTTCCGGAGTGGGGCCCACCTGCATGGGGGGACCCACATGAACGTGGGTAGTGGGGGCAAGGCCCCACACCCCTGTTCAAGGCGCACCAAGATCCCTCCTTAGAAGGAATAAGATCATATCCCGAAGTGATAAGATCAAGATCCCTAAAAAGGGGGATAACAATCGGTGGGGAAGGGAAATGATGGGATTTCTTTCCCCCACCTTTGCCAACGCCCCAATGGACTTGGAGGACAAGAAACCAGCCCCTCCACCCCTATATATAGTGGGGGGTGCATGGGAGCCGCACCCTAGCCCCTGGCGCCTCCCTCTCCCCTCGTAACACCTCTCCCTCTCGCTGAGCTTGGCGAAGCCCTGGCGAGATTCCCGCTGCTTCCACCACCACGCCGTCATGCTGCTGGATCTCCATCAACCTCTCCTTCCCCCTTGCTGGATCAAGAAGGAGGAGACGTCTTCCCCAACCGTACGTGTGTTGAACGCGGAGGTGCCGTCCGTTCGGCGCTCGATCATCGGTGATTTGGATCACGACGAGTACGACTCCATCAACCCCGTTCTCTTGAAAGCTTCCGCTTGCGATCTACAAGAGTATGTAGATGCACTCCTCTCTCTCGTTGCTAGATGACTCCATAGATTGATCTTGGTGATGCGTAGAAAATTTTAAAATTCTGCTACGTTCACCAACATGAAAAGCATGTAGAGGACAGCATGCTAGAGTTCTTGAAGCGCCTCAAATACAATGAAGATATACTACTTCCTTACAACTTCGAGTGTGTCACACTGTCTTGTACTATACAAATTCTCTGTTTTTGCCTACTAGCTAGCTACATGTTTTTGCTTACATATGCCCGGTTAATTAAGACATGCAAACGTGTGTGCATGCAGATTTCACTGGATCTTGTGTATCATTAAAGTTGACGCCGGAATAGTTGAAATACTGGACTCACTACTGAAAGCAAATACTGACTATAACATCTTGTTTGGGATAGTCAACAGGTAATTTCAATCATTATTAACTATATATCTCGGCCTATTTAGTTCATTATTTCATGATATGAACTATTTAATAACCCTTTTATTCATTTTCTTTGTCGGCGGGCAGGGCTTGGGCAAGGTTCATCAGCGTCACTCCAGGCGAATGGAAACAAAAGCTGAAATGGTTTCGACCCAAGGTAAGTAATTAAGTAGTACTAGCTAGCTAGCTGCCATCTCTTTAATTATCATGCTTGATTAATTATTATCTGATCAAATTCCATTCTCGTAAAGGCCCTGAAGCAGGCGCAGGGGACTGATCTGTGTGCATACTGCGTTTGCGAGAACATTCGCATGATGGCGTCCGAAAGGAGCAGATCTCAAAGACAGGAATGGGTACGTTTGTCAGAACACTATTCACAATTTTTACACCATTATCGATATCTAGTCACACAACTAATACACATGCATATTGATCTCCTTCTTAACAGTTCACAGAGGTGCGGGACAAGCTCCTAGAAACGGAGCGCGTACAAGCACTTCAAGAGGAAATAGCGGGATTTTTGCTCGACTAGGTCATAGATACGAAGGGAGAATACCATTACCCGCTACCGCCCCCATGAACCACTTCCAATTGTCATCATGCTCCGAAGGCACCAATTAGGCTAATGCCACTGGCTCCGAAGACAACATGTAGGAGAAATTGTATATAGCTATACACATGTGTGTATGTGTGAATTAATATGGTGGTTTGTGAGACATTTGATGATATATATATGATTGGTTCTACTAGAAATTCTATTTATATATATATATATAACGTGTACAATGTGTAGTACCGTAAAATAGCAGCAAACGAAAAAGAATTAAATGGAAAACACAAAATTAAATGAAAAAGAAATCATAAAACCAAAAAAACGGTGTTACCAACCGGTACTAAAGGGCTCCCGGCCCCCGGAGCTGGCTCGTGCCACGTGGTTGCCCTTTAGCACCGGTTCGTGCTGAACCGGTACTAAAGGGGGGGGGGGGGCTTTAGTGCCCACACTTTAGTGCCGGTTATGGAACCGGCACTAAAGAGCCTTACGAACCGGTGCTATTGCGCGGTTCTGCAGTAGTGGGGATTGACGAAGTCATCACAGGCTTCTTCGTAGTCGACAGGAAGGTCTCCTCCCACTGAATGCACATTGCTAAAAGGCCTCAATCAAATCCAAAAAAATGCAACCACCAATGTCAAGCCTAGGGTTTGAACTCTGCTTGAGTGGGGATGCCACTACCCTCCTAACCATTCAAACACTCGTTGGTTCACCGCCCGGTATGCGCTTTTAACATATAATGGACTATTAAAAGCATATACCAAGATCAAAGATACATACTAGTCATCTAAAAAAGGATAAGTAGTTATAGTGTCCAAATTAATGATATAAAACTAGTGTCAAAGAATTAAAAAAAATACTCCCTCCGTCCCAAATTCCTTGTCCCGAAAATGGATGTGTCTAAAAGTATTTTTAGTCCTAGATACATTCATTTTATTTATTTTCGCGACAAGTAATTCAGGATAGAAGGACTAGCATGCAATCGTGCGAGCGCCTTTTATTTTGAAACATGTGCGAGCGTCGTCAAAACAATGGAGAAGAAGTCATATTTCCAAAAAATAATTGCGAGGTCCAGAGTACGTTATCACCGTGGACTTAAGCCTTTGGTCCAACAGTGACCAAAATGGAACCTTTCTTTCTTGAGCTGCGACCAAAATGGAGATAGCCAAGATAAAAAAAAAACAAGGACATTGCACTTGTTCGTGTGGAATTTCTGGTGTCCACGCATCATACATTTGTTCCTGAAGCAACCGTCGTGCTGCCACCTCCCACCAACGAGGAGATGATATGTTGCACATCCCTACTGGCTGCACGCTGGCTTCATCGAAAGCAAAAAACTGCAAGATCTTGGTCGCACATGCCCATACCCTATTTGGCGCTTCGGCCGCTGGTTCTTCCTATACACGTACATAGAGCACACCCCCTTCGAGCAATTGGTCCAACCCATAATCGTGAAAAACATTACCCGCTGGACAATTATGGGAAGCTTCTAGCTTCCCTGCCAGTTTCGGGAAGCTTCTAGACGATTTTCGACCATTTTTTTTGTTTTTTTATTCTTTTGCTCTTTGTTTTTAGTTTTTACTATCTTTTTTTCTTTTCTTTTCTTCTCTTTTTCATATATTCATTTTTATTTTTTGGACTTATTTTTTTCTTTTTCTTTAAGAGATCTGTAGAAAACGGTGGGAGCGAGCGAGTTTCCTTTTTTAGAAATCGTGAGTGAGGAAGTCGTGGCATATCCTGGCGCTTTAGGGCCTGTTACTATGCATTTTGCAAACGGCCGCTTGAAGCCCTCCAAGCTGGGCCCGCCTGTTTAGTTTTTTTTTCCTTTTTCTGTTTTTACAATTTGTTTGAACACTTTAAACAATCGGCGAAGTTTTTTGAAAAATGATGAATTTTTCATGTTTTTGAACTTTTTACAGAATTTGATGAACTATTTAAAATTGATGATTTTTTTGAAATTTGATAAAATGTTTTCAAATTCGTGAACTGTTTTTCAAAATGATTTTTTAAAATCGGAGAACATTTACAAATTTGACGAATTTTCAAATCAATATTTTTTTAAGTTCATGAACTTTTTTTAAAAATCCATGAATTTTTTAAATTCACGATTTTTTTGTTTTTGGTGATTTTGTCTTTAGGGTTTTTTTTTTCTGAAAGGTGAACGTGTACATGGGCGGGCCAACCAGCGCCAGCACGTTGGCGCCAAGGAGCTCCCCTGACGTCAGAAGCGCCGAATAGGAGCTCCCGGGAGTCGTGCGAGCGAGCGACAGGAGAGCGTATCGTGTACTCCCAAGGATGGAGTACTCCAGCTGCTCCCTGCACAGCACAACCCTTGGATGAAATATGTAGGTATAGGATCCAACCAGAACGTTCTCATCGGTGCAATTTGCAGAAAGCTCCCCATATAAGGAAATAATAGGCACTTCCATGACCTAGCGTCCCTCCAAAAGATGTGCTGCCCCAGTTTTGGAACAGAAACACCACGCACATCATGTACCTATGGTGGCTGATCGTTTCCTGATGCCTTTAGTTTCATTTAAACACATATAAAGATGACAAGAGATCTCCGGTACAGATTACCACAAAAACAAAAAAAAGTTTTATCAAACAGACAGATCATGTATTTTGCAAGATAATATACAAAAACAAAAATATACTCCATAGGAACTGCACAACACAAACATTAAGCAAGCTGATTTTACAAGGTAAAAAAAAGCAAGCTGATTTTACAAGGTAAATCTAATTTAAAGAAAATCCAGAATTGGTAAGTCCATGAACCAAGATATGAATTGATCAAATTTGCACCAGAAAAGCAATGTCGGGTGTATTAACCACCTTTGTCAAATTAGAAGGCAATGCACGAACAACTATTGGAATACTTGAAACTTAAATAGTAAAATGGTAGTATTACTTTACACACTTTATGTACAAAATAACATGAATGTTTTGTCAACAGTACTCATGACAACGCGTATAGATCTACCAGGATGCACATAACTAGAGTGCAACCCCACTATTATTTACAACCCAAGGTATAGCAAATACACATATTGCAGCAACAGATTTAACTTGGTGTACAAGCTATATTAGAAGAATGGAACTAGGTTGAACCACATGAACAAAGGACATCTTTGATCTTTCATCGATTATTTAACACAAAGTATGGTACAGACAGATGTCCACTCCCCTGGATTATGCTGCAAAAGATGAAACAAGTTCAAGTCAGACCTGCACCAAATACTCAATATGTTTTAATCGACGAGGAGGACAATGTACAAACCATTTCAGCTGTCACATTTGATTTGGTCAGTAGAACAATGTACTGATCCTAGACCTTTTTGGAAGTTACTTGCTCTGCAAACAAGAAGAGATTGAATTACAAAAACCTGAAACAACACATAATATTTCTAAATTAAGTTTATTTACCTTTTTATTTTTCTTCATGGTCTCCTCTGAACCCTCTTATCACTACCCTTTGTGTTTGCAACATTGTGCGGATGGATTTTGATTACCCTGAGTACAAGAATATACATTTGCCATGGCATCATGGCATTATGTTGTGGACACATAGCACTAAAATGCTAAATCTGTAGGAATGTAATGCCACTTTTTTACAACTGAACGAGGAAGACCAAAGAGCTAATACAGTTATCTAAACATCTCAGCCATTGGCGGCTATCTCGCCCGCATCCGATCCCCAATTCTTGTTCATGCCGGATGATCGTGTTGGGTAAATTGTGACCGCGTATGATCACATCGGGTGAGTAACAGCCGCTTTGTCACAGTACTAACTTATGGGCTAACAGGACACATTTTGGCCAAGTATCCTACAAAGAGACTCCCGAGAGCCAAAAGTATTAAAGGAATGGGCGCATCATGACATCATAATTTGTCTCGCCCGAATGAATTAGTTGGTACTAAAAATGTTAGAAATACTATAATTCATTATAAACCGAAATTGTCGCGATTTAGTTCAATGTAAATATTGAACGAATATATAGGGAAGCATCAGAAATTAGTGAAATGGTACACATTGTACAGGTAGATGAATCTTGGTCTTCTACCAACATACACTTCACGTTCAGGTGTTTGAACAGGTATTCGTCTCATGTACAGTACCAAGCAATGAGTAGCTAAAATTTTGCAGTCGCTAATTGCTGGAACATCTAGTCAAAGTAGAATATAGCAAGTCTTTTCAGTGAGTAATTTTCCTTGCGGCCGATAAACAGAGAAATCACCACATTTTACCCAAAATATAACTAGCTACATCTCAGGAGATCAGCATAAAAGGAACGATGGGATTACAACCAAAACGCACGATAATGTCACACAGTCGTAAGATCGAGGGGATTTCCATCGTGAAGGATAGAATCCAGCACAACATACCTGAAGACTTGAGTTCTCTACTCTGGTGGCAGCGGATGGCGGAGCTAGGCGTCGGGTGTGGTGGGATGGAGAATGGAGGAGGCGGAGATGGGGCGACTGTTCTGGGCATAGGAGCACAGTATGTCAGTACCGTTGCAGGCTCGGTCGACTGATGTGGCAGCGCAGCACACGGTGAGATCCGCCGCCGGAGCCTACCTAGTCTGGTCGTTCTATTCTAAACTAGGGGCACATCTGGAGGCAAGTGATCGGGAGATCACACTTATTCTGTACTAACACAGGGTGCTTTTTGCAAATTGTGAATGGTGAATCGTTCGAGTTGTATCCTGTGCTTACGTTATTGATCTACCCGTTGTGCTATGCATGGTGCAGCCGGAGTACTCAATCGGCTGGAGCACAGGATATTTTCCCCGAGCGACAGAACTAGAGTCATTGGCCGGCTCATGTCCGCCCGCCCCTATGGGCAGCAGTAAGGAACGGGCACCCCTCAAAAAACAAAAAAAGCAGGAATAGGCCGTCCCCATGTCGCCGATGCAACCTCACCGGATATCCACGTCGGCCCATTTAATCTATCCTCGCTTTGTGCAATGTATTTTCTCTTGAATTTTTTCAAGTGGCTCAAACACAGAAATTTCCTCTTTTCAATCATTTGCTTATCTCTGTAATACTATCAGTTAGGTGAAGACAGCACAACATTGAAGAGAAAATCCAGATACTTTGGCTGGAGTATGCGATACTAAACGCCTCCGGCACAAACAGGTGGCGAATTCGTGCTAAAGGAAAACATTGGCAGATGAGGGCCGCGGGAAACCACCCGAATCAACAAGCGCAGGAATCTGGAATCTCGGATCACGCTTTGGAGTCAGCAACAACACGACCGACTGATATTTGCCTGTCGACTCCCCCACTTTCTGACGAACAATGGAATGTACTACTCCTACTAGTGGTATCTTTTCCGTAAAGACAAAAGAGAAGAACGCTGTAGGAGTGTGCTGGAATATTATCGCTACAGGGAGCTTATATTCCCCGACTCCCAAGCGACCCAGCATCTGAGATTTATAAAAGATTTCCTCTGCCTCTTGTAGACTGCGAAGTAAAGCCGGGAGCAAAGCATCCGTCCGTGCTCGTTTTGGCTCCTGGGAGAATAACAACTGGTGGCCTGCGAACAACCGTCCGTGCTTACTTTGCCTCCTGGAGACCTCCAAGATGAAGAAGAGGGAATTATTTGCATGGCGAATTGGGAAGACTGTTGGAGTACCAATGTGGCATGCCTGAATGATTAGACACTACAGCGCGCACGGTCCAAGTTCAGATCTACTGTACGTAGCTAGCTAGCCAGGCGTTCATGTGCAGATCGAGGCCCCGCGGCCGTCGCAACGAGCCAAACTGAAAAACGCGCGCCCACGCACACGGCCAAGAACTATTACGTACTACTCCCTTCGTTCGGAATTACTTGCCGCAGAAATGGATGTATCTAGACGTATTTTAGTTCTAGATACATCTATATCCAAAACAAGTAAATCCGAAACGAAGGGAGTATTCGGCAGGAGGGGACGTACGTACGTACTGTCCGTCGTCATCTGGGCCGGCAGCCAAACTGCGGCCTGTTTCCGTCGACTCTCTGCACGAGCCAGTCACATTTGGCAGCACGTATCCGGACCTCACCCTGTTCTCGCGGCCGGATTTCAGACTTTCAGTTTCCTGTACGTACATCTCGTCCTTCTGTTGCAGGTACTCGTACGTCCAAGCACGCCGCACCGCCAGGCCTCAATCATTCAGGCGGGCGGCAAACGAGAGACGCCGGCCGGCCAGCTCTGGCGACGCTGTCGTAGGGCCGTTCCGTGCGGGGCAAAATTTTGTGTTTTGACCATTTTGACAAAGAAATTTAGGATCTGATCCAGGTTTTAAAAAAATTCGGGATTTGACCCTTTTTCTTACCGTCAAGGGTCCTGGCGGTAGGGTTAGACAGACCGCCAGGGCCTATGGCGGTAAGGTACTTATTCACGTCAGCACGCGGTGACGGCCGCCGTTCCCCTCCGTCGCACCCTACTGCCAGGGGATCTGGCGGTAGGTTGTCTAACCCTACCACCAGGACCCCTGGCGGTAGGGTCCGGGCAGTTATTTCGCCCGAGACCCCCCCCCCCCTCCCCCCCCCCCCCCCCCCCCCCCCCCCCCCCCCCCCCCCCCCCCCCCCCCCCCCCCCCCCCCCCCCCCCCCCCCCCCCCCCCCCCCGCGGTCGGCAGATTCTCCTCCCTTTCTCCCCCAAGTCGCCCCTCTCTCCCTCTCTCATCTCCTCCACTCTCCCCCTCGGATCTTCACCGATTCTTCACCGTTTTTGCGGATCGAGATGGCCCCGAAGAGAGAAACGTAAGCTCCTCCAATCCCTCCAATTAGTTTTTGCAAACTTGCTTCCGATTCGACGCATTATTTGCTTGAAATCCCTCATATTTTTTTAACTTAGATTGGATTTTTTTTCACCTAAGATTGTTTTAGTTTGATTGTAGTTCTAGTTCTTAGTTCTTTAGTAACTAGTGGTATTGAATATGAACTCTAATCAATAGTTCATAATTTTTTTGTTAGTTTGAAGATGAACCCTAGTTCATAATTTTTTTGTTAAAAAAATTATGATGTAATGTTGATATGAGGATGAACCCTAGTTTGATGATGCATGTTGATATGATGATATGATGTAGTGTGAAGATGAACCCTAGTTTTATGATGCATGTTGATATGATGATATGAAGATGTTGTTTGGAAAATTATTTAAAAATATGATGATATGATGTATGTTGGAGGATTTTTTGTTGATATGATGCATGTTGAGATGATTTGATCCATCATGTGTAGTAGATGTTGTTGGAGGAATATGCTTAAGATTTTTTGTTGATATGATGCATGTTGATATGATTTGATTTCATTGTTTGTTTATGTATGCTTATGCTTATGATGCTTTTGTTTATGAAATTCTATTAAGACGGCCACCTCTTGCGGACAACATCGGCCCACGGTACTCCATGCTGGACTGGGCATTCGACAAGGGTCATCGTGCCCGTTTCATAGAGAAGAGAGAGGTAAGTGATATGAATGAAATATTGATCAAAGTTTTCGGATTGACGAAAATAATTTCCTAAATTTTGGCGTTCACTTTTTGACAGATGCTCCAGCCACTGCGCATGAGGGGTCACGGGGTTCATGGGCATATGGACTACGACGAGCGCTACGCGCCGTTCTTCAAGAAAGACCGTCTGTTGGGTTTTGTGTTGCAGTTCAAGCATCAGCCGCCGACGCTTGTCCACCCAGCTCTGACAGCGTTGATTGACCGGTGGCGACCGGAGACCCATTCTTTCCATCTGCCATGCGGGGAGATGACAGTGACCCTCGAGGATTGGGCGATGATTACTGCCATGCCGATCGAGGGTCATGCACTCACCGGGCGAGTGGAGAGGACCAACTAGCAGCAGAGGGTTGCCACCCTCATCGGCGACTGCCCCGCTACTAAGGGTAACCGTACATCCAGTGTGCCGTTGATCTGACTCTCGGAGCACCGGCAGAAATGCCCCTAAGGCGCCGACGAGACGACTGTGGAGTGGTACGTGAGGGCCTACCTGTGGTACATTCTCACGGAGGTCGTGTTTCCAGACAGCTCCGGGAACTCTGCCAACTGGTCGTATCTCTTCTTCCTAGCGGACTGGGAGGCAGGGTACAGTTGGGGGACCGCATCTCTCGCCTACCTATACCGTTCGGTAAGAGAGGATCTAATTGCCTACCTACCTACGAAAGTGTGTCCATGACATTTTGTTATATCTGATCCTCATTTGATGTTTTGCAGCTTGACGACACAACGCAGAGGACGGGAGACAAGTCCAATATGGGTGGTTTTGTAGACTCGACACCCCATCGTAGCTTGCGAGTGCGACGTTGTCAAACTCTACACGGGCCTAAACAAGACTTCGTACAAGACCTACACCAACGAGTTGGACGCTCTCACGCATACGCGGGTATATGAACTCGCTCAACAACTTTCTCTTTGATTCTACTTTTGACCGAGAGTGGGAACTTACCAACGTATATGTAATAGGTAAACTGGCGGCCGTATCATGACCGAGAGTGGGACTTTGATCTGAACGTGATGTGCGATGCGGACCGTGGTCTCTGGCGGTGCATCTTGCCTATGATCTGTGTGTACGGCGTCGAGTGGCACTTGCCACACCGCATGGCCACGCAGTTTGGGATGTATCAGCATACCCCACCGGGCCAGCCCACCGATACCGGCGGCCACGCGCTCCACCTGTGAGCGCTTTGTTCTCTATGCACATAATTTGATTGCGTGGACACTTTATTTTGATGTTTCTTGTGGCCTATGCCTTGCAGGATGAGCCGACAGAAGAATCAGTCGATCACAAATTGGGGAGAGGAGCATAAAACTCATGTGACGATGTGGAACGGACGGAGGTTCCGTAAAGATGGGGAGAGGAAAGTGACTGACTGGAATGCTTACCTGGACCAACACATGAGGTGGTACGATGATGGCCGTAAGCACCGTCTTCGTCTCAGGCCTCGGTGGATGGCGGAAGACATCGCGGAGCTGGAGAGGGATGACCCCGAGGAAGCGGCCTACCAGACCGGCATGAGAGACATGCACAGTGGATTTAGGGAGTTCGCACCCCTCATCAACAGAGGGTAAGTTTGAACCGACGATTGTATTTAAACTATTCTATTCGTCATCGTGACTGACTTATGCCGTTGCAGTCTGGTGAGCTGAACAGATGCATCTTTGAAGCCTCAGATGCACTAGGTAATATCCCCGGGAGCGTATAATCTGAGAACAAAATGAGGGGGGTGATGAAGGTACAATTTCAGCATCCTCGGAACAGATGCATCTTGTTCACTTGCAATCATAAACCTGATACTAATTATGCCCTTGTTTCATTGTGAGTGCAGAAGTTCGTGAAGCGTTGTCGCAAGCTAGTAGGGCTGCTTGGGTGTGCTGGAGCTGGGTCAGTTGAAGCTTATCGGCCTGTAGCCACACAAGATCTCATCGGCTCATCGAGCCATGTTCCTTCGTCGTCTAGGTTGGCTGAGGTGGAGGAGGAGGAGGCCACACATCACTAGTAGAAAAAGGGTCAAATGTGAAGCACATTAGTGTCGGTTTGTATTTGAGCCGGACATTAGTGCCGGTTCCAACGGCTAGCCGGGCCGCTTTCATTAGTACCGGTTCGTGGCGAACCTTTAGCACCGGTTCGTGCCACGAACCGGTACTAATGAGAGTGGTGGCAGGATGTTGTCAGACTGGGGCCCCTCCAGCCCCTTTAGTACCGGTTCTTGGCACGAACCGGTACTAAAGGTCGTCCTACATAA
Source organism: Triticum urartu (assembly GCF_003073215.2). Taxonomy (NCBI): domain Eukaryota; kingdom Viridiplantae; phylum Streptophyta; class Magnoliopsida; order Poales; family Poaceae; genus Triticum; species Triticum urartu. Next base: position 732,688,632 of record NC_053023.1, on the reverse strand, counting down.
ACCCTTCATCCACCCGAGCTCGCTCTGTTCTTCCCCTTTCCCCTCTCCTCTCTGTTCTTCCCCTCTTCCTCTCGAGCTCATAACACATTTTGCCCAAAATTTGTCAAGATTTGAAGGCCCCCATCCATTCAAATGATCACAAAGGTTAGCAACTTTGTCCTTTCATCTCTCATTGCTAGATTAGCTCTTGCAATGCTTTATATAGTGATTAATTTGTGAGTTTAGTAATTTGGGAGGATATATATATATATATATGTGCTAGTATTTGATTTATATGCAATTTGAGGTCAAAAATAACACTTAGTTTGCATATGTCGGTGTGGTTTACTTAGTGCCTTCTAAATCTCCGTCGTAACCACCATCGATCGCCCGCACTGTCCCGTCGCCGGCACCACCTTGTGGTGAGCCTCTTGTTCATGAAATTTTATATAAAAATTGATGTTTTGTGTGATTTGGATATATAGTTACTCGTATAATTATCTTACCCGTACGTTGTTTGTTATACATATAGTGCCATGGTTTTGATATACGTCCCCGTAGGCCCTCGTCCTTGTTATGATTCGGATGTGGCATATATATTCTCTTTTAAAACTAGTTGCATTTCTTGTTTATGACAAATTATGCCCATCAAGTTGACATAGAAATTTTTTCTAGGAGGTATGTGAACCGGAAATTCCAACCGACCCTATTACCGAGAGGTTAAATTTAGTTGAAAGAGAAAATGAGTACTTGAAAGAAAAATTGAAAATAATTGAGGGGGAGAAGATGGAATTGGAGTTGCATGTTGCCGATGTCGTCGATGATCACAAGATCAAGATGGAGAAAATGCGCTTGAAGATTAGAAAGATTAGAAAATATGCCATCGATAGTGAGGCTTGGTATCATTATGCTGTTGGATCCATTGTTACCTTAGTTGCGATCTTGATCGTATTTGTTGTTGCATTTAAATGCTTTAGCTAGAGAGTTATTTGTTTGTTGCATTTAAGTGTTGTATGAACTTTATGTATGAACTTGTATTAATTTGGTCTATTCGGTGTTGTGTAATGAAGATGAGCCGGCAATGGATGTACGATGACCGATGCTCTCCCCAGTTCGTTGAGGGCGTGCATACTTTTCTGCTTGCGGCTGAGGCAAACAAGCGGGCGGATGGTTTTATGCCTTGTCCATGTGCTCGCTGTAAGAATGGTCACAATTACTCTACGTTAATAACCATTCACGTCCACCTATTTAAGTCCGGTTTCATGCCCCACTATAATGTTTGGACCAAGCACGGAGAAAGAGGGGTTATGATGGAAGACAATGAAGAAGAAGAGGACGACGACAGCTATCCTGGACATGGGTTCCCTGAATACGATGATACAACAATGGGGGAAGAAGCTGAGCCGGTAATGCGGGAAGAAGCTGAGCCGGCAATGCGGGAAGAAGCTGAAGAAGAGGCATCAGATGAGCCCGTTGATGATCTAGGTCGGGCCATTGCCGATGCAAAGAGAAACTGCGCAAGTGATTTGGAGAAGAAGAAGTTGCAGCGCATGTTAGAGGATCACAAAAAATTGTTGTACCCGAATTGCGTAGGCGACAAGAAAAAGCTGGGCACCACACTGGAATTGCTGCAATGGAAGGCAGAGAATGGTGTATCTGACAAGGGATTTGGAAAGTTGCTGGTAATGATAAAGGATATGCTTCCAAAGGACAACGAATTGCCCGAGAGTACGTACGAAGCAAAGAAGGTTGTCTGCCCTCTAGGGTTAGAGGTGCAGAAGATACATGCATGCCCTAATGATTGCATCCTCTACCGCGGTGAGTACGAGGATTTGAACGCTTGCCCGGTATGTGGTGCATTGCGCTATAAGATCAGCCGCGATGACCCTGGTGATGTCGAGGGCGAGCGCCCCAGGAAGAAGATTCCTGCCAAGGTGATGTGGTATGCTCCTATAATACCACGGTTGAAACATTTGTTCCAAAACAAAGAGCATGCCAAGGCGATGCGATGGCACAGAGAAGACCGTAAGAAAGACGGAAAGTTGAGAGTACCCGCTGACGGGTCGCAGTGGAGAAAAATCGAAAGAAAGTACGGGAAGGAGTTTGCAGATGACGCAAGGAGCGTATGGTTTGGTCTAAGCGCAGATGGCATTAATCCTTTTGGGGAGCAGAGCAGCAACCATAGCACCTGGCCTGTGACTCTATGTTTGTATAACCTTCCTCCTTGGTTGTGCATGAAGCGGAAGTTCATTATGATGCCAGTGCTCATCCAAGGCCCTAAGCAACCCGGCAACGACATTGATGTGTACCTAAGGCCATTAGTTGAAGAACTCTTACAACTGTGGAATGGAACAGGTGTACGTGCGTGGGATGAGCACATGGGGGAAGAATTTGACCTAAAGGCGTTGCTGTTTGTGACCATCAATGATTGGCCTGCTCTCAGTAACCTTTCAGGACAGACAAACAAGGGATACCGCGCATGCACGCACTGTTTGGACGATACCGACAGTATATATTTGGCTAATTGTAAGAAGAATGTGTACCTGGGACATCGTCGATTTCTTCTGAGCAGGCATCCCGTAAGAAAGAAAGGCAAGCATTTCAAAGGTGAGGCGGATCACCGGACGAAGCCTCGCCACGGTACTGGTGCTGATGTACATGATATGGTCAAGGATTTGAAGGTGGTCTTTGGAAAGGGTCCTGGTGGACAACCTGTTCCGAATGACGCTGACGGACGCGCACCCATGTGGAAGAAGAAATCTATATTTTGGGACCTGCCCTATTGGAAAGACCTAGAGGTCCGCTCCGCAATCGACGTGATGCGCGTGACGAAGAATCTTTATGTGACCCTGCTTGGCTTCTTGGGCGTGTATGGGAAGACAAAATATACACCTGAGGCACAAGAGGACCAGCAACGTATGCACCGAAAAGACGGCATACATCAGGGTCATGCAAGCTACGCTCTTACCAAAGAAGAGAAGGAAATCTTCTTTGAATGCCTGCTCAGTATTAAGGTACCGTCTGGCTTCTCGTCGAATATAAAGGGAATAATAAACATGGCAGAGAAAAAAAATTCCAGAACCTAAAGTCTCATGACTGCCACGTGATTATGACGCAACTGCTTCCGGTTGCATTGAGGGGGCTTCTACCGGAAAACGTTCGATTAGCCATTGTGAAGCTATGTGCATTTCTCAATGCAATCTCTCAGAAGGTAATCGATCCAGAAATCATACCAAGGTTAGAGAATGATTTGGTGCAATGTCTTGTCAGTTTCGAGTTGGTGTTCCCACCATCCTTGTTCAACATCATGGCGCACGTCCTAGTTCACCTATGCGAAGAGATTAACGTTTTGGGTCCTGTATTACTACACAATATGTTCCCCTTTGAGAGGTTCATGGGAGTCTTAAAGAAATATGTTCATAACCGTGCTAGGCCAGAAGGAAGCATCTCCAAGGGCCGTCAAAATGAGGAGGTCATTGAGTTTTGTATTGACTTTATTCCTGACCTTAAGCCGATTGGTGTTCCTGAATCGCGGCATAAGGGCAGACTGGATGGAAAAGACACGCTAGGAGGGGAACAAATAATATGTATGGACGGACATTCTCTCACTGAAGCACACTACACAGTTCTACAGAATTCCGCCTTGGTGGCTCCGTATATGGATGAACACAAGAATTTGCTACGCTCCAAACACCCGGAGCGGTCTGATGACTGGATTACACGTGAACAAACCAGGAGTTTCGCTAGCTGGTTGCAGACACGTACCATGCATGACATCTCTATTGAAGATGACCTGTACTTGCTGTCCCAGTTACCATCTTTGAATATAATGACTTTCAAAGGGTACGAGATAAATGGTAATACATTTTACACGATCGCCCAAGATAAGAAGAGCACCAACCAAAACAGTGGTGTCCGCTTTGATGCAGAAACCAAGACGGGAAAAGAAACATATTATGGTTATATACATGACATATGGGAACTTGACTATCGACGTGGTTTGAAGGTCCCTTTGTTTCGGTGCAAATGGGTCAATATGACATGAGACGGGGTAACGGAAGACCCGCAGTACGGAATGACAACAGTGGATCTCAACAATCTTGCGTATGCAGATGAACCATTCGTCCTAGCCAATGATGTGGCACAGGTTTTCTATGTGAAGGACATGTCTACCAAGCCAAGAAAAAGAAAAGATAAGGAAGTGAATGCATCGTACGATGAGCCAAAGCGGCACATAGTTCTTTCTGGGAAGAGAAACATCGTGGGAGTGGATGACAAGACAGACAAGTCAGAAGATTATGAAAAGTTTGATGAAATTGCTCCATTCACAGTGAATATTGACCCGAGCATCCCGTTAAATGATGAAGATTTTCCATGGTTACGGCGCAAAGGGACACACGTGAAGAAAAAGTTTCACACCCAAAGATCTGGGATGTGATCGGCTTCAATATCATCACTTTCTTCTGTGTTTCACATCCAGAAGGGAATCTCTGTAATAGTTAGGGTACGTAGTTAATTATGTGTTTTGGCATTTGAAAACGCGAAGAAATTTTATGTGCAAACAAATTCTTTCATGCCTTTACTGATTTTTAAAGTTAAGTTATTCACAAACTAGTGATTCACACTAATTTCAAATAATTCAAAATTTAAACTATTCAAATTTGAAAACTACGGGCACTAACAGAAAGTTTGTAATTTTTTGTACCTAAAGCAAAAATATTCACAAATAAACTCTAAATACACAAAAAAAACAACTCAAAAATAAATAAAGCAAAAAAATAAAAATAAAGCCCGCCTACTAGGCCAGAGCAGCCTGCATACGACTAGAAACCCAACCTGTTGTTGGGCCAGGATGCAGGCCCGCAAAGGCCCGGTAGGCCAACATGGCAGAACAGAACATGTAGGCCCAGTAGGCCTGCTTTGGAGAGGAGCTCGAGAGAGCTACCATACGGGGGTTTATAAACCAGTGCGGTCGCCCCTCGGCTAGCGAGGTGGGACTAAACTTGCGCACCGCACCTGCGCCAGCGCACCCCCTTTAGTACCGGTTCGTGGCACCAACCGGTACTAAAGGGGGGCCTTTAATACCGGTTGGAGCCACCAACCGATACTAAAGGGGGTGCGGTTCCCGCCGCTTGGCCTGGCCAAAACAGGCCTTTAGTACCGGTTGGTGGCTCCAACCGGTACTAAAAGTGCCTTCTATATATACAACACTTACGAAAATTTCATTCTCTCTCTGTTTCTTCCTCTGTTTCCCCATGGAAGCACCGCCCGCGCGCCCCGATTGATCGACGCCGTCGCCGTCGCCGCCCCCGTCCCCGTCGCCGCCCTCGTCTCCGTCGCCGCCACGGGCCCGTCCCCGTCGCGCTGTCCCCGCGTCGCCGCCTCCGCGTCACGCCCCGGCCCGTCGCCGCCCCCGGCCGTCGCCCCGCTGTGAGCTCTCCCCCTCTAACCCCTCTCCCTCGCCCCCGGCGGCCACCATGGGCGCCGCCCCTCCCCGAGCCCATACACACACACACACACAAGCATGATGAACACACACACACACACACGTACATATGTATGAATTAATGCATGTACATATTAGTATATACGTATTTTGTATGTTTAATTAGTTTAGATTTTTTAGATTATTATTTTTTCACTAGTATATATGTATGAATGCATGTTAGATGGATATAATTAGTGTTTAATTATTATGGAAATTTTTTATATAATGTTGTTTTTCAATTTTTTAATGGATGTATAAAAATTGTGTTTTCTGTTTTTAGTGTTAGATGCTTAATTCGTATGAAATAGCATATAGAATTTTGACATATGCAATGATAGCATAATTAGTGTTATATAGAAATGTTAGAAATTTTAGTTATCAAAATCCAATCATTAAAAAAATGTTACTTTTTGCGGGCATATAGCTAGTATTTGTTCTCGACGATGCCCGGCCCGCATCCTCGCCGTCGACCCGTCCGCGACGACGTCCGACTGACCCATGTCCGGGACTGGGCTCCGCCGGGCTGGCACTGGGAGGTGCTGCCTGGAGGGGCGCGCCGTTTGATGAGGAACCCGACCCCAGGTCCCGTCGTCGACCCTGATCTCATTTGGTGGCGTTCGCGTGGGCCAGTTTCGGTGCGGAGGGAGCCGGCCCCACCGGAGGTGGTACGTCGCCGTGTCAGGGAGGAGGACGAGCACGTCCATCGCTACATGGTTGCGTTAGAGGGCGGCAGGTTCTCCAATACCTGGCAGTTTCTTCAGGGATCTCACTTCAGCTATGATCCTGTGAGGGTTCCTTCTCTTTGGGTGTCCACCGCCCGCGCCGCAGGAACCGCGAGTGTCCTAGATTCTTCTGTAGTATTCGATCTTTATTAGCTACCTAGCCAGTGATGTACTCGATATATAATATTCAAGACGATGTATTCGAGATTATATATTATTCGAGACGATGTATTCGAGATTATATCTATTATTCGAGACAATGTATTCGAGATTATATCTATTATTCGAGACGATGTATTCGAGATTATATCTATTATTCGAGACGATGTATTCAAGATTATATCTATTATTCAAGACGATGTAATTTGAATACTAAATTGTTTTATATTTCTTTTGGCATAGTTAAATAAAAGCTATGGCGGACAATACCGACAGAGAGGGAGAACAGACCATGTTTGATAAAATACGCGGGCCAGATGATGATCAGAATGAAGAAGATTATGACAGCTCCGAATTTCTAAACAACACCGGAGAGGGTGATATGATATTCGATCGCGACGACCGAATTGATGAAGTCATGAACTACGATTATGAAAACACCGGAGAGGTATATATATTTATATAAGCAGGCATCTGTTGATCATCACATGTTTTAAATGAGTTGAAGATATATTAACAAATCGATCTTTCTTCTTTCAGCCATCCGGATCGAGCAAATCTTCAGGCAACAGGAAGAAACGAGGCCCGAACAAAAAGTTGAAGGAGGGCGTAAAGTATAATATCGAGGCAATCAAACCTAATGGCGAATCATTAGCGCCTAAGAAGATTGCGGACAAGTTCGTTCGTCAATGCGGAGTTCTTGTGAAGGACCAACTCCCGATCTCCCTTCAAGAATGGAGAGAGCCAGCAAAGCCACGTCCAGATCTTACTTTTGTCGACGACAGACAAAAAAGTCTGCTTTGGGTTACTCTCATGGAACATTTCACCCTACCAGATCATTTCACAGAAGCAGATGTGCAGAAAGTCAAGGACTCTGCTCTTAGGAAGATGGCGGTTGCATTCAAGAACCACAAGAATCGTGAATGGGACAAGTACGTCAAGGGAGGAAGGAAGACTCCAGTATTTGAGGGAACACTAGAGAATCAAAGTGCTCATTGGGACGATTTCGTGAAATTCAAGGATTCAGAATTATCTAAGGAACGGTCAAGAATAAACAAATCCAATGCCGCAAAAAAGGATAAGTTCCATAAGCTAGGGCCAGGTGGCTATGCGGTGGGAATGCCTAAGTGGGATAAGTCTGAGAAAGAGATGCTGGATGCAAGTGTCACTCCAGAAACATTGAGCTGGCCCCCCAGGTGCAGGACTTGGTTCTATGCGCATGGGGGGAGTTGGACCCGAAGACAGGCAAAGTTTCCAAGAAGGCATGTCTGGACGGAGCCGAAGATAAGCTACTTATTGCAATAGAAGAGGCTCGATTCGGGTTGTTCGAGCCCAACAGAGAGAACGACGAGCTTACGCGTGCCCTGGGAAATCCTGAACACCCGGGAAGAACACGAGGCATGGGCGCTATTCCGTGGTATGAGGGGTTTTCGGACTGGAACGCTGACTACAGAACCCGTGCGAGAAAGAAGATTGCGGAGGAGAAGAAGAGGAAGATGGAGGAGGAGCAGAGGAAGCTCGACTATGAACGCCTTCAAGGCCTAGAATCAGCGCACGCGGACTTGGCAATCAAATTCCAGCGGCAGCAGGAGCAGATCGACTCACTTAGCCAGCAAAGGGGGTCTCAGCAGCTGAAGTAGCTAGCGGATGATCCAGCATTGGATACCACCGCCCCATCCATGCCGAGAAGCAGCGTGGGTTCCGCCTCGTTTGATGCAATGCTGGATAGATACCCCGTGGATGACATTGCGGAGAACACTAACTGCGAGCTACACTTCAAAATTAAGAACATATCCTTGAAGGTGGCGGACGGCGTTGCTTATACAAATTCCCCCGATGCAACCTTCCATTGCAACCCGATTCCAGCAGGCTATGCTCGTGTCGTGGTTGATGAGGTGGTGGACCAATATTCGGGGCTAGAGCTTGACATTCCTGGAGGTGACGAGGAGCACACACTCGGAGATGCCAAACATCGTATCATCCTATGGAGAAAGGATTGCATCATCTTTCGAAGGCCACCGACACCGCGTCACCCGACTCCTCGTCGAAGTCCGCCACCGAGTCAGCAGACTCCCGCTCCTCCAAGTCCACCAACGCGTGAGGCCACTCCTCCTCCTCCAAGTCCGGCAAAGTGTCAGGCCACTCCTCCTCCAAGTCCGACACAGCGTTAGACGTCCACTCCTCCTCCAAGTCCGGCACAACCTCAGGCCACTGCAAGTCCGGCACAGCTTCAGGCCACTCCTCCTCGTCCAACTCAGCCCCGTCAGCCGTCTCCGCCGCCTCAGCAATCGCAGAAGAGACACCCCGCAGCTATGGTGCGTAGCGGTACGAGTCGAGGTCATAGTACAGGAAGTACAGGCGGAGGCAAGCGATATAAATATGGTCCAAACCTCACTACTCCTCTTCCTGAGAGGGCTTACGACAGGATCGAGGAGCAAACCAATGCCATAGTGCGGGCAGAAGTCGACGCCCATTTTGGACCGAAACCGCCACCGCCGCCAAGGGAGAAAGTGCCTGTGGAAGTAGTTGACCACTTCATTCGTATGGCTCAACCACCAGCTCCTAAGCCTGTTGACACAGACTATGAGCGCCACATCAGGAAGTTACATCGACAACGTCTACAGAAGGAGGCGAGCTCGAGCTCGAGCAAACAACAAGCAGCTGTCAAAAAATGCGGGAAAACCGTTGCCCAGCTGGGAGAACAGGCGGCGCAATCGATCCCCCCGCTTGTTGTGCCGCCAACAACACGTGACAGTACGCGCGCACAATATTATTGTGGGCAAACAGTTTACATTCCCGAGGTGGGCGATGTGGTAATAACCCAGGAGCATATAATGCAGGCTGAAACTCTCAACATCACTATTGGACAACTCCTCGAGATAGAGGACATGCCTGTGCTTACAGAGGAGGAAATAAAACGGAAATATGCCCGGGGCCAACCTTTGGTCAAGCCAGAAGAGGTCAAGAAGCTCCCAACGAGAATGTATGAATTGCATCAATGGTACATGGACATTACCAAGAGATCCGATCGAGAGTCCCTCATGGTGCAAGTCAAGAAGGATCATTACTACCATGAGAAACCTGTGACCGTTGAGTATTCTGAACTATTTCAGTTATACAATCAAGACGCACTCGATAAATCTATCGTCAGTTGCTATTGTCTGTAAGTGATTTCTTTCTGTAATTTAAGTCTCAAGCTAGCTGTAGTGATCCTTTTGATCAATCATTACCTGTAATTATCCTCGCTATATTCTTTTTTGTGGTATTATGCAGGATGAAGATGTATGAAATGAGAAAAGGTGGACGCTATGGCATTGGGTTCATTGACCCAAACACCGTTAATGAATACACATGGAAAATAAACAAGCATCATGAAAAGCAGGTAGAGGACAGCATGCTAGAGTTCTTGAAGCGCCTCAAATACAATAAAGATATACTACTTCCTTACAACTTTCAGTGAGTCACACTTTCTTTTACTACAAATTCTCTGTTTTTGCCTACTAGCTAGCTACATGTTTTTGCTTACATATGCCCGCTTAATTAAGACATGCAAACGTGTGTGCATGCAGATTTCACTGGATCTTGTGTATTATTAAAGTTGACGCCGGAACAGTTCAAATACTGGACTCACTACTCAAAGCAAATGGTGACTATAACATCTTGTTCGGGATAGTCAACAGGTAATTTCAATCATTATTAACTATATATCTCGGCCTATTTAGTTCGTCATTTCATGATATGAACTATTTAAAAACTCCTTTATTCATTTTCTTTGTCGGCGGGCAGGGCTTGGGCAAGGTTCATCAGCGTCACGGAAGGCGAATGGAAACGACAGCTGAAATGGTTTCGACCCAAGGTAAGTAATTAAGTAGTACTAGCTAGCTAGCTAGCTGCCATCTCTTTAATTATCATGCTTGATTAATTATTATCCGATCAAATTAAATTCCATTCTCGTAATAAAGGCCCTGAAGCAGGCGCAGGGGACTGATCTGTGTGCATTCTGCGTTTGCGAGAACATTCACATGATGGCGTCCGAAAGGAGCAGATCTCAAAGACAGGAATGGGTATACGCTTGTCAGAACACTATTTACAATTTTTACACCATTATCGATATCTAGTCACACAACTAATACACATGCATATTGATCTCCTTCTTAACAGTTCAAAGAGGTGCGGGACAAGCTCCTAGAAACGGAGCGCGTAGAAGCACTTCAAGAGGAAATAGCAGGATTTTTGCTCGACCAGGTCATAAATCCGAAGGGAGAATACTATTACCCGCTACCGCCCCCATCGACCAGGTCATGAACCACTTCCAATTGTCATCGTGCTCCGAAGGCACCAATTAGGCTAATGCCACTGGCTCCGAAGGCAACATGCATATGTAGGAGAAATTGTATATAGCTATACATGTGTGTATGTGTGAAATTAATATGCATGGTGGTTTGTGAGACATTGATGATATATATATGATTGGTTCTACTAGAAATTCTATATATATATGTGTGTGTGTGCATAATGTGTACAATGTGTAGTATCGTAAAACACCAGCAAACGAAAAAGGATTAAAATGGAAAACACAAAATTAAATGAAAAAGAAATCATAAAACCAAAAACCCCCCAAACATTTTAGTACCGGTTGGTGTTACCAACCGGTACTAAAGGGCTCCCGGCCCCCGGAGCTGGCTCGTGCCACGTGGTTGCCCTTTAGCACCAGTTCGTGCTGAACCGGTACTAAAGGGGGGGGGGCTTTAGTGACCACACTTTAGTGCCGGTTATGGAACCGGCACTAAAGGGCCTTACGAACCGGTGCTATTGCCCGGTTCTGCACTAGTGCATGAAGAAGGGGAGGAGGAGGAGGATGAGAGCAACGAGGAGGAGGAGTACGATGAAGATTATGGACCTCCACCAACTCAAACATCTCAGCCATCTCAGCTGCCGAAGAGGAACCCAAAGAAGAAGGATTTGCTGAGTCCGGACCATTTCCAGAGACCGGTTACTCGACGGCCCAAGAAGAAGACTGAAGAGACTCATTCAAAGAGTAACGAGGACCGTACCTCCAAGAGGGGAAGGAGCAACTGATTATGATCTTCGATAGTTGGCTCTTGTAGTTGGGTTGTCTATGTGTTTGCTATTAGGTTAAACTTCGTTTGGTTGAACTTGTCGTGTGAAACTACGTGGAACTATGTGTTTGCTATTTGTGGATCTATGTGTTTGCTATTTGTGAAACTCCGTTTACTAATTAGTTGAACTCCGTTTGCTACTATGTGTATGTGATGCCCAAGTTTAATTGTTTAAAATATGTGATGTTGCTGTCATATTTGTGAAACTTGTTGTGATATTGCTGTCATATTGAATTTGAAAAGAAGCAATCAAATGAACTTGAAACAACAAAACAGAAGACCCTACCACCAGGCTCTGTGGCGGTAGGGTCAGACAACCTATTGCCAGCTCCAATGGCGGTAGAGTGAACCTACCGCCAGGGCTCTTGCATATTTCGTTACAGAAGGTTTATACGGCAAAACCCAGCCACACCCTACCGCTAGGGTCTCTGGTGGTAGGGTTAGACAGCCTACCGCCAGGACCCCTGTCGGTAGGGTACTTATCCACGTCAGCACAAGCAAACGGCCGTCATCCCCCTTCGTTGCACCCTACCGCCAGGGTAGGCTGTCTAACCTTATCGCCAGTGACCCTGGCGGTAACAAAAAGGGTCAAATCTTGATTTTTTTTCAAACTGGGGTCAGATCCTGAATTTCAAAAAGGTCATAACACGAAATTTTGCCTCTGTGCGGTTTATGTTACTTTAAGATCCATCACTGTGGTCAACCTTAAACTCGATGTGATGACTCGTGATTGACGCCACTACTCCACCTACTAGTAGCAAATTAAGGCCCTGTTTGATTCATAAGTCCTAGGACTTTTTCTAGTCCCAACTAAAAAGTCTCTAGTCCCTAAAAATTCCCTCCATGTTTGTTTGCAGAGACTAAAAAGTCCCTACTCCCTTCCTAGAGGTTATTAAATGACCCTATTGCCCCTAATATATAGAAAAATAACAATCAAACAACACCATGGGGTGGCAGGCCATTAAATGCATGGAGGGGCATTGTTGGAAAAGTCCCAAAAAGACTCTCCTTGAGAGTCTTCTTCATTTAGTCCCAAATGCCTAGTTTAGTCCCTAAAAAGTCCCTCCCATTTGGTAAAAAAGTCTCTAAGAGGGACTTTTTCTAGTCCCTACACAAAAAAGTCTCTGGAAACAAACACCCCCTAAGCTTACTTAGCATTGCGTTGCGCACTCACGTTAATGCGATGATGATGCCGCGCAACTATCCGGCAACTATCTGGATCCCAACTCGCTTTCTTAATTTCTTTCTTGTTGCTGGTAAGATGCGCTCTGGATGTTGTTTATTGGGGTTAAGGTGTTTTTGCTGAGCGTTTTTCGCTAATCTAATCCGAAACTGCTCCACACACGATGAGCTTTGGACGATCTGTGCACGACTAAAAAAATCCGCCGCTCGTTTCTCGGCTGTGAATATACCTGGCCATGGGAAGCCCGGCCCGAAAAAGCCCGACCTGGCCCGGCCCGACGCTGCTCCCGGGCTAGGCTCGGGCCTAGATTTTGAGCCCGATGGCCGGGCCGGGCCAGACCCGGGTGCATCGTTTTTGCACTTTTTCTGAAGGTCAGGCCGGGCCGGCCCAGAGCCCGACGGGCTTTTACGTGTTCGGGACGGGCTCGGGCCCAGAAAACAGGCCTGATGGCCGGACCGGGCCTGGGTCTGGGTTTTTTGCGTGGGGCTTGGCTAGACCCGGCCCGAAGCCCGGCCCGGCCCAAGGAATGGCCAGGTATAGCTGTGAACAACATTGCACCGCTGGATTCAATCGTCGGCTGCAAATCGTCCAAATAATGTCGTCTAGATAGCACTGCTCAATCTAATCGATGGTTTTTTTTTTGCGGGACTAATCTAATCGCTGCTAGTTTAATCAATGAGGTTCCGGTGTGTCTTCTTTGTTGGACTGCCGAGGTGAGGTGAGGGGCTCTCACGTCATGGGTGGTGGCAATAATGGATTAGTCCAGTTCTGTCGTTTTAACTATTTTTTACCGCTACAAACTAAAAAGCATACACCTTGTCTCTATATAGATAAAATGCACACAATCGACACTAACACGCATACACAAAAAGGCCAATAAATAGCAAAACCATATAGATCAAATCTATGCGTAGGCGGGGAAAAAAAATAAACTAATCAGATCTGCGATTGGCAAATTACAACGATGACCATCTCATAACACCTCACGGACAACGATGTTCTTCAACAACAACACCTTTAAAAAGATAGTTACACTCAACCATCGCCGTCACTAGATCCAACCACCAAGGCCAGAATCTAGGTCTTCAGCCTGGAAAATCAATCCGAGCATATTAGAGCAATGCCTTCAATAAGGTCACGACATGAAAAAACCATCTCTCTTGCTAGGCATATCCCAGTAGTGACTGTTAGAATTGTTGTATAGGGGTAGGAGAGGTGTTTAACTTGTATCTATCTCTTCTTCTCCTTATCCCGTACATCTCATGTAACGACCTCTGGTCGATCTCCGCCTCCTCTCTTGATCTCTCTCTGTAACTTGTCTACCAAGGCTTTGCCTCAATATATACACGCGGCCCGAGACAAAGGGTTATACGCTTCTCAAACTACTTTACATGGTAACAGAGCCTCTTCCTCATCAGATCAAGAGAGATCGCATCTAGCTACCTTCGCGACCGAGTCATGTCCACCACCTCCGCCTCCATGTCACCCAGCACCATGGGCGCGATCACCACCACCTCCTCCGCCTCCACCTTTGCCTCCTCATCCACAACCACCACCACCTCCCTCGGATCGACACCACAGGAGAAGCTGACGAGAGGGAACTTCCTTCTCTAGAAAGCCATCGTGCTTCCTCAGATCAAGGGTGCCCAGATGGAGCACCATCTTGACGCCACGAGCCCGCCGCCGCCGGCCACTCTCACCATCACCAAGGATGGTAAAGAAGAGCAAGTCGTCAACTTCGCCCGCACCCTCTGGTATGCTCAACAACAACAACTTCAAGGGTTCTTGATGGGTTCCTTTTCCCGCGAGATTCTGTCCCAGGTGGCCACGCTCCAGACGCCGGCCGAGGTGTGACGCGCCATCAACACCATGTTCGTTGCCCAGAGCCAGGCGCAGGCGATCAACACCCGGATCGAGCTCACCAACCTTAAAAAAGGTAATATGTCCATGGCAGAGTACCTGGGCAAGATAAAAACCCTCACGGATGAGGTTGCTTGCACCGCTTCGGTGCTCTCCGACCCGGAGATCGTCTCCAAAATTCTGGCCGGCCTCGACATGGAATATAATCCCGTGGTCTCTGCATTGGCGGCACGAGTGGAACCGATCACGATCCCGGAGCTACACAGCCAGCTGCTCAGCTTCGACGCCCGCCTCACCCTCCTCCACGGCGGCGATCTTCGGCAATCCTCTGCATACTCCGCTTCCCGGGGTCGCGGCCGAGGCCGTGGTCACCAGGGCACCAACCGCGGTGGCGGACGCGGCCGTGGCGCCTCCTCGGGCGACAGTGCACGCTCTGGTGGCGGCTACGGCCACAACTACAACGGGGGCTATGGCAACAACCAGGGGGTGGCGGCTTCAACTCCAACAATGGCCGCCGCACCTCCTCTTCTCATCCTCGCCCCCGGTGTCAACTATGCAAGAAGGCCGGTCATGAGGTCCTCGACTGCTGGCATCGGTACGATGAAAACTTTGTCCCTGACTCCAAACTGGTTGCAGCTGCTATGCGCGAGCAAGGCGGGGACGGCGTCTGGTACGTCGATTCCGGTGCTACTGATAACGTCACCAATGAGCTAGAGCAACTTGCCCTACGCGAGACGTATCACGGCAACGACCAGATCCATACAGCCAGCGGTAAAGGTATGGATATTTGTCACATTAGTCAAGCTTCGCTTAGTTCCCCTACTCTTCAACGTGATCTTGTTCTTAAGGATGTTCTCCATGTTCCTCAAGCAGACAAAAACCTTGCCTCTATGTCTCGTTTAGCCACCGATAATGATGTTTTCTTTGAAACTCACCCTCGCTATTTTTTCATTAAGGATCGGGCAACGAGGGCAGCTCTCTATCACGGTAGATGCGTTGGCGGCCTCTACCCCATCTCCTCCGGAGCTCTTAGCAACAAGCATCGTCAAGTCCACTCTGTCATCAAGCCCTCTTTCGAGCGGTGGCATCAAAGATTAGGACATCCCTCCTCTGTCATAGTTAGGCAAG
This sequence comes from Triticum urartu, assembly GCF_003073215.2. Lineage (NCBI taxonomy): Eukaryota > Viridiplantae > Streptophyta > Magnoliopsida > Poales > Poaceae > Triticum > Triticum urartu. The sequence goes on along the minus strand of NC_053023.1, from coordinate 732,672,993 downwards.
TAGTCAATAAAGACAACCTTCCTTTGTCACATAGTTCCAATAATGAGTCTGTCTGCGAAGCATGTCAATGTGCCAAGAGCCATCAGCTTCCCTATCCCAAGTCTACTAGTGTGTCTCATGCCCCATTACAATTGATCTTCACTGATGTATGGGGTCATGCTCGAGATTCTTTTGGTCGAAAAAAATATTATGTTAGCTTCATTGATGATTACAGCAAGTTCATATGGATTTATTTTCTTAAATATAAATCTGAAGTTTTTTCCATCTTCCAAGAGTTTCAGAAGCTAGTTGAGCGCCACTTTGATCGAAAAATTATTTCAGTCCAAAGTGACTGGGGAGGGGAGTATGAAAAACTCAACTCCTTCTTCCGAAGCATTGGGATTACTCATTATGTGTCTTGCCCTCATGCTCATCAGCAAAACGGTTCTGCTGAACGCAAACACCGTCACATCGTTGAAATCGGTCTATCCCTTCTAGCTCATGCATCTATGCCTCTCAAGTATTGGGATGAGGCTTTTATCACGCCACATATCTTATCAACCGTCTTCCCAGTACGGTCATTGGCAATTCCACTCCTTTAGAACGATTGTATCATCAAAAGCCAGATTACACCTCTCTCAAAAATTTTGGGTGTGCTTGCTACCCCAACTTACGTCCATACAATCGTCATAAACTAGAGTTTCGCTCCACACAATGTGTGTTTATTGGGTACAGTAACCTTCATAAAGGATATAAATGCCTTGAACCGTCTACTGGACGTATATATATCTCCCGTGATGTTATCTTCGATGAAACTTTATTCCCCTTTTCCCTTCTTCATCCCAATGCTGGCGCCTTGCTTCGTGCAGAAATTGCACTCCTACCAGACTACTCTGTCCATCCTGATCACGGGGGTGAACTAACTGATCATGATCATGTGCAAAAATCCACAGAAAACTGCATATCTAATGGCTCTTGTACAGATTCTACTCGTCATTTTATGTGTACACAGGACAAACCAGGCGCGGAATCTGAGGTTGATCCGGCTAACAGCGCGCGATCCCAGGCAGATCTGCACCAGCATGCAGCGCAGGCCAGCGCGTGATCCCGTGCAGATTCGCTCCTGGCGGGCGACAGCGACGGCAGCCCCGCTGCGGGTCCAGACGCGGGCCAAGGCGCGCCACGCCAAGCCGACCAGGTGGGCCACGCGGGTTCAGGCGTGGGTCCAGGCGCGTCACGCCAAGCCGACCGGGCGGATCTCGGCGGACCAGGTACAGGCGCGGGCTCTAGCGCGACTTCCGGCGCGTCCCGCCCATCCTCGCCTGTGTGCTCCGACGCGACTGTCGAGTGCGGCACAGGAGGGAGCGACTCCCCAACTGCCACGTCGTCTGGGGATCTGCTGGCCGGTCCGATGCGTCGCCAGGATGAGGAGCTGCGCGCATCTTCCTCGGATCTGGAGCCACACCAACCTAGATCCTCTGTGGCTGATGCTGCAGCTGCTGGATCTCCTGTGCCACAATCAACAGAAATTGTTTCTGTGGCTCCTTCGCCTCCCCGTCGACACACCAGGTCTCGGTCAGGTATCGTCAAAGAAAAACAATACAGTGATGGTACAATAAAGTATAATCCTACTAAGCGTGCTTTTCTTGCCGCTACCGGTGAACCTATTAACTTGCATGATGCACTTGCTAGTAAGGATTGGAAGGAAGCCATGGATAATGAGTATAATGCACTCATGAAAAATCAGACCTGGCGTCTAGTACCACCGCAATGTGGTGCTAACATAATTGATTGCAAGTGGGTATACAAGATTAAAAGGAAATCTGATGGTAGTATAGACAGGTACAAGGCAAGGTTGGTTGCAAAAGGTTTTAAGCAAAGGTTTGGTATTGATTATGTTGACACCTTTAGTCCTGTGGTTAAAGCAACTACCATTCGCCTTGTTTTATCCATTGCTATTTCCAGAGGCTGGAGCTTACGACAGCTAGATGTTCAGAACGCGTTTCTTCATGGTGTTCTTGAGGAAGAAGTGTTCATGCGGCAACCACCAGGTTATGAAAATCGTAGCACGCCACATTATGTATGTCAGTTGGATAAAGCATTATATGGACTTAAGCAGGCTCCAAGAGCATGGTATTCTAGGTTGAGCATGCAGTTACAACATCTTGGGTTCATACCATCTAAAGCAGATACATCTTTGTTCTTTTATAGCAAAGGCAATATCACTGTGTTTGTGCTTGTTTATGTTGATGATATAATTGTTGCTAGTTCAAGTCAAGAGGCCACAACTTGTTTGCTTAAGGATTTAAAGCTTGAATTTGCTCTCAAGGATCTAGGTGACCTTCACTATTTTCTTGGCATAGAAGTAAAGCAAGTCAGAGATGGCATACTTCTCTCACAAGAGAAATATACAGCTGATGTTCTTAAGAGAGTGGGATTGGAGAATTGCAAACCAGTCAGCACACCGATTTCCACCTCAGAGAAACTTACAGTTGATAGTGGAGAAGTTCTTGGTCCAGAAGATGCAACAAATTATAGAAGTGTTGTTGGTGCTTTGCAATATTTAACACTTACACGTCCAGATATTTCTTACTCGGTGAATAAGGTATGTCAATATTTGCATGCGCCTAGAACTACTCATTGGACAGCAGTTAAGAGAATCCTAAGGTATCTTCAGTATTCTCAAGGGCTTGGACTTCAGATTGTCAAGTCCTCTTCCTTGCTTGTTACTGCATATTCTGATGCAGACTGGGCAGGGTGTGCTGATGATAGAAGATCTACTGGTGCTTTTGCTGTATTTCTGGGATCTAATCTTGTATCATGGAGTGCAAGGAAGCAAGCTACTGTTTCACGATCAAGTACAGAGGCTGAATATAAGTCATTAGCAAATGCCACAGCTGAAGTAATGTGGATACAAACATTACTCTATGAGCTTGGAATTAAAGCTTCGAAGGCTGCACGGTTATGGTGTGACAATATTGGTGCAACTTATCTTTCAGCAAATCATGTCTTCCATGCACGAACAAAATACATTGAGGTGGATTTTCATTTTGTCAGAGAGAGAGTAGTTCGAAAGCTACTTGAGATACGGTTCATTCCTACAGGGGATCAACTTGCAGATGGGTTTACTAAACCATTGACTAAGAGAAGGTTGGATGAGTTCAAGTACAATCTCAACCTTAGCAAGGCTTGAGGTTTAGATTGAGGGGGAGTGTTAGAATTGTTGTATAGGGGTAGGAGAGGTGTTTAACTTGTACCTATCTCTTCTTCTCCTTATCCCGTACATCTCATGTAACGACCTCTGGTCGATCTCCTCCTCCTCTCTTGATCTCTCTGTAACTTGTCTACCAAGGCTTTGCCTCAATATATACACGCGGCCCGAGACAAAGGGTTCTACGCTTTCTAAACTACTTTACAGTGACTTCAACCAAATCTTACATTACTACGTATATGCAAAAGCTGCTGCTGCTCTCTAATCTTGGCACCCGTGGTTGTGTTCATGAGCTATTAAATTGAAGCACACTTCGCACGAATTGTTATATATTGTCAGAAGGCGAGAGTTTCAGATGACTAACTTTGTCATAGGCTTCTAGCATGTCACCGTACAAAGTATGTACATTAGGTGTGTACTATACAGATCATTGGGGTGCACTACCCTACATGTGGTCCTATAGTCTTATACCCCATGGATCGTACTCTCGCTAGAGATCTAGAATAGTGCAGCACGGATAAGCCAATAGCAACGCACTTACTGAACAAAAAGAAGGCTCACGAGAACCAATCACAACACCCCAAACAACAAAACCAAGTGCAGAAATGTTCTATCAACAAGTTAAGTGCTGTCGCCTCCCAGGTAAGGTAATCATCAGCATGCATGTGTCGTCCTAGCTTCAAGCTTTGCTGGAAGCACAAGCCTTCTCCTCCGTGCAGGCCGCCGCATGCATGCACCCACCAGGTCAAGCACTCACACCGATCGCTTTCTGTCGTTGCAGAACCAATCTAAACATCAAATGTTGCTGGTATATTCTAGTATTGAATTAACTTGGCGTCACCTTGGAGATTCCGAGCTGTGGCTTTGCTTCGTCCAATGGCCGTCTACGTCTCTGATCTCTGCTTATCCGTAGTCGACAGCGAGCATGCATAGGCTAATTCTTTTTAATTAATCTCGGTTGATTTACAGACCCAAGTGACAGGCCATGTGATGGTGGTTAGGCTGAGAGTAATTGGTCAGTATATTACATCGATCACTGTCAGTCTCTCTCGCTTTCTTAGGAAAAAACAGCCTATCGCTCTATGTGTGCACATAGTGCTTGAGATAATGCTGTCGCTCGCCTGCTAATTAACGATAGTTTAGCTAATTAACTTCTCCCAGTTGCGATCTAGGCATGCGATTAGCGGTGTCTGGCCTTGTTGAGCCTTGTCCGTTTGTTGTCTCGTATAGCTTAGTACGTACACTGTATCTGTCCCGCCACTCATACAAATACAACACGCAGGGTGGTTAAGTTCCAACTGTTTTTTTCTTCTATATAAAGAGTGGTTAGCACGAGGAGTGAATTCCAGAAAACCACCACATTGAAGTATAAGTTTGAAGAAAACACTCTTCTACGATTTTCTGTCAAAAAACACTGATTTTAAGCTTAAACTTTTGCAGAAAGCACTGATCGGCGGCTTAGCCTGTTTTAAGCACAATTATGACAGCTGGGTCCCATATTTGCTGACGTGGCGTAACAGTTCAGCACAGATGGCGTTAAACTGTGGTTAGTTCTGAATTTACAAAACAGTCCCTTATATTTTGCATAGACACCCTTCATTCATAATAGAAAAAAGCAATCTGCTCCCCCATCCCCGCTCGCCCATCTCGCCGGGGAGGCACCCGAACGCCAGCCGCTCCCCTCCGGCCACTGCATCGCTGCTGCTCATGCCCAACAGCCACGCCTGCATCTCTCCTCACCGGCCTCGCCCGCTCCCTCCACCTCCTTGCTGGTCGCGCCTGGCCAGCGCCGGCCACACGCTCGAGTCCGTGGCGGTGCCCTCTACGAGGCTGGCCCGCACATCGAAGCGGCACTGCAGGTTCCATGGCGTGCCTCGAGGAGGAGTTCCGCCAGCGCCTGAACAACAGTGAGGAGGAAGACGTGGTCGGCGACCTGCCACGGCCACGGCCTAGTCCAGGTGGAGGTCGGCAACCACGCCCGAGGCGCACGAGTCGACCGAAGCGACCGCGGCCACTTGGATATAGCGAAGGAGACAAGAGGAAGACGAGGGGAGTGGTGGCCGATGAGGGCCGTGTCCTCCTGCTGCATGTGTGAGACGGCCATGCTCCTCCTCGCCGCTGAAGACCGGCGAGGCAGCGAAGATTTGGGGACAACTCGTGCTGCGTGCTCCGACGGCACAACCTGTAGCAGTGAGAGAGAGAGAGAGAGAAATGTCAGGGGAGGGAAGGAAGCGCGGCGTCATGAGCAGAGAGAGGTCAGGGGAGGAGAGGAAGGACGGCCGTCGTGAGCAGGCCTACCGGCGGCTGGGTGCATGAGCACGCGGGGGGGGGGGGGGGGGGGGGGGGGGGGGGGGGGGGGGGGGGGGGGGGGGGGGGGGGGGGAGTGTGTTTTTGGCAAAACAAAACATCTAACGACATCTAGCCCGAACCGTTATGCCACGTCATAAAAAATGGACCCCGCATGTCATAATCGAGGTTAAAATGCCCAAAGCTACAGATCAGTGCTTTCTGCAAAAAGTTAAGCTCAAAATCAGTGTTTTCTGACAGAAATTCGTAGAAGAGTGTTTTCTGCAAACCTATGCTTCAATGTGGTGGTTTTGTGCAATTCACTCTAGCACAAGAGATGCTTCCCCTGTCCGGGATAAAGATGGGATCAAAGAAGCTGGCCGGCTACTTTGAGGAGGTTGTTTTCGTGCGTGTGGGGAAGGCCGCAGCATGCCACGGTCTCCCATGATTAACCACAACAAGGGCAAAAGTTACGCGAGTATTGTTCGTCCTGACCGGCGGTGTGCACGTAAATCATATATCTCCCTGAGCTTTAAGTGACATACTAAAGGAAAGATCCTCCGCTTTGGTGATGTTAGTGATGTGTGCATATCATGCGTGTGGTGCTGCCCCGACGGGTGGTGGTGATCGATCGATCGAGCTGTACATGAATGCACTCACCACGGAGCAACGGGCAGATGTTCGTCGGGGAGGAGTTAACGTTGCACGCTTGGTTTTATTGGAGGAATGGTTAATTTTTTTCGAATGGAATTTGCAATGGTCACTGTCGCGAGCAGAACGGTGATGCCCCACGTCTGGCACATCGGGATATTGGAGCCCTGACTAACCCAACAGGCAACTGACACCTCGACCGCACGTATCAATGTCGGGGCCGGGCCAAGTTCCTCACAAAATTGCAGGAGTTCTGCGTGACATACATACAGAGGCTGGCTAGCCGGTAAATAACCAATTACTAAATAGTTATGGTAGCACATGGCCCAAGCGTCCATGAAATGCAGCATAGGATCAGCATAAAGCTTTTATTTGGAGGTGTCCAGTGCGAAGAAGCACTGAATATGACGTCCTGTTTGTTCAAAGGAAACGTATCAGTGTGCAAAAAAAACATTAATGCAACTTGTATCTCTGAAACACCCAGCTGTGCATAAACAAAACAAGCATTCGTTACTTGTGCATAATACGTTTGTAGGTTTCAATATACATAGATGGTGAAACACCCAGTTGTCACTATATTGAATATAAGACTGGAAATTGACACCCCAAAGGAACGATGTAAATTGCTATCAATAAATAGTGTTCCACCATAGGATATGTATGCATTTCATCATGTACACAGAAACGTGGAATCTCTGAGACAAGAACCAGACAAATGAAAGATTGGATGCTCCACTTTTCTAGATCCTGTGGTGGGATTTGGTTCTTTTCCACGAGGTTTGGAAGACGCGAACATACATGGGTGCAATCTTCTTTTACTACCACTATCTCTCTTTCACGTGTTTCTCTTTTACTCGCATCCATTCTTTGTTCACTTTGCTCGAAACTTTCATATAATCGTGTTGTCGTAGTACCGTTGCGTGCGGTCTACTTTACGTGTCGGGGCCGACAAATGGTCAACCTTAAACTTGACGTGATGATTCGTGATTGGTGCTAGTGATGCAGCTAACAAAGCTTACTATTTAGCATTGCATTGCGCACCCACGCTAACGCAATGATGATGCCCCCCACCTATCCGGCAACTACCTGGATGATGACGTGCTTTGGAAGCATTTTTCTTTCTTTCTTGCTGCCGTTGAGACGCGCTTTGGGTTTTCGTCTACTCGCTTTAAGATATTTGTGGTGAAATCTTTTTGTTAATCTAGTCATCAGTTTAATCAATGTGGGGGCTCTGGATGACTGGCACTCACGTCATGCCTGGTGGCAATAATGGCCGGGTAGGCTAAGTCCTGTCTTTTTCAACTAAATATAAATATCACTCGCTATGTTCCCAAATATAAAATGTTCTACTTTTTTTTCTGATTTGAATATATATAGACGTATTTTAGTGTGTTTATTTCCTCATTTCAGTTCGTATGTGTAGTTCATATTGAAATATATTGAATATCTTATATTTGTGATGGAGGAAGTATTATATGACTACATTCAAAATGCTGCTCTCTCCCTGACATTCTCCGTCGTGATTGCGTTCATGAGTTGTGCAAGTGTAATACACTGATAGTACTACCACTTCACAACAAATGTTATATAAGCTGATGATTCCTCCTCACCGACGTGTATATGTTCGAAAGGCGAAAATTTCCCATGAATTTCCTTGTAATAGCCTTGTAGTCCTAATAATCAAACCCCGGGGGCATCACGGAGATTCCGAGCTAGCATGGCTTTGCTGTGACCAATTGCCGTCCAGCGCTGCTATGCACACGAAGCCATCGAACGATTCATGCACGACATCACATATCAAGTCAGTCGTGCATATCATCGAGCGCATATTAACGGCTGTATGGCCCATCGTGCCGCTGTCGTGCATGCATTCGTCGTCCGCAGAGCAGTTTCGATTGCCGTCGATGCTGGTTAAGCTAAGAGTAATTGATACTACTTGTTATGTGTGCACATACGCGATATAAAGCTGCTGCTCCCTCGCTAATTAACTGCACTTTAGTTAATTAATTGACCTGGCCAATTTGCAATCTAGGTGAGCATGTGATTAGCGGTGTCTTATCCTGCCTTGTCCGTTTGCTGTCTTGTAATACCAGTACACTGTATCTTTCCCGCCACTCGTATACAACGCCCATGGTAGGTATGGGTGGTTAAGTTCCAACAAGTGATGCTTTCATTGGCTTTGACGAGGTTGTTTTCAGGGCTGGCAAAGACCGGATGCGCCACGGCCTCGCACGGTGAACCACACAGGGCAAAAGTCACGGTATCATTCGTCCTGTCCGGTCAGCTTATGTCGAGAGTGTATCTCTCCGAGCTTTCAGCGACGTGTCAAAAAAAAGAAAGAACCTTCACTTTGCTTTGGTGATGTTTATTACTAGTGTGCATATCATGGTCCGACGGGTGGTGGTGTGGCGCGTACGTGTTCGATTCTACCGAGTTACACACATGCACTACATACGATCTCCTCGGAGAAATTGGAGTAATGGTTAGTTTCTGTTGGAAAACTAATGACATTTTCACGGTCGCTATCCAGCACCAGAATGGTGAGGTGATGCCCATTGGAACCCCCGGGCTAAGAGCATCTCCAGCCGCGTCCCCAACAGCCCCCCCCCCCCTCCCCTCCCAAGCCACTTTTTCGGCTTCGGCGCCAAAAAAAAGGTCTTAGTTGTGCCCCCAGGACGACGAAAAGCGTCGGTTCGGCCCTTTTTTTTTGCCCGGCGGTCGCAGGCCGAACCCGGCGCACTGGGAGGCGATCGGGGGCTCCGGCGCAAGGGAAAAGCGCGGCTGGCTCACACCGTCAGGCGAAAAGTCAAGATTTTCTTCACCGACCCGCCTTCCACCCCCCGCGCCCTCGGCCGCCACTAGCTATATCCCGGCGCTGCCCGCCGCCCTTCATCGCTAAATAGCCATTCCCCGCCGGACAAATAGTAGAGGTTCGCTGCGGCAGCCCCTCCAACAACAGCTGGGCGTTTCCGGCCGCGGAGGGGCAGTTCGGCGGGTGCACGCCCACCGGGCGCAAGGTGTTCGGCGATTTTCCTGCCTCGGCGATGGACTCGGATGACGAGGAAGCACTCGCCGCACTGCTGGAGGAGGAAGCCGAGGCTGATGTCCAGGAAGAAGAGCATCTGATGGTGCTCGCCGCCCTCGCCCAGCTGCTGGCGAGCAATGAAAAGCCGCGGCGAGGTGGCTCGGTGCCGGGGCGGGTGAAAGCAAAAAACCGGTATCGTCTCGAAGGCTACTGCATGCTCTACTCCGACTACTTTGCCGATGCTCCACTTCACGGCGACAAAACATTTCGGCGCCGTTATCAGATGAGCCGAAAGCTCTTCCTTAGGATTGTGAATTCCATCCATGAGTTCGACAACTACTTCAAGTGCAAGATGGATTGCACCGGCAAACTTGGATTCACCTCGATCCAGAAGTGCACGACAGCGATGAGGATGCTTGCATACGGAGCTCCCGGTGATTCACTGGACGATTATGGGCGCATGGCCGAGTCCACCGGCATGGAGTGTTTCTACAAGTTCTGTCGGGCAGTGGTGACAGTGTTTGGACCGCAATACTTGAGAACACCCAATGCGGAAGACACTGCTTGGATCCTAGCACAGAATGCATCAAGAGGATTTCCTGGAATGCTTGGAAGCATCGACTGCATGCATTGGAAATGAAAGAATTGCCCATTTGCTTGGCAGGGGATGTACAAAGGCGCCAAAGGCGGTTGCAGTGTGGTACTTGAGGCCGTGGCCACACAGGACCTCTGGATTTGGCACTCCTTCTTTGGTATGTCAGGAACTCACAATGACATCAACGTGCTGCAGTGCTCTCCTGTCTTTGCCAAGCTTGTTGAAGGTCATTCTCCTGCGATGAACTTCGAGATCAATGGGCGGCACTACAACAAGGGGTACTATCTAGCTGATGGCATCTATCCGAGATGGTCGACATTTGTGAAGACGATCTCAAACCCTGTGCCAGGAGGCAAGAATGCCTGGTTTGCGAAGGTTCAGGAGGATTGCAGGAAGGATGTCGAGCGGGCATTTGGTGTGCTCCAATCTCGATTTGCTGTTGTCCGGTACCCTGCTCAGACCTGGTCGAAAGATCAAATGTGGGAGATTATGACTTGCTGTGTCATCTTGCACAACATGATCACCAAGAGCGAGCAAAAAGACCCAGTGTTTGACACTGAACCATACTACAGGCAGGGTCCTCTAGCCGAAGTTGATCACCAGCTACCGGCAATCTGGACTGCCTATCTCAGTATGCGTCAGGAGATCCGAGACCCACAGGTGCATCATCAACTGCAGCAAGATCTGATAGAGCACCTATGGAGGCTCAAGGGCGACGCCGGGCGCGACGTGTGATGAAATATGAGTTTTTATTTGTTGAACTATATAATTTGTATTGAACTATTTGTTGTTGTACTATTTTGTTGAAGTATTTGATTTTTCTATGATGAGATATGGGATAAAAAATATGTTGATAATTGAACGCCGAGCAACGGCGAACCACGCCGAATATAGGCCTATTGTCGCCCATATGGTCGCTTTATTCGCCGAAATGGGGCTGAAAAATGGACCAATATCGACGCCTGGAGACGAGTTGGGGGCGACGACTGGGCGCAAAAACGTTCCAGCGCCGATTGTATCGCCGGCTCGCTCCCAGAAAACGATTTTTATGCGTCCTGGGGGGGCCAACGACTGGAGATGCTCTAAACCAGCGGAGAGCTGACACCTTGACGGCAAGTATAAGTTGCCAGATGTTTGCCTGCGTGTCTGCTCCACGGTCCACGCATATCAGTGTCGGGCCAGCAAGTGACTGGACGTCTGTGTGTCACTCAGCCAGAAGAGAAGAGGCCGGCTAGCAGTAATAACCATTTAGCATCCACCGACAAAGGTAATCCAGTAAATAATTATGGTAGCGCATGGCCCAAGCGTTGATGAAGTGCACCAAAGGATCAGCATACAAACTATAATTTGGAGATGTCTAATGTCCCCTCGTTCCATATTACTAGATGCATTTTGAAGGGTATATATGGCTCCCGTAAAATAATGCACCATAGGATATGTATGCATTTCAGCGTCTATAAAGGAACGTGGAATCTCCATGACATGAACCACGCAGACGAAAGATTGGATGCTCCTCTTTTGCAGATCATGTGGTGGGATTTGGTTCTTTTGCACGAGGTTTGGGAGATGCGGTCATACATGGGGTGAAGTCTTCTTTTACTAGTATTCATTCTTTGTTCGGTCTGCTCGAAACTTTGATAGTATCGTGTGGCCATTTGATGTTTCTCACAAGAAATTTGACAAGAGTGCCCACATGTCAATCAGTTCGCTACACGCAATGCACCATTTCATCTATCAAGGGGACACAATGCCTTATTAAGTGTGTATGTGTATATGTACTTACATTAAACATGGTTTGTTGGCTTGCTTTATACAGATTAAATATGTTTTTCAAACTATGGATTAAATATGGTTGGATATCGAGGCGTGCATTTTTGAACTATCCTGTGATGTAGAGTTCGGGGACTCCCCTTCTCGAAAAACAAATATATGCACTATACAATGCCCCGACACTAACGGTTGGTGAATGAAATCCATTCTAAACCACCAGAAACATTGCAGGAGTGGGGAATCAGATCACGTTTTGGAGTCAACGCGACGAATTGGTTGGTCGACCTCCGCATTTCTGGCATTTCTTTTCTATAAAGAAGAACATTGTAGGATGAATATTATTGCTACAGTGTAGCTAGCTAGCTAGCGTATATTCCCCACTCCTAGGCAACCCAAGCAACATTTAAGCTTGTTGGGACTAGTATATAAACAGTTACCTTCACTCTTTGAAATTATTCGATCTGCGTGCGGAATGTAAAGCGGGGAGCATCTCACGTACCCAAAAATGCTAGGTTCATGGACTTTTACAAGGGCAATACGGGCTTGTTTCAACTAACTAAACCAGCGCCCCCCTGATTTTTAGGAGGGTATGGGCCAATTCATCCAAATGACCAATCACAGACCACCAACTGGATCCACCCCTGTAAAACCCCGTAGTGACTCCGTGCGTGTAGCATTACTGCTCACGTACCTGTCCGTGCTAATTTTGCCCCCTTGGAGAATATAAGAACTCGTGGCCGCCTTGCTGCCGGAGATTTAGAAGAAGAGGAAACTATTCGCATGACGTGTTGCAGAAACACTAGACGTAGCTACTAGCATCTCCGATATTGTTGTTAGTGCAGTGGTTAACCCTAAACCCTACATAATGACTCATGACTGATGCCACTAAGACTAGTGTCATGCATAGACACTAGTCTATGTTACTACCTTCATAATGAAAAATATCATAGAAATAGTATTATAGTTGGTTAAATTTATTATGTTGTAGACTTATTTTTGCCTTAGGAACACTATAGTACTACCAAAGTTACTCCCATTATGGTCAGCCTGACAAAGCATAATTACTCAGCTTTGCGCAGGCACTCACGCTAATGCAATGATGATGCCGCGCAACTATCCGGCAACTATTTGGATCCCAACTCGCTTTCTCGCTGCGTTAGGGTCGGTCGAGGAGCCAGTGCTTTCGGGTTTTGTTTATCCGTGCTATAGGAGTCATCAGTCTGATCGCTAGTTTAACAGGGTCCGGTGTGGCTTCTTTGCTGGCCTGCTGAGGTGAGGGACTCCGGCTGGCTGGCTCTCACGTCATGCGTGGTGTAAACACAATAGAGTAGGTCAAGTCCCGTCTTCCTCAACAAAATCTTATGCTACAAAATACTGGTGATGTGTGAACTGTGCAAGACAAGTACTGATGATCGCACTGCTGTACTATTTTTCCATATATGTATTTCATACAAGGTTGACAATTTCCATCATGCCGGCGGAATATATAGGTTCGGAAGATAGGTAATTTCCCTTGAAATTCATGATAACCTGCTCCATTTTGTCACGCTAACAGAAATAAATAGGGGCCCCTTCCCTCCCTCCGAGCCGACATATATTTTCTAATAGTTTTCACTCGCCGTCCCAGCTTATATATAGTGATAATCATCAACATGCATGTCGTGCCAGCTTCAACCTTGTTGAAAGCAGACGCCTTCTTCTTCATGCAGGCCACCACATGCACCCACCGGGTCACACTCACACACACCAGTCGCTTTGTCTCGTTGTGGTAACCGATCAAAATATATCGATCAATAGCGAAGCGTCACCTTGGAGATTTCGAGTACGGCCAAGCTAGGTTTGATCGACCAATGGCCGGCCATCTGCGAAGCATGATCCCCAGATGCTTATCCGTAGTCGACAACGAGCATGATGCATAGGGCTAGTTACTTTTGATTTAACTTAATCCCTGTCAAATCATGGATCAAAGTAACATCCCATGTGAACGGTAGCTGTTAGGCTAAGCCGAAAGTAATTGGTGCATCGCATATCAACGATCACTATCAATCCGTGTCTCTCTCAGTCTCTGTCTCTATCTCTCTGTACGAAAAAAAAAAGCTTGTCGTTGTGCGTGTGTGTGCACATACGCAAGAAAAAGCTGCCGCTCGCTAATAAGCTGTAACAATATACGTACTTTACTAAATTAACTTCTCCCAGTTGCAATCTATCATGCGGTTTGGGGTGTCTTCTATTGCCTTGTCCATTTGCTATCTCTTATTGCTGGTACACTGCATCTGCCCCGCCACTCATATACAACACGCATGCTAGGGTGGTTAAGTTCTAACCCATTTTTCTAAGTAGTTGTTAGGGAGAAAGACTGTTTTAATTTGCAGAGGAACTAGTGGCAAAGATGATTCCATTCCACTAGTAGTACATTTGAGGACGTAGAGCACTAACTTTATCATAGGCTTCCAGCTCTATATTCGTACAAACTTCGTACTCTGAAGGTGTACTATACTGATCATTGGGGTGCACTACCCTACATGTGTTCCTGAAGTCATACCAAATGGATCGAACTCTAGAATACGTAGTGCAGGTCAGATCAGCCAATAGCAACATACTGACTGAACAAAAAGAAAGCCCAGGCGAACCAATCACAACTCCCCTCACCAATGGGTGGTGGTGTTTAATTAACAAGCTAAGTTGTGTTGCTTCCCAGGTACGGTAATCATCAGCAGCATGCATGTGTCGCCCCAGCTTCAACCTTGCTCAAAGCACAAGGCTTCTTATTTGTGAAGGGCAGCACATGCATGCACCCACCAGGTCAAGCAGCTTTCTCTCATTGCGGGAATCAATCCGAATATCAAATGTTGCTGGTAGTATATTCTACTTCCTCCGTAAACTAATATAAAAGCGTTTAAACCACACTATTGAATTTCCCCAACGTCGCCATGGAGATTTCGAGCTAGGCTGAGCTCTGACCAATGGCCGTCTACGCCTCTGATCTCTGCTTATCCGTAGTCGACAGCGAGCATGCACAGGCTAATTATTTACAATTTAGTTTAATCCCGGTTGATTCACAGGCCGAAAATGGCCCGCCATGTGATGGTGTGCTTAAGCTATAATTAAGAGCAATTGGTGCATTACATCGATCACTGTCAGTCTCTGTCTCTTTTCCAAGAAAAAAAGAGCCTGTGTTGCTGTATGTGTGCACATACGCGAGATAAAGCTGCCGCTTGATCGGTCCCATATTAATGATAGTTTAGCTAATTAACTTCTCCGAGTTACAGTACAACCTAGGCATGTCATTAGCGGTGTCCTCTCCCGTCATGTCTTCTTAACCCTTGTCCACTTGGTGTGTCTCGCATTGCTAGTGCGTCGTATGTGCCTGGCCACTCATACAGCATCAATGCTACGGGTGGTTGAGTTCCAACTGTTTATCTACGGAGTGATTATGAGAGATCCAGGCTGCTTTTGCACGGAGGGGGAGGGGTTGTTTGGTTCTAGGATTAGCATTGCCACATTTTGCCACACATTTTTATCAAGTTTGCTTAAGGTTAGTTCATTAAAATGAAAACCACAAGTTGATAAGTCTAAGGGAATCTTGTCACACTTTTTTCATGTATGCCATGTGGGGCCCAAGTATGGCTTGCCTAAGGTGTGACTTGAACCAAACACTCACCTAAGTTAGTCAAATTTGCCTAACCTTAATTATGACAACCTTTGGCTAAGTTAATCACAAACCAAACAGCCCTGAAGAATCACAAGTAACAAAAATGCTTCCGCTGGCCGGGAGAAAGAGGAGATCGAAGAGGATGCCTGCTTGCTTTGACAAGGTTGTTTTCGTGCGTGTGGCGAAGGCTGCAGCATGCCACGTAGGGTCTAGCACACTGAACCATACAGCCCAAAAGTTACGGTATCATTCGTCATGTATGGCCGGTGTTCGTCGAGAGTGCATCTCTCCGGGCTTTCAGAGACGTGCCAAAGGTAAGAAAGAGCCTTTGCTTTGGTGATGTTAGGGCATCTTCAGCCGCGTCTTCAAGAAGGCTCCCCAGACGTCTTTTCGTCCGTCGGCGCTAAAAAATCGGCCCAGTTGTGTTCCCAAGAGTCCAGTTTTCGCCAGCTCGGGCCGAAATTGACGCCGGCGGATCCAACCCGAACCCGGCGCGCTGGGGTTGCTCGAGGGCGCCGGGCGAATCGTTTTTGGTGCGAAGAGCCACGGGCCCGCCGCGTCAGCGACTCTACCCTCTTCTCGCCCCTTCGTCGTCCTCATCGTCTCGTTTCCCGCGACGAATCAATGCCAAAGTTGTCGCGCGCTGCCGCGCCGGTCAGCCTCCATTGATGCCTCACCGGGCGGCGCAGTGAAGGCTGGGCGGCGCGTCCCTCGGCCGCCACACAATCACGCCATGCGTAACGCGCCGGCCAAGCCTACCACGCGGCGCCTCCGCTTATAAAAGCCGACTGCAAGCGCGCCGGAGAGACTCACCCCGATCACCACCGACGACGCGCTCATTTCTCCCCCTTTCCTCCTCTCGCCGTCACCAGTTGAAAGCATGGCCGAGCGTTTCCCAGGCGACGGCGCGGCGGCGAACGGATTCGGGCGCCGTCATCTGCACGAGGACGAGGCTCGCCTCTTTTTCGAGGCCGAGTACCCGGTCCCACCGGACATGCGGGTGCCCGGGGTTTGGAGGATCAGCGTCGGCGGCGTGCCGGTGCCACCACCACCCACCGAGGCGACGCGGCGTGCGGAGATCGCACGCATCCGCGCGTCCCTGCCGCGGGCGGTGAGGGAGGGGCCACGATACGTCCCCAACAGCCTGCTCTGGGAGCCCTACTTCCGCCGCCGTCACGCCGAGCAGCTCGAGGCCACCAAGGGCGTCGTGCCCTCCGGCAAGCTCAACTCCGATGGCCGGCGCCGGTGGTGGGGCGTGCCCGGCCGCACGTTGGAGGCCGTCCTCGAGTACATCAAGGGCGGCAACACGCCGCGCCTCGAGTATCCCGCTCCCCCGTCCTTCTCACGCCGCCGGGGAAGCTCCTGGACGCCGAGGCGCATGGAGACCGGGGCGTTCTCCTCCTCGTCCGGCGGCTCTCCCTGCCTCCGCCTCCGCCCCGTCAAGCCGGAGCCCCAGGACACGCCTGTCAGCACGCGTACCCGCAGCTCCGGCGGCTCTCCCTGCCTCAACCTCCGCCCCGTCAAGCCGGAGCCCCAGGACACGCCTGTCAGCGCGCGTACCCGCAGCTCCGGCGCCCTCGTCAATCCCAAGGTGGAGTCCAGCCTCCCCCCGGAGTACGAGGAGATAGCCCGGGGCGGCTTCTCCGACGAGGACGCCATGCGGTTGTCGCGCGACGACTACGTGCGCGAGGAGATGGTCCGGCAGCGCCGGGCCCTGGAGGAGATCGCCGCCCGCGAACGTAGGCGCGAGGACGGGGACGGTGTCATCGTCCTCAATAGCGACGACGATGACCCCCCGGACCGTCCAACCCGCCGCGCCAACCGGGGGAGGGATGCAGCAGGGACGGCGGAGGCGTAGGCGGGGGGGACGACGACGACGACGACGACGACGGTGACTACACGCGGTTCTACAGCCTCCTCGGCATGTAGAACCGCGTGGGCGGGCGGCGAGGCGGGCGGTGGGGGAGACGGCGGGGGTAGCCCGCGGTAGTTGTAAAATATGTTTAAATTTGAACGAACGCCTGTGTTTGCGTTATGTTTGCACCGAATTTAAACATTTTAAAAACCCGTGGGGGGCCGCGACTGGGGGGCATCACGTCCTCAGTGCACGATTTAGCGTCGGTGCGCCTCTAAAGAGCGATTTTTTGCCCTTCCTGAGAAGCCAACGACTAGAGATGCCCTTGCTGGTGTGCATATCATACATGTAGTGGCGCCGGGGCGCCTACATGTTCGGATCGGATATCGATCGAACTATACATGAACGCACCATCCACGGACGAGCGCCTGTGCTATGCGTCGATCGGGGAGATTACCCACCGGTTGGAGTTTGCAGGGTGATTGCCAAGAGCAGAATGGTGATGCCCTAAGTTGCTCCAGCTGCGTGTCTGCTGCACAGTGCCGGTGTCGGGGCGGGGCCAAGTTGCAAAACGTCTGCGTGTCATGCAGACAGAAGAAAAGAGCCTGGCTAGCTGGTAATAACCAATTAACATCCAACGGCATTACTAGTATAGTAAATAATTATTGTAGAACATGGCCCAAGCATCAATGAAATGCAGCAAATGATGAGCGGACAAACTTCAATCTGGGGGTGTCTGATGCAAGGAAGCACTGAATATGCCTCGCTGTTTGATCAACAGAAGGGTGGCAGTGTGCAAAAATTATGTGAGTGGTTACTTCTGAATCTGTTGCAAAAACAATTGTTACTAGCACATTATTTATTTGTAGCTTTCAACGTACACACATGGTAACACTCACTTTTCATTACTGAACAAGGTTAAAAATAGACACCGCCGAAAGCAATTGTATAAATCGCTCTCGATGAACAGTACACCATAGACTAGGATATGTACGCATTTCATAGTCTACAAAGAAATGTGGAATCTCCGAGACATGAACCAGAGAAATGGAAGATTGGATGCTCCGCTTTTGTAGATCATGTAGTGGGATTTGGTTCTTTTCCACGAGGTTTGGGAGATGCGGTCGTCCATGGATGCAATCTTCTTTTACTACCACTATCTCTCTTTCTTGTGTTAGCGTCTTTTACTCACATCCATTCTTTGTTAAAAACTTTGATAGGACCGTGCATGTATACGATGTTTCCCACAAGAGAAGATCTTTCGACAGGAGTGCACGCATGTCAGTGAGTCCACTACACTCTCCAAGAAAAATATCTAATGCTCTGCCTTATTTAACTAGGTATATGATGCCTTCTTAAACATGTGCATATGTTTTTTTTTGTGAAAAGAATAAATATGTGCATATGTACCTAGCTTGCTATCATGATGACGACGGCCTGCATCAATATCATGGTGTGACGTGAACGGTGATTACGGGCATCGCTCCATGAGCCGTCGCGCTCTAGTAGTGTCCATTGAATTTGGTACACCTTCGTAATCCCACGGACGAGTTCCAAAGTGAAGGCCCCATCCCGGCCCATCACCACCAACCCTCATGCCATCTTGAGTGCTTGGCTCGTTTTGCTTACCATACCAAGAAGAAAGTACACTTTTTTGTGAATATGTAGGGAATGTTAGATTTTTAGGCGTGGTGAATCGAATGTTTTTCATGACAAATTATGTTTGCTGGGAATGGCAAGTTTAGTAGACGAGCAAGGTAAATCTCCCTCAGTTTTTTTCCACTAAATTGTCGTGCTTGTGAACTAAATTTGTTATCCTCACGTCAATATAAGTTGCCATGAAAAACGTTTGATTTGTCATGCCTAAGAATCTGATGTCAAATATTTATCATTTATGTTTATATTTTATGACATGATGCTAAAACGTGTCGGCCTAGGTGTGGGAGAGGTAGATACAAGCCACATGCAAAATTCCTACTCGTGCATTAAGACGGTTTAGCAAGATGCCGCTAATACCAAAGATTAAAAAGAAAGATGATTGGCCGGCACAAGTGAGCATATCTAGAGGCATATATAAACCCTACGGCATTAGATTTTTATTTATTTATTTGCAACTAAAGAGAATGCCGAGGACATGAGCCGGTGAGGTCAAGAGAATGCTAAAGACATGAACCAGATGCTCTTGTCAATATATGCAATATACAATGCCCCGGCAGAGACGGCTGGCGAATCAAGCCGCCTGAAACCACCAAAATCATTGTGACAAGTGCAGGAATGGGGAATCAGATCAAGCTTTCGAGTCAACATGACTGATTGATTGGTCGACCTCCCCATTTCTAGCGAACAACAGAATGTATTTCTTTTCTGTAAAGAAGAACGCTGCAGGATCCGAATATTATGGCTAGAGGGTAGTAGCTAGCGTATATTCCCCACTCAGACATTAACCCAAGCAACATTTGTACAGGGGAGTGGTCTATAATCAGTTTCCTCCACTCTTTGGAATTATTCGATCTGCCTGCAGACTGTAAAGACGGAAGCATCTCGCGTACCGGTCCGTGCTCATTTCGCCTGCTGGGAGAATAAGAAGTCGTGGCTCGCCTTGCTGCCGGAGATGAAGATGAAGAAGAGGAGGAGGAAACTAGTTGCATATTGACACGTTGGAAGGGATGATTAGACACTGGACAGCAACAGTGTGCGCATGCATTGACAAGCCAATCGGCCATCGCAACGAGCCAAACGTCGGTGGACATGGACAAAATCCAGCGGCGGAAACGCACGTCGTCGGCTTAATTTGGGTCCTGATCACCGGCGGGCCGTTTCAGTTTCCTGTAGACGTCGTCAGGCGTATCGTACGTACGTCCATCCTTGTGCGAGCACGTCCGTTTCCAGTGCCAAATCCTAGCTTCTCGGTGCATCTGCCCGATCGTCAGGCTGCCGCTCGCCCCAACCGTGCAAGTGGAATGGAATGCTCATCGCGTGAGGTTTCCACGTCGCGCCGGCCAGCGCCGCCCGCCAGTTCAGTCGCGTGCGGTCTACTTTCACAAAGCATCCCGGCCGGCGGCTCTTCGTCTCCGATATTGTTGTTAGTGCAACGGTCAACCTTAAACCCGACGTGATGACTCATGATTGCTGCCATTAACAGAAGCTTGATCATGTACTCCCTCTCTCAGTTTACAAGGCATGCACGTATCCTTTATCGTCAATTTGACCAACCTAATAGAAATCATATATTACAAAAAAAAAACATACCATTATAAACATCAGATGTTCTACTTTCAAACGGTATAATTTTTGTGTTATATAGTTTATATTATAGTGATAAAATTGGCAATCTAGGGATACACGCACGCCTTGTAAACTGAAACGGAAGAAGTACTCAGCTTTGCGTTACGCACTCGTGCTAATGCAATGATGATGCCACACAACTATCCGGCAACTATCTGGATCCCAACTCGCTTTCCAGATCGATGCCGTTGGGATCGATGGAGGAGCCAACGCTTTAGGTGTTTGTTTACCCGTGCTTTAGACTAGCCACAATGGGTAGTAACATAGACTAGTAACATGGGCATGTTAGTAGTTTATGTTACTACCTCTATAGTGGGAGTAACATATGTGTGATAACATGCAACACTTCATTTATTAGGCTATAGACACATCTTGCTTTGATATGTGTGATGTTACTCATACTAATAGTAACTAGCTATGTTAGAGCATGGTTAATAGCTGAGCCCGCTGCCGGCTCTATACGGAAGCCATGTCACTTGTAGCCTTCACAAAAAAAGTGTCTCATATAGTAAATTGGCTGTAAGTATTGGCTGTAGTGATTAATGTTGCATGCATGGAAGAGAAAAAACTGCAACTGATTGGAGCGGAGGATGCAGCCTCCCTTGCATGCAGTACTTTTTCTTGGGTATGGTGCTATAGCCGGGCTGTAACTGAAGCGCCCGCTGTCCTCTCTCTCCTTCATTCTCTCTCATCCACATGAGATTTTGCTGACATGGAACGGCTTACAGCCCGCTGAGTAGGACCTATTATACTTGCTCTTATCACTTTCATCTCTTTCTTCACTTATTGCATGCCACATCATCTATTTAACCTAGATATATGTGATGTTACTATCTATGTTATTCCCACTGTGGGTAGTCTTAGGAGTATTTTATTTCCATCATCAGTCTGATCGCTAGTTTAATGGGGTCCCGTCTGAGGTGAGGTGAGGTGAGGGCTCTCACGTCATGCGTGGTGGCAATAATACGGTAGGTCAAGTCGTGTCTTTTTCAACTAAATCTTATACTACTACTACAAAACTAATATTGGTGATCGATGTGCTCTCTCCTTGCGCCCGTGAGCTGTGCAAGGCAAGTACTGATGATCGTACTACTGTATTATTTTTCGTATATGTGTTTTATACAAGGTTGACCATTTTATATATCGTTCGTTGGCGTATATAGGTTCGGAATGCAGGAATTTCCATTGAAATTCATGATAACCTGCCCCAGTCTGTCACGCTAACATAAACTAGTAGGATTCCCTCGCCCCAAGCTGACATATATTTCCTAGTAATTTCCAACCTCCGTCCCAGCTTATATAGAGTAGAAGTCCTCTTCTTCGCGCGCATGCCGGCCACCACATGCACACACCGGGTCACACTCACACACTGACACACACACCAATCACTTTCCCTCGTTGCGGTAACCAATCAAAATATATCAATGGCTCAGCGTCCCCTCAGGGATTTCGAGTATGGCCAAGCTCGCTCGGACCAATGGACAGTCGTCTGCAAAGCTTGATCCTCCCCTTCAGGCTTATCCATAGTCGACAGCGAGCATGCAAGCACGCATAGGGTTAATTCCATTTCAATTAATTTAATCACGGTCGATTCACATACCCAAGTGACAGCCCATGTGAATGATGGTTGTGTTAAGCTAAGACAAAAGTAATTGGTGCATTACATATCGACGATCACTGTCAGTCCCTGTCTCTCTCAGTCTCAGTCTCTATCTCAAGAAAAAAATATGAGCATGTAGTTGTGTGTGTGCACATACGCGAGATAAAGCTGCCACTTATTAATTGTAACAATATACTTTTCTCAATTAACTTCTCCCAGTTGTGATCTAGCATGAGGTTTTGTTGTGTCTTCTTCTGCCTTGTCCATCCGTTGTCTGGTAATTCTAGTACATTGTATCTGTCCCGCCACTCATGCAACACGCATGCTATGGGTGGTTAAGTTCTAATCATTTCTCTAAGGAGTTGTTAGTACAAAGGAGTGTTTTAATTTGCAGAGGAACATGTAACAAAGATGCTTCCATCCCACTCTCATAAGGAAGAATCGAAGAGGTTGGCTAGCTGCTTTGATGTCTGCTTTTGCCCGCCACGGTTGCGCATAGTTAACCACACAGGGGGAAAGTCACGGTATCCGCTTGCCAGTGTGCGCGCACATCTGTATCTCCCCTAGCTTTCAGCGACGTGCCACAGAAAATGAGAGAAAATAGCTTTCGCTCTGCTTTGGTGATGTGATTGATGTGCATATCGTATGTGTGGTGGCTGGTCCGATGGGTTGTGCTCGCGCGTTCATCTCCAGATCGACTGAGTCATATGCATGTTGCAATTTCCAACTTTATATAATAAATGTGTGTTTTCCTTAAAAAAAACATGCATCCTCCTAGTCGGGAGTGATGCTATGTCTACCCTTTTTATGTTTTGGATGGGACTCACGGATTCATACGGTGGAGTATTTGGTAAATGAAACCATGGTCAAGTAAACATTGACAAAAAAAATCCCAAAATCTCAAGAGCTTTCCATCGTCCATCTCAAACGCGCAAATAGTGGTTTGACGACAAAAATGTATATGGAATAAGTGATTATTTCCTACTTCTAGTTTCCCTATGAAATGGGCACAATGGAGAATTTCCTCCACTTTGCAATTCTATGGTCCACTTTTTTTTTTTGAGAAACAATCTATGGTCCACATTTGAGGCCTCGCTGGCGGGCTCTCCAGTTGGCCTGGCTAGGTCAGGTCATGTCCTTTTCAACTATAGTAGATCTAATAATATTACAAAAACACTAGTGATCGATGTGTTCTCTCTCACGCCTTGTGAATTGTGCAAGGCAAGTATTGATGGTCATAGCACTGTATTGTACTATTTTCTTGATCTGTGTATTTTACACAAGATTGACGACTTCGTCTTCATCATGACAGCAGCGTATATAGGTTCGGAATGCATGAATTTCCATTGAAATTCATGATAAACTGCCCATTTTGTCACTAACAGAAATAAGTAGGGGCCCCTTCCCTCGCTCCAAACTGAGATATATTTTCTAGTAGTTTCCACGCATCGTCCCAGCTTATATTAAACCCATTAAGAGGAAACGTTGGGCATTTGATTGGCACCTCCACATGGCGCTTGCTGGTTGGCCGAGGTGAGAGATGTTTTTTAGATGGAGGTGAGGTTTTTTGTTTGAGAAAGATTTTTTTGGAGGTGGACGTGAAGAAAAAAATTAGATGGAGGTGAAGACTCGCATGTCCAGCGCAAACGAGCACACAACGTCTTCACAGAAGGCGCGCAATGGCATATGCCCCAACGAGTGTAATCATCAACATGCATGTCGTCCCAACTTCAACCTTGCTGAAAGCAGAAGTCTTCTTCTTCATGCAGGTCACCAAATGCACCCACCGAGCCACACTCACACACACGCACACCAGTCACTTTCTCCTGTTGCGGTAACCGATCAAAATATATCAAATGGCACAACGTCACCTCGGAGATTTCTAGTACAGCCAAGCGAGGTCTGATCGACCAATGACCGGCGTCTGCGAAGCCAGATCCCCAGCTGCTTATCCGTAGTCGACAGCGAGCATGCATAGGGCTAATTCATTTTAATTTAACTTAATACTGTCCGTTTCATGGATCAAAGTGACAGCCCATGTGAACGATGGCTTTTAAGCTGAGCCAAAAAAAATTGGTGAATCACATATTGGCAATCAATGTACTTTCATGTCTCTCTCAGTCTTTGTCTCTTCAAGAAAAAGAAAAAGAGCTTGTCGCTGTCTATGCACATATGCACGATAAAGCTGCCGCTCACTA
Organism: Triticum urartu; assembly: GCF_003073215.2. NCBI lineage: Eukaryota > Viridiplantae > Streptophyta > Magnoliopsida > Poales > Poaceae > Triticum > Triticum urartu. The sequence continues at coordinate 732,648,886 of NC_053023.1, read as the reverse complement.
ATTAACACTAGTACACTAGTTAATATTCCCACAATCCACGAATAATTGTACATCTATCCTTTGTTTGAAGTAGAAGTTTAAAATTTTGACCAACTATATAAAAAAAATAGTACTAATTAACTTCTCCCAGTTGCGATCTAGCATGCGATTTGCTGTGTCTTCTGCTGCCTTGTCCGTTTGCTGTCTCGTACCAGTACAACACGCATGCTACGGGTGGTTAAGTTATAATCCTTCCTCTAAGGAGTCCTTAGTACGAAAGAGTGTTTTAATCTCCAGTGGAACATGCAGCAAAGATGCTTCCATCGCACTAGCAGAAGGAAGACTCGAAGAGGCTGGCCGGCTGCCTTGACGTTGGTTTTCGCCCGCCACAGTTTAGCCGGGTGAACCGCACAAGGGAAAGGTCATGGTATCCGCCGGCCGGGGCCGCGCACCTCTTTCTGTCTATCTCTTCGACCTTTCAGCGACGTGCCAAAGAAAATAGAATTTGCTTAGCTTTGGTGATGTTACTGATGTGCATATCATACATTTGGTGGCTGGCTCGACAGGTGGTGATGCCGTCTACATCTCCGGATCGACCGAGTTACATGCATGCATCCTCCTAGTTAATTAGGGGCAATGATACATCCAATGTTTTTGTTCTGTTGCTAATGGTACTTGCTGATTCATGTGCCAGAGTACTCTTTAGTAAGTGGAGCCCATGCTCAACTAAACATTCACAATCCTTTTTTCCGAAATCTCAAGAGCCTTTTGCTGTACATCTCAAATGCACGAATACAGGTTTGACGACGAAAGTATAATATGAAATAAGTGATTTTGTTCTACTTCTAGTTTCCACACGAGATGGGTATATACAATGGAGAGTTTCCTCTACTTTGCATTTTTATTTTGCACATTTGAGGCCTCAGACCTATTCTTCTCTGATTGGCTACCTCATAAGCTTCAACTTGTGCATTTACAATTAGCAAGCTACTCACGCTGTCACGCATACCGTTGATCGACAGAATGACAATAAGTGCCGCAACCACGGACATAAGACTTTGTAGTTGACCCAGAAAAATAATACACCTTGACGTATACTCATATTCTATTGTGTCTAGATCCTATTTTTTTTCTGAACCTTGCAAGGAGAGATGCATGTGAAATGTATTGAGGAGAAAATTAAGTTCTAGAGCTAGCTTGTTTATGCTGACTCTAAAACGAGTCGGTCTAGCTGTGGGAGATGTTGATACAAACCACATGCAAAATTCCTACTTGTGCATTTCATAATTAATCAAGTTGCCGTTAATCTCTAAGAGCAACTAAGTAATTGATTGACCTACGGTGAGTGTATCATATGGATGCTGGGTTGGTGGGATGTCGAATGACTTGTGACATAAAACTTGTACAATATACATGAGGTCATCGATGGTGAGAAAGACATGAATCATCATACTTTAGCAATAAGGGCATCTTCAACGCAGACCCTTAAACCTCCCATATACGCCGTAGTATGCCATCCAACGCGGTACCCCATCGGTCCACGGGCCGGTCCGTACGTGTTTCGCCTTGCCAGGAAACGGACTAGCTTCAGAAAAGAATTTGTGATGTGGTTCATACGTCTGATTTATCTCTCCTTTTTTTTAATGCCCATTAGCTTACAAGATTTTGTACATGCTCATGGTCCACATAGCAACACTTTATAAAACCGTTGTTCCTAGAGTTAAGGCGTGTATTGGCTAGATAGTATTTCTCCTTTTTCTAATTGGAGCTGCAAAGTTGGGTCGGTTGTCTCTGTGTGTTGTAAATTCTACCACGACAATGATAACCTCCACCATTGTGTTTTTCTCAATCCAAGTGCACAAACATCACATAAACAAGGATGTGTTAAAAACTAATTGGAAGCCAAAGTTATCAAACATTCCAGCTGTCACAAAGTCATAGCATGCTAGCATTCTCATATATAATCATTTCCTCGAGAAGATCAAAAAATTTATTAACCATTTTAGAGCCAAAAACCCATTCTAAAGATGAAATGTTTTGTCCTACTCAACGGCGTTTCAAACGAGCCACCCACTGACACAGCAACAAAAAGTCAATTTCATAGGCAAGAGATGCCCCCTCAAAGTACAGGACCAGTCTTGAGAAAAACCCATCCCCAACTAAGAAAAACATCTCGGGCCCACCTATAATCAACCCCCAGAATCTCCAACACAAGAGAACCACGTACCCCTAGCAAATACACACATCACATGTTTCGGGTACAGTGCCGTTTCTGATTCCGGAAGGATGATCCCAACGAGGTTCCCCCTTATCAGGGCCTCGCGCTGAGGCGACCCATCCAGCCCGGTTTTCTTCGTTGGCACGGAGGCCCAGAGGTGGTATAGAGCTTTGCTCATGGCGCGCCGCCGGTGGATGTAGGAGGAAGAAAACTTTCACACCCAAGAATTTGGATGTATTTTTAAATTTCTGTAAGGTGTGTTTTTGTAAGAGTTTGTCCTACTTAATATATGGCCTTTGGCATTTCCATAACATAAAGAATGGCTTGGAAAAGCAATTACTCGTTACCAGTGCATACTTCGTATGTAGGTTTCAACGTACATAGTTGGAACCAGTCGATTCTCTTTACTCTCTCGACGGCAAAAAGGTCAAAAAAATTGCCGGGGAGAAGGGGGTGAAACACAAAATATGGGTACTTGGGGTGATCAAAAGGCTACAAAATTTCAAATCTAAACCTACCCAAATTTTGTTTCTTCATAAACTAGCCCATGTTTGGGAGGGGGCATCCCACCCCTTGACATACCCATATCTCTGCCGGTGCTCCCTCCGTTCCATAATATTAGGTGCATAAAGTTTCAAGGGGTATATATCGCTCTCGATAAATAGTACACCATAGGATATGTATGCATTTCAACGTCTATAAAGCAACGTGGAATCTTGGAGACATGAACTAGGCGGATGAAAGATTGGATGCTCCACTTTTGTAGATCGTGTGGTGGGATTTGGTTCTTTTCCACGAGGTTTGGGAGATGCGGTCACTCATGGATGCAATTTTCTTTTACTACCACTATACCTCTTTCTTGTGTTCGCGTCTTTTACTTGCATCCATTCTTTCTTCGATCTACTCAAAACTTTGATAGAATTGTGCGACCATTTGATGTTTCTAACAAAAATTATTTTTTTGTGACAAAAGTGCACACATGAGGCCGCTACACTTGCTAAGAAAAATATCTAATGCAATGCCTCGTATTTTGGGTCAAATTTTGATCATATATTTAACTAATAAATTATAAGTTATATATAGCAAAAATAGTACCATTAGAAACTTCTTTCAAATATGAATCCAACAATATGATTTTTGTGGTATATAAAATTATGTTTTGCAAGTCAAATCTATGATCCAAATTTGACCCCAAATATGAGAGGATCTAATAAACACGTTCAGAGGAAGCACGGGTGAACATACCATATAGATGCTAGGTTGGTGAAATGTCCAATGACTATGACATAAAACTAGCATAAAAAAGCGGGAGGTTGCAAATACAACAATGTTCTATAAGAATGGCTAGAGCATATATTTTTCTCGAAATGGTTAGCAATTGTATTTTAAGAAATTTTGGTTAAATTACATACATGAATTCATCGATGGTGAGGCAGGCATAAAATACTGTAATTTAGCAATAGCGAGAAAGTCGGAACTTTACACCTCACACGTTCATGCCGAGTAGCGGAAATCATGTAAACTCACTTGAAAATTGGGGACAACATGGAAATCCATGTCGGCGAGACATTTGTTAAAATGCAGGCAAACATGGATTTTTACATTAACTGTCATGTAGCAGTATCGTCTTCTTCGGTAAGTGGTGGCAGCAACACACGTCATGCTAATTCATCATGGCACAAACGGTTGGCAAATGAAAACCACCGAAATCATTGAGGCAAGTGTAGGAATGAGGAGGCTTTCAGAGTCAACAAGAACCAATTGGTCGGTCGACCTCCCTGTTTCTGACGAACAATAGAAATTTAAAGAACGTTGAAGGATCCGAATATTATCGCTACAGGGTAGCTAGCTAGCGTATATTCCCCACTCCCATGCGACCCAAGCAAGATTTGTGCTTATCGGTAGTAGTATATAATCAGGAGGTTCCTCCGGTTTTTGAAATTATTCGATCTGCCTGCAGACTGTAAAGCCGGAAGCAAGCATCTCACGTACCCGTCCGTGCTCATTTCGCCTGCTGGGAGAATAAGAACTCGTGGCCCGCCTCGCTGCCGGAGATGAAGATGAAGAGGAGGAGGAGGAAACTACTTGCACATTGACACGTTGGAAGAATGTTGATGAGACACTGGACATAGCTACCAGCATCTTCGTTTGTCAGTACTCTGTATCACCGGCTCTTGTGCACCCCGGCCGATGGCTCTCCGTCTCCGTCGCCGATGTCAGTGGTCAACCTTAAACCCTACGCGATGACCCATGATTGGTGCCACTAACAAAGCTTAATTAGTACTTACTCGGCTTTGGGTTGCGCACTGACGCTAATGCAATGATGATGGCGCGCAACTATCCCGCAACTAGTATCTGGTAGTAGATCCCATCTCACTTTCCTTCCTTGCTGGCTGCTGCCGCTGGGATCGATCGAGGAGCCAGCGCTTTTGGGTGTTTGTATATTGGACTTAGGATATTTGTTCTGAGCGCTCTTTCACTAATCTGATCACTGCTAGTTTAATCAATGAGGCTCTGGGTGGCCGTCTCTCACGTCATGCGCGGTGGCAATAATAGGTTAGGTTAGGTCAAGTCCTGTCTTTTTCAACTGAATCTTATACTGCTACAAAATACTGGTGATCGATGTGCTCTCTCTCGCGCCCTTGAGCTGTGCAAGGCAAATACTGATGATCGTACTATTTCACACAAGTATTTTATACAGGGTTGACGATAGTGTCGTCCAGCGGCGTACGTATATAGGTTCGGAATGCAGGAATTTCCATTGAAATTCTTGACAACCTACCCATTTTGTCACCCTAATAGAAACAAGCAGTGTTCTCTTCCCTCGCTCCAATCTGAGATATATTTCCTAGTAGTTTCCAGGCGCCGAGTGATAATCATCAACATGCATGCCGTCCCAGCTTCATCCTTGCTGAAAGCAGAAGCCTTCTTGGTGCATGCAAGCCACCACATGCACCCACCGGGTCACACTCACACACAGACACAGAGACACCAATCGCTTTCTCTCGTTGCGGTAACCAATCAAAAATATCAATGGCTCAGTGTCACCTCAGAGATTTTGAGTACGGCCAAGCTTAGCTCTGATCGACCAATGGCCGGCCGTCTGCAAACCTGAAGGCTTATCCGTACTCGACAGCGAGCATGCAAGAATGCATAGGGCCAATTCCTTAGGACTTAACTTAGTCCTGACCGATTCATAGATCAAAGTGACAGCCCATGTGAACGATAGTTGTTAGGCTAAGCCGAAAGTAATTGGTGCATCACATATAGACGATCACTGTCAGTCCATGTCTCTCTCAGTCTCTGTCTCTATCTCGAGAAAAATAAGTGCCGCTCGCTCGCTGTGTGTGTGAGTATGCGAGATAAAGCTGCCGCTCGCTAATTAACACCAGCATAGTTAGTAATTAACTTCTCCTAGTTGCGATCTAGCATGCGATTTGCGGTGTCTTATGCTGCCTTGTCCGTTTGTTGTCTCGTACTAGTACAACACGCATGCTACGGGTGGTTAAGTTCTAATCATTTCTCTAAGGAGTTGTTAGTACGAAAGATTGTTTTAATGTCCAGAGGAACATGTAGCAAAGATGCTTCCGTCCCACTGGCAGAAGAAAGAATCAAAGAGGCTAGTTGGCTGCCTTGACGTCCGTTTTCGCCCGCCCTCGCATGGCCAAAGTCACGGTATCCGCCGGCTGGTGCGTGCACATCTCTTTCTGTCTATCTCCCTGAGCTTTCAACTACTCCCTCTGTTCTCAAATATAAGTCTTTTTAGAGATTCCAACAAATGACTACATACAAAGCAAAATGAGTGAATCTACACTTTAAAATATGTCTACATACATCCGTATATTGTATTTCATTTGAAATGTCTAAAAAGACTTATATGAACTAAAACCATGACGAGTAATTTGGAACAGAGGGAGTACGTGCCAACGAAAAATAAAATTTGCTTTGCTTTGGTTATGTTACTGATGTGCATATCATGCGTGTGGTGGCTGGTCCGACAGGTGGTGGTGCCGCCTACATCTCCGGAACGATTGAGTTACATGCATGCATCCTCCTAGTTAGGAGCAATGATACATCTAATGTTATTGTTTTGTGACTGATGGTATTTGCGGATTTATGTGCCAAACTACTACTTCTTCCGTCCTAAATTACTTGTAAGACAAATTGGCAAGTAATTTGGAAAGGAGGCTGTATTTGGGAAGTGGAGCCCATGCTCACTAAACACTGACAATTCTTTTCCGGAAATTTGAAGAGCCTTTCGTCATACATCCAAAACACACAAATGTAGGTTTTCACGTCAAAAAATTACTACCTCTGCCTGTAATTATTTGACGCTGAAATGAATGTATCTAGACGTATTTCAGGTCTAGTTACATCCATTTCAGTGTCAATACGTTTAGATGCGTCCATTTCAACGTCAAGTAAAACCGGACGGAGAGAGTATATGAAATAGGTGATTTTGTTCTACTTATAGTTTTCCTATGAAATGGGCGCAAAAGAGAATTTCCTGCACTTTGCATTTCTATTGTGCACATGTGAGGCCTCGGAACTATTCTTCTCTGATCGGCTTCCTCAGAAGCTTCAACTTGTGCATTTACATTTAGCTAGCTAGGCATGCATACTGTTGATCAACAGTATGACAATAAGTGCAGCAACCACACGGACATAAGACTTCGTAGTTTACCTAAAAAAATAATGCTCCTTGACGCATACTTATGCCGAAAATAATGTTAAACTCCCCTATTTCTTTTCTAAGCTATGTGAGGTGGGATGCATGTGAAATATAGTAGGGGCGGAAATGAAGTTCCACAACTCGTTTGTTTATGCCGGCCCAAAAACGTGTCGGACTAGGTGTGGGAGAGGTAGATACAAACCACATACAAAATTCTTACTTGCGCGTTGACATAATTAATCAAGATGTCGTTAATCTCAGAGAGCAAATAAGTAATTGATTGACCAGCGATGAGTGTATCATACCGACGCTGGGGTGGTGGAATGTCCAATGACTCGCGACACAAAACTAGTACAAACTGAAGAAAAAATGGTGATTCCAATAATAATATATACGTGTGTTTAATAAGGATGTTTTATAAGGAACGGTCGTAAATTTACATAAATGTGTACGTCAACCATACATTCGCAATAAGAAGGAAATGATACTTCCTCCATCCCATATTTTAAGATAACGAACCACCCATTCCAAGTGGTCTCCATCCCATATTAACAACAGAAATCTCATAATCTCGCTGGTTGGAAAATTGGCGGCACATGGGAATCCATGTGAGCCAGACAGGAGTAGCTAGTCAAAATGTTGGCAGCCGTGTACGTTACATTGTCTTCCTACTATTCTCTCTGTTTTTGAATATACAAGTCTTTTTAGATATTTCAATATGAACTACATACATATGTATATAGATGTATTTTAGAGTATAGATTCACTCATTTTGCACCGTATGTAATCTATATCAAAATCTCTAAAAAGAATCTTATTTAAGAACCGAGGGAGTAGCATTTGACCAAAATGGAGATTAATTAGTCAATGGCATTCCAACTGATCGGTGTGGGGTTTGTGGTGTCTAGCATTTTTGCTCATATGCACCAGGTCCCCGACTGTTTGCACCGCCTCTTCCAGCCAACGAGCGGACGAAACGTGGACTCTTTTCATTGGGTGCCTGCTGGTTCACCGAAAGCAAAAGAACCGCACGTACGCGTGCCTGGGCCACCATGCGTGCCGTGTTGCCTAGCCAGTAGTACTACTACGCCAGTACTACTACTAGTCACCATCATGGAGCTTGGTATCTCCGTGCGACCGTTCCGTCAGTGATTCTCGTAAGTGAACTTTGTTGCTGATTTTGTCATAAAAGGAATTTTGTTGCTGATTTATCCTCGTGCATATGCATCTGTTTTCTGTATCTCCTATCAAAACTAGCATTGGGTGGGCCAGTGTATAGTTTCCCTTGAAATAATTCGATGTCGTTCATATGTGAGATTCTCTCTATTTTGAATCATTTTGAATGCATGTTCATTGCCTTATAGTACGGCTTTTAGATAACCATAACTTTATTCCGCAAATCGATGCCTTATGAGACCGTTATTCCAAGAATTAAGGCGTGCACCAACTAGTGTGCTTCCACTTTTAATATTGGAGCTACAAAGATTCCGGACAAAAGTTGGTCTGGTTGTCCTCGTCTTTTACAAACGCTGCAGTAGAGTCCGTGACAATGACATTCTCCACCATTTTTCATTTCCTTCCAACTAGGAGTACATAAACGTACGAACCATGATGCACCGGGGAAAAAGTAAACCAACGTTTTTTGTTCATGAACTCGTAATGTTGATGTTCTCATATCCCGTTGTTTCCTAAAATTAATCAACTGCACTCTTCTCAGTTCTCACAGCACGAAAAAGCATTCTGAAGATGAAATGTTTTGTCCTAATGCAGCCTTGTTCATATATGGTACTAATTCATAGTGTTTGAACCAAGTTGCTCGATGCCAGAATGAAACAAAAAAACACGGTTATTTAGGGTGGGAATGTTGCCTCCAACGTGTTTCGCCTCTCCAAGAACTGGACCGGTCTCAAAAAAGAATTGTGATGTGGTTCATATGTCTGTTTTCTGTCTCCTGAATTATATTTTGTACTCCATTAGCTTACAAGCCTTTTGTAGATATATAAAGATGTCCATGGTCCACATACCAACACTTTACAGAGCCGTTGTTCCTAGAATTAAGCTGTGTGTTGGCTAGATAGTGTTTTTCCTTTTTATATTGGCGCTGCAAAGATTCTGGAGAAAAGTTGGGTCGGTTGCTTCGGTGTGTTGTAAATGCTACCATGACAGTAGCCTCCACCGTAGTGTTTTTCTCTATACAGGAGCACATGCATCACATAAACCTCGACATATACGGGAAAAATAGGAAACCAAACTTATTAAACCTTTAACTTGTCACAAACTCATAACATGTTCGCGGTCTCATCGCCTATCGTTTTCTCTTTAGAAGATCATTAGTTGTATCCTTTTAGGGCCCAAAACCCCACTCTAAAGAATGGAACTTTTTTGTCCTACTTAACGATGTTTCGACCGAGCTGCCCACCGCGGTAATGCAACAAAAACACACAATTTCGTAGGCAAGAACAGTTCCCTCCAAGAACCAGACTAGCCTTGAGAAAAACCCACCCCAACTAAATGAGAAGGCATCCCGGACCCACATGTAATCAACCCAACCCGAGCGAGCCACGTCCCTCTAGCAACACATACATCACCTCCAACAGTGTTCCGCATATAGTGCCGTTGGTGGATGATCCTCGTAGGTAGGCGATGAGACCCTATAGGCCTTCTTTGGTTCATAGGATAGGAATTTTATAGAAATAAGAAAATCATAGGAAGTGAGATGACATGCATGTCAATTCCTATAGAGAAAGAGATGTCATTTGGTGCATAGGATAGGATTTTTTCCATTGAGTCTAGGCTAATTTTTTTTCTCCAAAATATGAATGATTGATTCCTATCCTATAGGAATAGGAATCCATTCCTACAAACCAAAGGGCTTCAAAGGAATTTTTCCTTTGCAAATCCTATCATATAAAATTCCTACAAAAATCCTACAAACCAAAGGAGGCCTAAAAGGATACAACTCCGCTCCCCCGTCGCATCCTGGCCGTCCGCGCGGCCCACGGCCTGGATCAGGATGTTAATTGTTGCCAGTGCACTGGTCAACCTTAAACCCTACGTGATGACTAATGATTGGTGCCACTAACAAAGCTTAATTAGTAGTGATACTTAGCTTTGCGCAGGCACTTGCGCTAATGCAATGATGATGGCGCGCAACTATCCGGCAAGTAGTATCTACTCTACATTCCAACTCACTTTCCTTGCTGGCTGCTGCCGTTGGGATCGATCGAGGAGCCAGCGCTTTGGGTGTTTGTTCTATTGGATTTGAGATATTTGTTCCAAGCGCTTTTTGGCTCAATCTCTTCACTGCTAGTTTAATCAATGTGGGTCTGGTGTGGCTTCTTTGCTGGCCTGCTGAGGTGAGGCGAGGGGCTCTGGGCGTCTGGCTCTCACGTCATGTGCGGTGGCAATAATAGGTTGGTTCAAGTCATGTCTTTTTCAACTAAAATCTTATACTACTACAAAATACTGGTGATCGATGTGCAAGGCAAGTACTAATGATCGTACTACTGTATTTTTAAACATGGATGACAATTTTGGCGTGCCTGCAGGGTAGGAATATAGGTTCGGAATGCGGAATTTCAGTTGAAATTCATGATAACTTGCCCATTAATTTGTCACGCTAATAGAAATAACTAGTGTTCTCCTCCCTCGCTCGAAAGTGAGATATGTATTCCCTAGTAGTTTCCAGGAGCCGAGTAACAATCATCAGCATGCATGTCGTCCCAGCTTCAGGCCCTATTTGGTTCAGGTTTTATCGACGAATTCCGCTGCCGCGCGGCAGAATTTGAACCAAAGGGCGAACTCAGCATAATCCGATTCTAGAAATCCGCTGTCAAAATCTGAACCGAAAGCCGAAGCAGTCTAGGACGTGCTTTCCAAAATCTGATTCCACTGCGGGCCAAAATCTGAAAAATCTGTATCAGCTGGTTTGCCAAATGACCTACATCTTTTTCACATCAGATTTTCCACAGCTGTTTTTCCACAACAGATTTTTCACAGCTGCTTTTAAAAATCCACAGCCGAACCAAACAGGGCCTCAACCTTGCTGAAAGCAGAAGCCTTCTACTTGGTGCATGCAGGCCACCACATGCACCCACCGGGTCACACTACACTCTCTCGTTGCGATAACCATTCCAAAATATACCAATGGCTGAGCATCACCTCGGAGATTTCTAGTACGGTCAAGCTAGCTCTGATCGACCAATGGCCAGCCATCTCGCGAAGCCTGATCCCCAGGAGGCTTATCCGTACTCGACAGCGAGCATGCCTGACATGCATAGGGTCTAGGGCCAATTCATTCTAACTTAACTTAGTCCTGACCGATTCATAGATCAGAGTGACAGCCCATGTGAACCATAGTTGTTAGGCTAAGCCGAAAGTAATTGGCGCATCACATATCGACGATCACTGTCAGTCCATGTCTCCATCTCGAGAAAAATAAGTGCCGCTCGCTCGCTGTGTGTGTGAGTATGCGAGATAAAGCTGCCGCTCGCTGATTAACAGCAGTGTAGTTTAGTTAGCAGTACTAATTAACTTCTCCCAGTTGCGATCTAGCATGCGATTTGCGGTGTCTTCTGCTGCCTTGTCCGTTTGCTGTCTCGTGCCAGTACAGCACGCATGCTACGGGTGGTTAAGTTCTAATCATTTCTCTAAGGAGTTGTTAGTACAAAGGATTGTTTTAGTTTCCAGAGGAACATGTAGCAAAGATGCTTCCATCCCACTGGCAGAAGCAAGAACCGAAGAGGGGTTTTTTGCAAAAAAAATTAAAAAAAAATTAGAAGAGGCTGGTTGGCTGCCTTGACGTCCGTTTTCGCCTGCCTTGGTTTCGCATGGTGAACCACAGAGGGGAAAAGTCACGGTCTCCGCCGGCTGGCGCGCACATCTTTCTGTCTATCTCCCCGAGCTTTCAGCGACGTGCCAAAGGGAAATAAATTTTGCTTTGCTTTGGTGATGTTACTGATGTGCATATCATGCGTGCGGTGGCTGGTCTGACTGGTGGTGGTGCTGCCTACACCCCCGGATCAATCGAGCTACATGCATGCATATTCATGGAGTAACGCTATACGTACAAATGAGTTACTGGGTTTTACAAAAAGAATTAATTTAATTGGTCAATAGGTGAGGAACGCGGCCCATCCTCTGAAAATCAGGGGAGGCAAGTTTGTGATTGGTTACTTAGATGAAAAGAGCCCGTAAAGCCCTGTATTCTTTTGTACGTCTAGCATTTTTGCATATTCATGTGCCAGAGTGCTACGATTTGGTAAGTGGAGCCCATGCTCAACTAAACATTCACAGCTCTTTTTCGGAAATCTCAAGGGCCTTTCGCCGTACATCTCAAACGCATGAATATTGGTTTGCCACCCAAAATATACATGAAATAAGTGCTTTTGTTCTACTTCTAGTTTCCATATGAAATGGGTACAAAGGAGATTTTCCTCTACTTTGCATTGTGCACCTGAGGCCCCGGACCCATTCTTCTCTGATTGGCTACCTCAGATGCTTCAACTTGTGCATTTATAATTAGCTAGCTAGTCACGCATACTGTTGATCAACAGTATGACAATAAATGAATCAACCACGGACATAAAACTTTGTGGTTGACCAAGAAAAATAATACTCCTAGACGTATACTTATATTCTATTGTGCCTAGTAGACCTTTTTTTTCTTCTGAACATTGCAAAGGAGGGATGCATGTGAAATATATTAAGGGAGAAAACGAAGTTCTACAACTAGTTTGTTTATGCTGACTCAAAAACGTGTCAGACTAGGCGTGGGAGAGGTAGATATAAACCACATACAAAATTCCTACTAATGCATTAACATAATTAATCAAGATGCAGTTCATCTCAAAGAGCAAATAAGTAATTGATTGACCAGCAGTGAGTAGTACTATATGTACTCTAGGTTGGTGGGGTGTCGAAACACTTGTGACATAAAATTTGTACCAAAAGAAAAAAGTGGGAGATTGCAATAATAATACTCCCTCTGTTTCATTTTTGTAAGTTGCTTAAGACAGCTGAAATTGAACTGTTTTAGGTGTTGTCGTAAATGTTTAAAACGTCTTACAAAAGTGAAGGAGGGAGTATATACATGGGTCTTCGTAAAACTAGTATTACTCACGTTAGTAGAGCTCAAAATAAAGTTAGTAACTCTCTGGCAAATTTTGCTCGTATGGAGGGAAGAACTATGACCTGGCTTGGGTCAGGACCTCTGGAGGCCATTGAGCTTAACTCCTTTGATTGTAAGCCTGTGTGAAGTGAGTAATACAAGTTTTCCCGCAAAAATAGAATAAAATTACATATGTGTTGCTAGCTCTCATCTAGATGAGAATTAATTAAATCACATCTAACTTCTACACCATTTGATTTTACGTGAAGATTCGTACGGATTTTTTTTCTAATGGTGCAAGAGTTAAATAAGACTTTGTTATTTCTCATCTAGATGAGAATTAGTAAATATGAATTTGGATGCATGTGTACATTGATCATACCTTGGCAATAACAAAAACGAAACTGCTCGGCACACGATACTAATGCCTGATTTTTGGACGACCAGCTAATCGAGCGGCTATGTGCGGTTGGATTAACAAGGTCGTGCAGAAATCGTGCAATATTTGTCGTTCTTATAGCACGGTCCTAACAAAAAGAAAATGTGAAATAGATCACGCGCACCCATGTCAAGCAACATAAATCACATAATTCCGCTTGTCCGAAAAAATGGTGCCACATGGGAATCCATCTCAGAGATATACACTAGGTTAAAACGTTGGCAGCCGTGGACATTACATTTGTCGTACTATGCTAGCATTGCTAAATATGCAAAGGACGTTATTGTATGCCACATAGCCAGAGCATTTGACCCAAATGGAGATTAATTAGTAGTCCATCACATTGCACCTGATCGGTGGTGGAATTTGACGTGTCCGTGTAGCATTTGCTCCTATGGGCCAGGTCCGCAACTGTTTGCACCGCCTCTTCCAGCCAACCAGCGGACGAAACGTGGAGTTTTTCCATTGGGTGCCTGATGCTTCACCGAAAGCTAGGGAATCGCACGTGCGCGTGCCCGGGCCACCACGGGTCTGTGTTGCCTAGCCAGTTGACACCGTCATAGAGCCGGATATTTCCGTGGCCCCCTTCTGCCAGTGACTGTCATAAGTGAATTTTGTTGCTGATTTATCCTTGCGCCTACGCAGAAGTTTTTTGCACACCTTGCCAAAAACTAACATTGGGTTGGCCAGTGTACATTTTTTCCTTGAAAAAAAAACAATTGCGGTTCATGTGTGAGATTCTCTCTATTATGGATCATTTTCTACGCATGTTCATCAGCCTATAGTATGACTTTTAGATAAACATAACTTTGCTCCACCAATCGATGCTTTACGAGACCGTTATTCCAAGAATTAAGGCGCACATCGACTAGTGCTTCCACTTTTAATACTGGAGTGGCAAAGATTCCGGACAAAAGTTGGTCTGGTTGGCCCCATCTTTTACAAACGCTCACGTGAGTCTGTGACAATGATAACCTCCCCCGCAAGAAAAAAGACAATGATAACCTCCGTCATTTTTCATTTTCTTCCATCTAGGAGCACATAAAACGCACGAACCATGATCCGTCGGCGAAAAAAGCAAACCAAAGTTTTCCGTTGCCATGAACTCATAACATGTATTGATGTACTCATATCCTGTTGTATCCTAAACAAATAATCAATTGCGCTCTTTTCACAACGCGAAAAAAATCTAAAGATGAAATGTTTTGTCCTAATGCAGCCTCGTTCATATATGGTACTAATTCATAATGTTCGAACCAAGTTGCTCGACGCCACAATGAACCAGTCTCGGAAAAGAATTGCGATGTGGTTCATACGTCTTGTTTCTCTCCTGAATTACTGTTTTTGTACTCCATTAGCCTACGAGCTTTTTGTAGTTATAAAGATGTTGATGGCCCACATACCAACACTTGACAAAAGCCGTTGTTCCTAGAATTAAGGCATGTATTGGCTAGATAGTGCCTCTCCTTTCTTTAATTGGCGCTGCAAAGATTCTGGACAAAAGTTGGGTCAGTTGCTTCGGTGGTGTTGTAAATGCTACCATGACAATAGCCTCCTCCACCTTAGTGTTTTTCTCTATATAGGAGCACATACATCACATAAACCACGGCACATATGGAAAAAAAGATAGGAAACCAAATTGATCAAATCTTTCAGCTGTCACAAACTCATAACATGTCCACGTTCCCATCGCCTATTTGTTTCCTCTTGAGAAGATCATCGTTTGTATCCTTTTAGGGCCCAAAAACCCACTCTAAAGACCAGAACTTTTTGTGCATGTTCATTTCCTTCTTTTAGGACCGAAAAACCCCATTCAAAAGATGGAAGCATTTTGTCGTTTCAACTCAGTTCCCCACTTTCGCAAAAAAAAATATTTTTTCATTTGCAAAAGTTGTTACCTAAGAAAAACTGTTTCCTTCGAAAACCGGGCAAGCATTGAAAAAAACCCATCCCCGAATAAAAGAAAACCCATCCGCAAAAAGAAGGAAAGGAAAAAAACCCATCCCGGACCCACCTGTAATCGACTCTCACCGGAATATCTCCAGCGCGTACACACATCACCTCCAACAGTGCTCCGCGTACAGTGCCGCCGTTGGTGGGTGATTCCGCGAGGAAAGATGATCCCAGCAAGAGATTCCCCACGCACGCGCTGAGATAGGCGGCCCATCCAGCCCGGTTCCATCCCACCACCACCGCCCGATCCGATCCTCCACCTCATCCCGGCCGTCCGCTTGACCGACGGCATCGCGCCCCCGGAAGCGTTTCGTAGGGCGACACTTTGCCCGCCAAGCCGAGTGGCGCGGCCCCGAACGAGGCGGGGGGCAGGAGGGTCATTGCGCCCGGCGGAACCACGCGGGGGCATGGGCGTGATAGGCTAGCGCTGGTGGTATAGAGTACTCTGTTTAAGAACGAACCCAGGGCGGCTGCGGGAGGAGGAGAAAAACCAGCAGAGCACCACGGGATTCGCCTGCCCTCCTGGATCAAACCCAAACCCGAACCCAAACCCAGAGGGATTCCGCAGGGTTGATCCGGTCCGATCCGCGGCGCGTGCGTCGGCGGCGGCGCGAGGTTCGGGATCGGTCGTCGCGGCCCGCGGGTTGGTGAGGGCGGAGTTGGGGGGGGGGGGGGGGGGGGGGGGGGGGGGGGGTTCGAATTGGGCTGCTGCGGCGCGGATTTGGGGGGCGGGGGCGGCCGCGGCGGGATTCGCGGGGGTCGTTGCGCCGGGCCGCGCGGCGGTGCGGGTTTGCGGAGGGCCTCGCGCCATTGCATCGGGGGGCCGTGGCCCGCCGCCGCGCCGTGGACGACGGCCGCCGGAGGCAGGTGAGTCGCCGGGTTCCGTTGATTGAATCTGTTGGCCGTGGGGTTCGGGCCGATTTCGGCGTGGTTTGTTGCTGGTTGGTTGGTTGGTTGGTCGGTTGCTGCTGTTGTTGTTGTTGTGCGGGTGGTTGGGCTGGCCGGGTCGTGCCTCGCTAGTGGGGTGGGGGTGGGGGCCTCGCTCTCGCGGCTGGCCGGCGCCTCCGTGGGCTTCCTCGGCCTCCGCTGGAGATCCTATCACCTCCTCGGGGGCCGGGAATGCGAGCCAAGCTCTGGTGCCGCGCGCCTCGATTTCTCTTCCGGGGAGGAGCGAAATCTCTGACCGGATTGCTTGTTCCGTTGAATTAGTGGCGACTGATCTCTTCCAGCTCAATTTCGTGCAGGTCGGTCCGAATTGGGCGGCAGGAGGATTCGCGGCGCGTCCGTGGGCGCCTAGATCGGGGGTTCCAGCTGGCTCCCCCCGGCGCCATGGCCGCTGACTCCAGCATGGGGTTCCACCAGGGGATCACCGCCGCCGCCTCGGTCTACAACCACCATCACCACCACCACCACCACAACAACAACAACATGCTCTCCTTCCAGTCGTCCAGCAGCGACGTCACCATGGGTGGCGCCGGGATGGGGCTCGTGAGCATGAGCGGCGGGCCGAGCAGCACCGCAGGCCTGTACCACTCTTCTCCAAACAACCACAGCAGCAGCAACAGCAACAACAACGGCGGTGTGTTCGGCAACGTGCCGGTGGTTGTCCAGTCAAGGAGCTCGCCGGGGGGCGCGTCCCGTGGCGCCGGCGGCACCACCGCGTCCAAGTACAAGTTCGTCACCGGCTCGCCTTCCGAGTGGAGTGACCGCGAGCTGAATATACTCAACGAAGGGCTCACCAGGTAGATTCGCCGCCCCTCCTCTTGCTGAATTCCTGTTGCCGGTACTGCCGTATAGCTTTTCGCTGATGGAGTTTGCCAATTTGGTCATGCGGCAAGCTTCTTTTCCACCCCATGTGGTGTGCTTAAGTTAATGGAGCATCAGTCAGGAAGTCTAAAGCAGGATTTGTGCAAGTGAACCTTTTTACCTTTTCAGTTTCTAGCAGCACTACCGAGCGCATCTGCTATAGGGTCACTTTCGTCGTTATTTGGCCTACTGTGGAACTGCACTTGGTTTCTTTCGGCCATAAGCATTAACAGCCGCACTTGAGTGCTCTATGATTGTGCCGATGAGCTCATCAAATTCTAGCTGATGAATTTGTGTCAAAGGAATCCTAGAAAGAAAGAGAACCATGTCAAATGTCACCATCTGGCTTGAGAATTGCTTCTAAGAAACAATTCATTTCCTTTGAGGTTCTAATTCTTTCTTCACTGGCAATTGCAGATATGCTCGTGAACCTAATATCATGAGGTACATCAAGATAGCGGCTATGCTGCCCAACAGAACCATCAGGGATGTTGCATTGCGATGCTGGTGGGCTGCAGTAAGTTTCTTACAAATGTCTAAGTATCTCTTCTCCGTACATGTTCTGTTCTTGTATTAATGTGTGTTCTTACTGGTCTTGTTCTGTACTTAGTGTGAGAACGTCAATCTTGATTTTCTTAATAATCTATTTAGACGTGTACTAAAATTGGACAAACCTGCTAACCTCTAGCTCTACTATTCTTTTTGCCTTCCAGAGAGGAGTTTAAGCCTTTTTCGTAGGTGTTTTTATGAATCCTTACCCAAGCCAGTGTCTTGATATTCTGTACCTGTAAATACATCTCCTGCGAATAGGTAACTTGAAGGATATGTTACTTTTAGATGTTCTAATAGATGGTGAGTTACCAACACCTGGATGAAGTTTATAGGGGTGTATTTTATATAGTGGAAGAGCCCCTCCCTCGGCCTCTGGGTCCATAGGATGCACACAGCCAGTTAAGGGCGTAATGAAGTAATAATGGCTTGTTCTGGACAAAAATTCACGTCTCTTCTTTCTGTGAGAAGCTAGTGTTCATTGTGATTCCCCTAGATATAGTATCGTGATGCTTGGCATTTTGGACTCTTCCTTTTCAACTGCATGCCGTGGTTTCTGTCTGATGTATATCAGTATAACAGCACATGCACACAAACCAGTATGTTCTGATGACATGCGTTTGTTATTACAGGGTAAAGATAGAAGGAAGAAACCAGAAGGTTTTTTTACAGGGAAAAAGATGAGAGATATGAAGGTACTTTTCTGTTTATGGTTCTCAATCATTTACATCACTATCTCTCCTGGTTGGTACAGCTTTTGTCTTGTGGTGTTCTCTTATTGCTTTTCCTAGTGCCAATCATGTACTTTCTGATAAGGTCTTTTGACAGCCAATGCAGGACAAAATGTTTGCATCTGCCCCGATGTCTAATTTTCACATGGCGCCTACCAACAACTTAACCCCTTTCTCAATATCGATGGAAAATCCAAACCAGCAGTGTCAAGTTCCCAAGGAAGGTTAGCTCATATCTCTAACTTCTATCTGTTCTATTGCTATTGTTTGGTATTTCTCAGTACCATCCTAACTTTGTCTGATTATTTAAGGTTTGAATCAGTGGTCCAGAATTGTTAAATAGCAATATCATTAGATTTTGAATGGTGTCAACTGTGACAAACCAGCTAGCCTCACTGTATCTCTGAAATTTTCCTGGGCTACATGGTTCAAACATCAATTTTGTGGAGTTACAACATTTTTTGTGAATTGTTCATCATTCTCTTCAGATACTCTTGTTATGATCTGATTGGAAATTGATGATCTCCTAAAATTCGAAACACACTTTATTTGCTTAATTTCTTGATGTTATGCTTGTTGACTTTGTAGTTAGTACTTAGTACAAACATCATCTGGAAGCAACCTTGCGATGCCTTCACTTGGTGCGTCTCTATATTTAGACTGCATTTCCTAGATCCCAATATAGAACTGAAAAAAAAGCAGCACAGAAGACAAGCCAGTAGCAATATTTTTGAGCCAAACATTTTTAACATGGGAGTATGGATCCCTTTTTTCTATGAGAGATGTCCTGAAGGTTTGTCATGCTCATGTAGTTGTGTTAAATTATAGGGATGGAATACTTATTATCCTTGTAGGAGGCAAAGATTTCACCACGTTGCACACACCTGCTTACATTCTCAACAAAAGTCTACTTCTCAACTCTAAACTTAGCCAAAAGTTTAATTTGCAACCTTGAACTCTAAAACTATTGAAATAGGCCACTTTTCACTTTAGGTGGTTTCTCAAATGGTTCATGGTGATGTGAATGCCACATGTCCTCCATACCACTGCCATGGATGGACAAACAAACACTATGATAAAAAGCAATCTAACAATTTACACCACTTGGAGATATGTAAATTAGACTATTTTCTATATTATTTTTTGTTATTGTGTTTTTACTTGATTGTGATTCAGCACAGCCCTTTGGAGATATCTAATAAAATGTCTTCTCCTTTAATTTGTTGTGTTTAACTATTATGATCCTTTTTCATCTGAGGGAACTCATTTATATTCATTGTAAAGCAGTTATATAATAGTAACATAGAAATTCACCATCAATCTCAGTTGTTATCCTGATTTCTTCTAAAGATTCTCATTCTGTTCCGTTCTGAAGCAGCTCCTGTTGTGGACAGTGCAACCCAGCAGCTCCTGGAGGAAAACAATCAATTGCTTAGCCAGATTGCTGCAAATATTGAAACATTCAAGGTATGTTTTATACCTCCCATTTCATGCTCTTAAACTTCATTTTATAGTACCCCAAGTGTCAGTCAGGGAGCACATGGTGCCCGCCTATTGGTTTTACATCTTACACTGAAATTCCCATGGCTATTTGTTTTCACAACTAGTTCTTTCACCAAAAAATGGACATGGTCATATTGCTGGTATAGTAGTTAGTGCACTACTCTTAGGATCTTCAGAAAAACTGAATCACAATATTTATATAAGCATATTTGGCAGTAGCACAATATGTATACCTGATTGGTGCCGAATAACATATTTAAATTGCATGCATCATCAACATATGCTACAGAAGTGCCCTTTGTTTTGGGTGCACTGTCAATGTTGAGTTTCCTTTTTCTTAGATAACTTTTGTGTTCAGTGAAGAAATATGATGTGGCTGTGGTTGTGCCTTCAAAGGTTGGGATGGGTGTACCACATCAAAAACATCAATAATAGAGGAGAGAATGTGGAAAATGTCATCTGCCACTAAGTACTAATACGGGCTAACATTTATTGTATGTTGGAACTTGTCGCTCTCATTGCCAGCCTTCACAACTTAAAAGAACACAATGAGCGTGACGGGGGCACATTATGTTACTTATTTCATGCCTGAAGTTCTGATTTATTTGCAGACGGGGGAGAACATGGATCTCTTTCTTCGGACAAATAGCAACATCAAAACAATTTTAAGCAGGTAAAGCTCTGTAATATGTGCCATTCTCCATATATTGCTCATTGGCCTTTCACCAGTATCGTTTGCAACATATTCTTAGGTAAGGACAAATATCACTAAATATCATCTGCTTCACTTCAACATGTTCAATGTCATTTCGTTCTTCTATAAATATGAATGTATCATATCACTCACTGAGTGGCCAAAGGACCTGCTGTGGCATCGTGAAATAAGTAGTGGTGGCCATTGGAGTCTTTAAGTTTATTAAACAAATCAGTTGCTGTCCTGAGATCTACCTTTTCCTAATCTAATGATCTCGTATAATGTTCTAGAGCAGGATGTAATCATTTCAAACGTGGTAGTTTACAAAATTTACATATTAACTCATAAATCATGTTTAATGTGCCAATGCCGAGTAACTAGCTTATGCTTATTCCTCTGTTTAACATTTATTCCGTATTGTTGTTGCAGAATGAGCGAGACGCCTGGCATCATGGGTCAGATGCCTCCTCTGCAAGAATTAGCACATGAAGACAAGCTTAATTCACTTCTTCAAGTTGACAGAATGGTAAGAACACACGGCCTAGCAATCGTTGTCGAGGTTCGCCATATGCACAACACTTTTCCTTGTGCTCTGGTGCTAAAAATATGTATGCACTCAAGTGGTAACAAGTAACAACGATGTCTCAACTAAGCAATTGGCGTTGTTTTTCTATCCTGAAGGTCCAATCTTACAGCGCAGCACACACCTCACATATGAAGGAAGAGCCTCGAAGCTAATGTGTGGCATGCGCCGAAAGAAGAAGGGACAGATAGACGGCTTCAGCTTCTTTCCCTCGGATCCCCACCGGTGCTGCTAGGAATCCCTACAGGCTGTTATACTGACCGAGCGCCAGGAATAGTTGCCGTACATCCTTGAGATCATTCCCTACCCTTCCAGCTGAAGCTCGGGAAAGCGTGTTTGGAAGGAGCGGATTCTGCAGTTCTGCAGGGTATGCGAGCGGGGGTTACTGCCCTTCCTCCCATCAACCACACCACCACCAACCAGATACTTGATTCGGGACTACAGCGAAGTGACTGTAAATATTGGATGGCCGGAGGCATTCCGTGTTTTGTTTTCCCCAATTGGTCGTGAATACATTTTTCGAAAGGGCTACCGTGCGTTTGCATTTTTACTTGTTCCAGATTGTACCCTGTACAGTAATGAGCCTTGCCCTGATACACGCTGTGCCGTGTTGGTGAAAGCAAAGCAGCGAGGGGCGTTCCTTTTCAAGGGGTATCCTAGTTTTGCATAAATTCCCTCGTCTAGTTTAGGCTTCTAGCTATTTGGGTCATTGCCTGTTTTCTTCAACAGCTAAAGAGAAAAGGATGAGAAAAGAAAATGTAGGAGTGATGTGACTGAATTATCAAACTATTGACAAGAGTTGCACTATTTTCTGTTCTAGTAATTCTTAAGTATCATTTTTATTCCATGGCAGTGGCTCTCTATGCAATGCAGTACTATCTACACAAAATGTGAAGAAACGTTAAACCTATGCTGAATTTGTGATGGTTGTCTTCCCAGAGCTACTGCTGTTTCACATCTCACGGAAACTAGTTGAAAGACACTGTCCCAATGCTGCTATTTCACATATTCACACAAGATGTTGGCCAACGCAGAAATTCAAAATTTGACTAACCCAAACGCTGGGGATTTCAAAGCAGAAATTCAAAAATTGACAGCACTCCTAACCCAAACACGGGGGACTTATCAGACCTACTTTGGTAGTAACATTGAACATATTCCATACCCATCCAAGTAAAAAAAAGCATATTCCAAAACCAGCATTTACATAGAGAAACTGATACTACACATTGCATGACTGATAATATATTACAAAAGGTGTGGAATTCACCTTCCCAAAAGAGAAAGAAAACTATACACTCAAAAAAAGCAAAGCAATCCATCACTCAAGCAGCTGGACAAGATGCCGTCAAATGGGCATCCATCACCTATCCTAGCAGCACCAAGTGGAACAATCCATTCCTAGCACAACACACCAATAATCCGCATCTATATGCATAGGTGGTGGTAGGCACAAGAATCTGCGTTGAAAGCTCTGGTACGCCATCTCACGATGCAACTAGCACGGAAGCAAGAACTGGCGAACACATTCCTTTCAGAAGAAGAAAGCTCAGCTGGCAAGCTGATCGGCGGGTTGAACTTCAACAGTTGGTCGTAAGTTATTTGCGGCAGAAGAACTCTCTGCTCGAGGCTGTTCAGCAATCGTTAAGTTACTCGCACCAGAACTTTCTGCAGGCAGTTCTTCAACGGTCGGCAAGCTCCTCCCAACAGGACTGCTGACGCCTGAGTCCGCAAGGCTGGCGCTGGCTTGGATGCTGTTACCAAAGGAGCGATCGGTAGGAGTCACCATTTCACCGTCCTCCTGTTGCCGCGATCCGTTGAGAGCATTGCAGTGAGGACAGTAGTATGTAACGAACGCAAAGTCCTCTTTCCTCGCAAGACCTGCAAGATTGAAAGGTGGTTTAGTAGAGAGAACATGACCAGCATGATGATCTACAGACAGACAAACGGTTATAAGTTCCAACCGTTATGCATATGGCAATTGCCACATATTAGCGCAAAGCATTGTGTTGGATCCTCCCCTACAAGCAGAGCGGCCACCCGTGCGAGCCATCCGCCATCATTGCCAGCATGGCCTCTAAAGTGCTCAACAGTCCGATTTGCAGTGGGGCTTTCGTTACCAGCATATATACTCGAGCCGTCTGATGGCTCAGAGGCATGGGTCGGTCCAGAGACATGGCCTGAGTGGGCTGGTTTTCTTTGCCTCATACCAGAAGCCTGTCCGTGCTGATCATTACTTTTACTTCCATCCATGTTCAACTCATCTCCCAAAAAGACTCTCAATCCAGAATCCGCGCCCAGCTTAGATGCCAAAACACTTGCTGCAGCCGCCTTTGCAGCAGGGTCAAGATCATATCTCTGTATAAAACATAGAAAATGTAGTGTTTTCAGGAGGAAAAAAAAAGAAACATGACACAGGCTTCTTTTATACACTAACTACTAACCAATACAACTCAGACGTCTCCCCACCCGGGAGACTTTCTTACTTCAATGAAATTATTTTATTCTTTTAGTTGGAGTTGGTGGAACCTTAGGTGGTTCTCGGAAGAAGATAGTGATTTTTTTAACCCTGAAGTCGAAACTAAAAGAAACGTATAAACTAATATTTCCATATATTCGATTGTGGTTTATTTACAATTATAACTTCCAAACCTATTCAATTGTCAATTGGGATAATTTCCCATATAAAGAAAGAAAAAGACTCAAAAAAAGGATGGGAGATGTTCCCCCCAATTGGTTAGTGGTGAAAATATAGAGCAACCCACCTGTATAAGTTGCTGGGTAGTGTAGTAATTTGTTCTCTCCTTCAACTCGTCAATCTTGGCCTGTCTTTCAGCACGGAGCTTTTCAAGAGTATGTTGGTCTCTATTATCAACTGCAAGACAGAGTAATGTCCATCACATTTTAAACATGAAGGCTAACCATATGAGCTAAATCAACTATTAGGTAAATGGTCATGGTAATTGAACGCCTTTTTCAAACTTAAGCTGTTTTATTTTAGAAACCAATTTATTAAGAGGCAATTAAGTTTGTGCAACAAGACTGCCGAAATGGCTGCTTGCCACCATGAAAAACTAAAGGGAAACATATCAGTCGTATTAGTGAATATTACATTACTGCCTTCTTTGTTATTCCATCAACACGAAAAACAACAGTTAGCACAAAAACCTACTGTTACATTTACCTATGTGAAAAACAAGAAAAGTCCCACACAAAAAATGGTGATGCAGAGGCAAGTGCACTTACGTATTTTCGTAATGCTTGTGATAGCTGAGTAGATGAGAGCAGCTAAAGCAGGAACCAAGAACATGGGCAGCACCCGGGCTGCCCTCATCTGCCAGGGGATGTCCGGGGATCTGGTAGTCATAATCGCATATCCAACAGCCGCAATCTGTTCCATAAAATAAAACATATAACCATGTCATTGATAAAACAGACTGTTGATGAACCTATCCTAGCAACTGCCCCTGGACTGGAAGCTGAAGCAACGCATCAGTCGCAGAAAGGCAAAAATTGTGCGGCAGTACAGCACGATTTCATAGCAATGGTAGCGCCTCTTAACTAAACAATCGATCACTAAACTGAAATTCAAAAACAAGGCTTGCAGTATCGTGCAGATTCCATCCCTCCCCTGTCCAATATCACGGCTATTATACAGCTTTGTCATCGACACAATCGGGCCTAATTAGCAGCAGCAATGAATTGTTATAGGAGCTAATTGCTGCCCCTGGAAGCTGGATCATGCAACGGCATCAACCAGAAGGGGAAATTTCAGCACGATCCCACAACATTCTACGCGTCCGATGAAACGACCAATCACTAAACTGGACGGCCTGCACGCTGTCAAAAACATAGGATTCATCACGCGACGCATAATTCCCCATTCATCCGTCCCAGGCACAGACCTAACACGCGGTCGATAGAACGGATTGTTGGTGAACCTAAGGTAGCCGCTGCCCCTGGACTGGAAGGGGAAGCAATGCGAAATTATTGTGCGACAGTAGAGCGCAATCCAACCGCGTGCTAGCTCCTCCTGACGAAACAATCTATCACTAATCGAACACCCTGTGCCCGCTATTAGAATCCGAACACGGGGCTCGCAGGCTTGCATAGCATCTCGCAGATTCCACCATCCCTCCCCTGTACGTACGGGGTGGCGTTCGCCTACTGAACAAGCTATCGATTCGTTCGGTACCATACCAACCAACCAACCAACCATGGCCATAGATCATTAGCCCAAAAAATCGAAGGAAATCGAAGGGGGCGGAGGGGGTACCTACCTCGAGCGCGGATGCGAGGGCGAGGACGTTGTGGGCGGAGCTGCGGGAGGCGCGGGCGCGGCGGTGGAGCCGGGAGCGGAGGGCCTCCTCCTCCTTGGAGAGCGCCTGCAGCAGCTTCTCGACGTCCTCGCGGCGGCCGAAGATGCCCTTCCACACCCGCGAGACGAGGCCGCGCTGCGTCCGCTTCTGCGTGGACGGCGTCTCCGGGGGCAGCGGCGACCGCGGCGACGCGTAGGCCGCCGCCGAGTCCCCGTCCGCCATGCCGATCGAACGGGACGGGACGGATCGGCCGGAAGACGCGACGGCGGGCGACGGTTTTTTTTTTCTCTGCCCGGAAGGGAAGATTGCAGTCGGGACGAAGGCAAGGAAAGGTGCGGGAGGAAGGAAGAGGAAAAGGGATTTGCGATTGGTTCGTGCGCTTCTGGGGAAGGGAAGGGAAGGGAAGGGAAGGCGTCGTCGTGTTGGCACAATCTACAAGCTGCTTGATTGACAGCCGTGGGTGAACTCTTTTTATATGTCTGGTTATTTCACAAGTTAGTACTCCCTCCGTAAACTAATATAAAAACGTTTATAGATCACTGTAAACGCTCTTATATTAGATGTTTGGTTGCTGTAAGTTAGAGAGTCAAAACACCTGTCTTAGCAAAAATGTCTCATCTGTACACTTGGCTAAACATGCGTCAGACTTCTCTTTCCCGCGATTTGGCAGCAAAAAACATGAAAAATATTAGTACCTTTCCGTACAATCTTTCAGTTCATGCTAAGATCTGGCTGGTCAGCGTTACGACTCTCAAACCCCTGGGACGAGCTGGGCAGCACGGTAAGGTTAGTAAGTTCACATCCAGTGCCCTTCAGTGAAATATGAATGCAGACCATAATACCATCATCTACAGTTACACACACAAGTCGTTACGACTGCCCAAGCTCCAATGAAGAAAGTTCTCTTTATATAGAGGATGGTGCTTTGTGTCATGCATGCAATTTACATCTTCAGCGCACTGCCATATGATCAACCTCATGAGTCTAACTTACCATTGTTATTAACTACAGCACAACTACGAGGCCAACTGAATGAACCAGCGACAGCTGCGGTGACATGATCAGCAGTGGTTGCCTGCCTCACTTTATATTCTGAGGTCCTTCTGCGAAGCTGGCATCATGGAATTGCCTGACACCTCGGAGCTTGAAAGGGTGTGAACCCCTTTTGTTTTGGTACCATTCTCAAGAGAAGAACTGCTCCAGGCTCGGGGAGTTAAATACATTGGCTGCGAGCTGCCCTCCTTCCATGGAGGAAACAAACAGCTGGCACCGAATGAACCGCTGGTAGCAAAAGAAAGAAAAAGGACCATGTCAGACATGAATAACAGACGAGGACGAGGGACACCTGTCCCAAGAGGAAATGAAGATGCAACATACAGATAGTTGGGAAATTATCTCAAGGCTTGCGTCGATGTGGAAATCTGACTCCAACTGTCGAACAAACGAAGTTCGGCCTACTTCACTGCTGCAAAAGAGTACCTGCAAACATACACATGTTTCACTCAAGAATATAGATGCATCCCAAGCAATGTCCAAATATACACTAGGGAAATAATGTTCCCATGTTAACCAAACATTGAACAGTATATTCAACCAATTTTGCAGAACCGACACGGGGTTCAACTAAAGAAGCAACTTTCTATGATGTATGAACTACAGGCAACCTTATCAAATTATATGTTCTACTATATATCCATATGCCATGCATTTTGTTTATTCTATCGACAACCGTTATCCTATCAAACAATGATTTTTGGAGGAAAACTTTAAAGCGAGTCATCCATAAATATTAACATGATTCACCGCAACACTGAAATGATGTAGCAGAGGAACATGAGAAACCGGAAACAAATAAATTAGTTTAATTAATAGTGTTGTCTGATGCAAACTTGTCACCTTTTCTTTCATCAAGCCACCAGTATTGAAAAGCCCGGCTTTCTCCAGGGCCATAAGAGCATTCTCCTGCAGTTATGGATCACTCAAAGTCATACTTAAGAAGTACTCAGATTAATATTCAAAGGAGTATTAACTTAACGTGTGAATACAAAAAATTGTCTATGGTAAACTTCAAAGAAATGCAAGGATGCACCATGAAATCTGTACCTCACTCTTATCATCAAGTACAGTTTCCATCAAATAAAAATCACAGTATTTGGATATTTCCAGTAGTAGTTCCACCACTGAGGGCTTAACGGTGGCATGGTTCTGCATCAAGGTAAAGACAGATAGCAGATAGTTAGCAAAAAATATGGGAGGGATGCATATAAATACCTTAAGAACATGCAAATCGCACCTGAAGCTCCTCGGGAGTTTTCTCCTCAAATACAATACCGACTAGTTGGCAAGTGACCTGCATGAACAATATTTATGAGTTTCTGTGACACTATTAAGAAATCATATATGTAATTTATTCATTTCAAGCATCACCAGTATTAGGAATATTCTTAAAGTGTGTCAGCATATATCATTATGGGTGTGATTGGTTGCCAGAGCCAGCCGGCATCAGGGCCGCAACAAGAACTTGGCGGTTTAGCAAGGGATGGGCTCTTAGGATGCAAGAGGGGTTGCCTAGTTTACACTCTACATTTGCCTCTAAAAGTTTTGTGCTCAACCTGATCCTGGGGAGAGGTTGTTTGGTTGCCTTTATATGAGTTTGCTATCACCCATGGAGTTGACAAAGAATATTACGCCAAACTTTAGTACGGTATATGTCTTATTATGCCTTCACAGCCTTCACTTTTTCTTAGTAGCCCTTATCAAACCTCAATCTACGCTCATGACAACCTAATTATAGTTGAATAACTATCTAATCTACAAAGAGATGCCTGAGTTACATCTAAATGGGCGCCTCCACCAAGCCTGACTTAGTGACCTGGGAACTCCCAAATGAATCTTGCATCTGGTCGGCAAGGTTAATTTATCCACCTGGTCAACCAAACACTGAGATTTTTGCATCCTATGGGACTGTCCCTCTACGTCGGGTCCTAGGAACTAATCACACTCTATGGTATTCTCCCTATTTTGTTCTGTGGTCTCTTATAGTTAGTTATTTAAATCATTTAACTGTTGACATGGTTGAAATGCCAGATTTCATTGTCCTCTCAATTAGGTACCAAAGCAAGAGACATTTCCATGTGGGATGTATGTAAATACATAATATTAATGTGCCAACCATGAGCTCGGCAGTGTACGCTATGCACAGAAATGTAACCATCATAATATGTCAATAGATGTTCTATTCCATGATTACAGCAAGTGGTCACTAGGTAAGGCCAATGCATTTCAAGCGTCTTCTCATAGATCCTAGACATTTCATTTAGTACACTGTTTAAGGTGAACTCCAACCACCACCAGCATTGAAGAAAAATATTAGTGTTATTTATGTTAAATACAATATCCTATCGGCACAAATCTTCGTTTCCGTGCATCATGGATCATCAGTATTGTCATTGCACCATGTAAGTTCCCTACATATCTGATCTTCTTGATACAACCCAGCACTGGAGAGCACCGAGCTAGAGGAAGAAAACATACCCTTCTGCAGCCGCCGAGCCGCCTTGCCACGATCTGCCGCGTCGTCAGCTGCCAGTCACAGGCAAACCCCTGTCTGTCAGCAACCGAAACCCACACGCACATCAAACAAGGGCAACACGAGCACCGAGCAGATGACCCACCGTCCCAGAGTCGCCGGCGGGCTCGGCCGGGCCGTCGGGGGCAGGCGCGGCCGAGCCGGCGGCCGAGGGCCGCTTGGGGGCGGCGGGCCGGCGGGGCCTGGGCGTCGAGGAGGAGCGCAGGAACTTCCAAGCGAAGACGACGGCGATGGCGAAGCCCGCGACGGCGCCGAAGGACCCCGCGCTCTGCCAAGTGAGCCAGCTAGGGTTAGGGTTGGACGGGCGGTCGGGGCGGGCGGAGGGGGAAGGGAGGCCGGGGGGCGGGGTCGCTTACCTTGTGGCGGAAGAGCAAGGCGACGAGGTCGGAGATCCGGCGGTTGAGGGCCCGGGCGACGCGGCGCACCAGCGAGACGGCGTCCTGCTCGGCGGCGGCGAGGCCCGGCATTGCGGGGAGGCGCGCGGCGGGGCCTGGGCTGGGGTTGCGTGGTGTAGGAGGGGATGGGGGAGGCGGCCGATCAGGTGGGTGGGGGATCGCCGGATGGGCGGGGGAGCAGGAGGAGGATGGCGCAGAGTCGTGTGAGGCGACCGGGGGCCAGCGAGGCGCGACTACTGGGAGCACCTGTGCTTATCTTCTTCGCGGGGGAAGGAAGAGCATTCTCTTCTGCTTTTGGCCCCGAGCTGGAGAAAGAAAAATCCTCTCTGGTTCAAAGATTTTTACAGAATGATGATTCATCAACAATATTACTCTTTTTTGGCAGAAATTTCCATGTGATTTCGAAGAATTTGCCGTAGAAAACATAGTACGAAATTGCCATGCCCCCACAACGAACGTTTTGTGGCTACTGGGGGTGGACCCTTTTCTTAATACTCCCTCAGATATTACTTGTCGCTCTAAACAAGATGACGTAGTTTTTTTTTATTCAAAGCAGTGATTTGTCCACAATTCATATAGGTTGATATTTCATGCAACTAATCCATATGATTTATCCCTAGTAGTAAGAGATTAGGCTCTTTGAAATACTTTGTACTTTTGGTGAAATTTTATAATAGATCTGATATAAAAAAAAACTAAAATGGAACGGATGGAGTAGATATCAGCAACGGGAGAGGCTCCATCAATCGGGGGAGTGTACGGCCGGTGTATATGATTCTTTCCCTGACCCCACCCCCCCCCCCTCCTATTTTGTGTGCGAAAATGATTCATATTTACTATCAAAATTCATCGAACGTACATAATATCTCAAACATAATAAAAATTACATTGAGACTCCGAGATCACAGACGACCAAGATTGCCGTCAGAGCGAGCCGCCGCTGCGCCACTGTTGTTGCTCTCCTGCCGCAGCCGGCTTGACCTTGTCAATGACAGCTGGGAAGTTTTCGCGAACGTGCCCCTAAGGACCAACACCTTGAAGCCGCAATCGTCGGCGTTGAACCCTTCAAATAGACCTGAAACACCTGGAACAAAACCTCGCCACACAGCGAGAAAACCTAACCTCACCGTCCCAAGTAGATGGTAAAAATCTACACTGGAACTCCGTCAAATACGTTTGGATGGACGAACTCGAGGAGGCTCGGTGCCCGGAAGACAAACACGAAGTAGAAGTAGCGCAATTCGTCCCGAGCGCCGCATCTGCGGGGACTAAAAAAAACCCTAACTAAAACTACTAACCGAGGTGGAAGCATCGGGATTCCCCTCCCCGCTACTGTCCAGCGGAGTAGCATGCAGAGGGGAGGTGAATCCACGGCCTCGCCAACAAAGTCTGAAGGGGAGAGTTTACCCTAGTTGTAAGGGATATGGGAGAAAATTGCCAACTGGTCATTTCTTTTCTTGATTTAGTGGACGTGAAAAATAAGGAGGGGTCTTTAGGTGAATTAAAGAAGTATTAGACATATGAGCGAAGGGCCTATTGTTTTAAAAAGGGAGGAAAATGAAAGAAAATTATGGTGTAATATTGATCCTTCATCGTAATTATGTTTTTTTGCAAGTGATCGTAATTGTGTTATCATCACTTTACTAATCTCTTATCAATTCTCACCCACCAAACACGAATAAACTTTCTATACTTCTTCCTCAAGTCTCCCCAAAGAATTTCCATCGTATGCCTAAAACTGGGGGAATGAAAAGCCACATCATATATCTAATCCCACCTAAACTCCCATTCACTTCACAAAAGTTACCAAACCAAATGGTATGGATTTTGAATATGCTAGAACCTTTTTTGCGCAAAGGCCTAATGCAATAAGTTAAGTATCACATATCCTTAGAAACACGACCTTACAAAATAAAAAAAAAGAAACATTCGAAATAATGGGGGCCAAAGTTTTCTTCCTCCCGCATTTACCGGCGGCACGCGTGATCATAGCTCAATGCCGCCTTTCGACCTTGGCCTCGACGGAGCAATTTTTCTAAAACCCATTAGCTCATAGAAGAAAATCGCTAACGGCCCCTGATACACGCAACAAATCGCCGTCCAAAGAAAAACACGACAATAAGAGCATGTAGAAACTTCAGAGACCATGAAAACTGGTCAAATCCAGACGAGTCCATCGAAAACTTAAACCAATCAGATCTCAAAACACCACTGGAGAGACATCTCCACACACCCTCCGGCGTTGAAAAAACACACCAGTGAAACGGGGATAGGACGAGGAGAACATTATTCCTACCCTGAGACAACGTGGTCGTTTAGCCGTCCCAAACCAAACACAAAGACTCCTTAAAAAAATTTGGAAAGATCACCTATGTCTTTGTATGACTGGTCCATGTTTGATGTCAAGCTCGTCGTCGTACAATACCATACACTAACACCCTCTTCTCCGATGACCCATCCAGGGCGGGCCATTGATGAAGATCTTTGTGCTGCATCCATCCAGCTGCCGCCGACTTCACCAACGACGCCATCACACACCACCCAACGCACTACAAAAAAAGACACATCCGTGACATTTTGGGTCGAACGAATTTTTTTCTGTCATACATATGACATTTATATGACAATAATTATGAGAAAACCCGATATCATCATAGATGTGGTGAGCTCCTACTTCTATGATAAAAAATCATGACAGAAAATCGGCTTTTCGTCCTGGGCGGGCCGGAGACGCAGCTGCATGCCATTCTCTGGGCCGTCCATGACGGAAAAACCGTGGTAGAAGCGAGGGCGAGGAAAATTTCGGGGAGTTCCCGGTTACGGTGGGAGGTTGGGAACCGAGCGATGCGATTTCTCTCTTACACGTACGCGCGTGTGTGCGAGGCGTTGATTCTAACTGAACCCGAGCGAGGCGTTGGGCTCTAACTGAACCCGAACGATTGCGCTGCAGGTACGCGTTAATGAACCCAAGCGATCGATCGATGGCTATTAACTGAACCTGACCGAGTGATTCCTTCGCTACTGCTGCTAACTGAAGCCGATCGATTGGATGAACAGTGAGCATTGCAGGGGGAGAGGGGGGGTTGGATGAACAGTGAGCGGTGCCGTTGCCTCTGGATGAACATGACCCCGTGGTGTGGTGGAGGGCTGGATGAACAGTAGACGGTGGAGGGGTGCCCGTGGAGGGGTGGTTGAATAGGATCCCGTGGTGTGGAGGGCTGGATGAACAGTAGACGGTGGAGGGGTGGTTGAATAGTAGCCGGTGGAGTAGCGCGCGGTGGAGGTTGGATGAACAGGAGCCCATGGAGGCTGGAGGAGGTCGACGGTGGAGATGAACAGTATCCCATGGAGTCCCGTTTTGCGGTACGCCACCCCCCTCCTGATGAATAGAACCCTCGTTTCGACCATAGGAGGTCCGTTTCGTCCGTTTTGCGGTACGCCACACCCCTCCTGATCAACATGACCCTCATTTCGATCATAGGAGGTCCGTTTCGTCCGTTTTGCGGTAAGCCACACCCCTCCCGATCAACAGGACCCCCGTTTTGACCGCAGGAGGTCTGCTTCGTCCGTTTTGCAGTACGCCACACCCCCCGATCAACAGGACCCCCGTTTTGACCATAGGAGGTCCGTTTCCTCCGTTTTGCGGTACGTCACACCCCTCCCGATCAACAGGACCCCGTTCCAAACGTAGGAGGTTCGTTTCCTCCGTTGTGAATGTGGTACGGCAGCCCTCGTTTCCATCGCCTGTTCCGTCCAAGCCCTCCCGATGAACACGACCACGCATTCCGTTCCGACCCAGCCGGTTGGCTCCCATGCGTTTCGTTGCCTCCCGATGAACACGAGCATTTCGTTGCCTCCCCATGAACACGACACATTTCGTTGCCTCTCCATGAACACGACGATGACACTGTTTCTCCGTTCCGACCCAGCCATGTACACGAGCCCTGGCCGTACGTATGCGCGACTAGGCGTTCGAGACCCCGCCCGTATGTACACATACGTGGCCGTATTTTCTTTCTTGCACTCTGGCCGCTGTACGTACGTGTACATGCTACGTGCGCGCCTCTACTACGACACGTAAGCGCCTCTACTACGACACGTGCGCGCCTCTACATCCATCAGTATATATGTACGTACACGTTCGCGACCAGAATGACAACGCTACGTACGCTTCGACCAGGTGGGTCCCGACTGTCAGGCACTTCCTTGCGTGCGAAGATGTAGCTGGTGGGTCCCAGCAGTCAGGGGGGTGAATCGTTTTTTTTTTCGGACGCACTTCCTTACGTGCGAAGATGTAGTTGGTGGGTCCCAGCAGTCAGGGGGGCGAATCGTTATTTTTTTGCCCGGACGCACTTCCTTGCGTGCGAAGATGTAGCTGGTGGGTCCCAGCAGTTAGGGGGAAACATTTTTTTCGCGAAATACGGTGGCCCGTCCGATGGGTCCCCGCTGTCAGGTGGAGGAATCATTATTTTGCGCGTAATAAGGAGGCACTTCCTTGCTGCGGCCGTGGACACAACCGTCAGCCTCTCCACGTACAGTCCACGTCCGATGGAAGTCGTTCCGTGACCACGTTGACCACGCCGCACCGAGAGCACCACGGCGGTGGACGACGGCGAGGACTAGGAAGGGGACGACTCGGAGCCGGGGAAGAAGACGCGGCAGTGGATGCCCACGCGAAGAGGAGTACGAGGGTTCATTGGTTCGGCTGCGGTGTGAGGCTGCTGTCGCCGCAGAATAATAGGGAGTGTGGGTGAGTAGAGGGATGGCCTGGCCAGCGGTGGGAGTAGTAGGGGGCGGTGAGGCCTCCGCGGCATCACAGCCGGCCACGGGAGGCAGGAGCACGCGGCACGACCGGAGCTGGTTTGGGCGGCTGGAGCAAGAAGACCAGAGGTTGAAGAAGCACTACGGCCGTTGGATGAACATCATACGGTAACAGGAGCTAGAATCGTTCATATTGACTAAGTTGACAAAGCCCTCCGTCCCCGTCAACTTGGTAGGCCCACAAGTCAGCCTCCCACTATGCTGGGTGCCAGCTGGCAGGGGAAATATTCATTTTTTTGTGCGTAATAAGGAGGCAATTCCTTGCGTGCGAAGATAGCTGGTGGGTCTGACATGTCAGCGGGGGGCACGTTATTTTCGCGAAATACAGAGGCCCTTTCGGTGGGTCCCAGATGTCAGGTGGAGGAATCATTATTTTGCGCGTAATAAGGAGACATTTCCTTATGTGCGTCCGTGGACCCAGTTGTCAGCCTCTCCACGCGCAGTCTACTTCCGATGGTGTCGTTCGTTAACCACATTGGCCACGCCGCGCCGAGCGCATCCAAGGTGGTGGACGACGGCGAGGCCCCAGACAGCAATGAGCCGGAGATGGGAAGACGCGGGAGTAGAGTCGCAGACGGAGAGGTGTACGAGGGTTAATTGGTTCTAGTGCGGTGTGGTTCGGCGGTTGGTGGAGAAGAACAGGAGGTGTGGAGGGGTGGAGGGATGACCTGGCCAACGGTGGAGTAGCGCTTCATAGCGAAACGTGCTAAGCAGAGATGTTAGCAGCAGGAGGCGGGAGGTGGTCCCGGCGGCACTGGAGGAAGAAGACGAGAGATTGAAGATGGATGCCGATTGTTGAATGTAAATCCAACGGTTAACATGTCAGAATCATTTATTGACTAAATTGACAATAACTTGTGTTGGCTTCGACCTATTGGCCCACATTTCGGCCTCCAAAAATGTGGCACGTATTCAACCCATTTTTTCAGAATTTATAGTCTTTTTTTTGCGCGGTAGAATTTACAGTCAATTTGATCTTTTTTTTTCGAATTATAGCCATTAGCTGGGCTGGATGAACAAATAATGTAGCGTCCATGCGGCCCATTTATTTTATTTCCTAAAAAATTACAGGCCATTTGCATATTCTCGAAATACACGATTTTGCTGGGCTGATTCTAATTATAATGTTGGGTTGGGCCAGCAATGTTATCAAAAAATAAAAAGGGGCTGAGCATTTTGTTATAAGTATATTTAAATAATAAATGATATTATTACATTCGTCCTTAAATCTTACCAAGCTTTTGTACACAATCACTAGGATTTTCGTGTCAAAACAATCACAAATTTTATTTATTAAGAAACTATTTTTATAAGTTAATAAGATGTGGGATATTGTTTCTTACACATGTAAGTATCTGTTAAATATATGATGACAATAAAAATAATATATAATAACATATAAAATAATTTAAATATATATAATATAGTTAGAAGGGAAATATAAGTTGAACCTGACGTTCCTATTCTTATATAGAAAAATAGAACAGACCTCTGTGTTTTCTTAAAAAAATACATAAATTGGGCTGCCAAAAATAAAACCTCGGATGAGAGGTCCATAGGCCTGCCTATGGACCTCCCATCCGAGGTTGTGGGCTGCGCATGTTAAAAATGAAAACCTAGATGGGGCAGCCCAAAACCACGTCCAACATTTGCCAAAACTTCGTCCCTCGTTTTCTCTGTGTTTCGCACACTCGACATTGTGTGGGCATTTTGACTGTGCATCATATGAAGATGTGCTATGTATGAATGTTGATCAGCATGATGTTAACTGGCTGGTAGTTCCATTTTTGACCATGAATAAAACTTCCAACATGATGTTAACTCTGTTTGAAAAGGCTGTGTTAATATAAATGCTCTGCCTCTGAAAGTTGCAGTTTCTTATCTGAAACTGAATTTGCAGTTTTTTATCTGAAACTAAAACTTGCAGTTTCTTTTCTGAGAATCACATTGTTTGCACTTTTATACTTCTATAAAACTATATTTTTTAAGTGCTAAAAATAGATCTCTAGAATTCATAAAATACTTCATATGCTCAATACTGCAAATCTGAAATTCAAAAGACATTCATATCTGAAAGTACTCTCAAAATACACAACACAAAACACAATTCACAACCTGCAAATACTGACAACTCTAAGCTCCTCCTGACAATTCACAACCTGCCCGACTATTGGAATGGGGAGGCAGCCCCTCCTATTCCTCGGCGGCAGACAGCCGCCCCGTGAGACGATGTGAACGGTGAGGGAGACGATGGCGGGGAAGCATCGTCGGGCCAACTGATTTTCTCCTCTTGCAGTTGGGTTCGGTCGACGAAGACTCCACCGGCTCGCTCTGACAGGACACCCTCACAAACGGCACCCTGTAGATGCTCGATCCTTCAATCTCTGGTGGATGCTCCATCTGGGATTGATACTCCCACCACCACTCCCTCACGATCGGATTCGGTGAATCTGTTTGCTCCATGGCCCAGAGGAGCGGCTCTATGTACTCCGGCGCGACTCCCTCTGGGAGTATCGCCGCCTTTTCGCTCTGTTGCAGATATTTGGCCATGGATGTCGCCGTCGCCGCCAGTTGGTCCTTGTTGTCAAACCAAGGATGTATCTCCAACATCCTAGCTAGCTTCACAGGGTCGCCATCTGCGATCCTCACGTATCGGTTGTACTCCTCCATCGATCTACTTCTCCACAGCACCTTCACTCGCCGGCGGTGGTTTTTGAATGGAAGAGGAGAGGAGCAGCGCTGGTTTTGGATTAGAATGGGAGAGGAGCGACGCTGGTTTTGGACTGGAATAGGAGAGGAGGGGCGGTGGTTTTGAAATGGAAGAGGAGAGGAGCGGTGCTGCATTTAGATTGGAACAGGAGAGGAGCGGCGGTGATTTAAGAGGAGAAGAGCGGAAGAGCGGCGCTGGTCTTGGAAGTATTTTTTTGTTGTTTTGCGTATTTTGGGTCAAAGTTTGACCATGTACTATATTTGACAAGCAAAATGTGAATGCATGTCACCAAAAATTGTATTGTTTGGTTCGTATCTGAATGTACTTTTAAATTATATTATTTTTGCAACGTATAACATATATTTTATGTGCGAAAATCATGGTTAATTATGACCCAGAATAAAAGGGAGACTAGTTAATGTGGGGTTGCTTTCTTAATTGACGGGTAAATTTATTTTGATTTTGATCCAGTCACAACGCGCCGGCCCTCTCGTCCAATCCTAAATCGCTGCCGCACACTCCTCTCCCTCTTCTCCATTGCAAAACCACCACCTCTCCTCTCCATCACCTCCATTCCAAAACCACCGTCTCGCCTCTCCCTCTTCTCTATTGCAAGACCATTGTCGGTGTCAAAACCGGCGGATCTCGGGTAGAGGGTCCCGAACTGTGCGTCTAGGCGGATGGTAACAGGAGACGGGGGACACGATGTTTTTACCCAGGTTCGGGCCCTCTCGATGGAGGTAAAACCCTACTCCTGCTTGATTGATCTTGATGATATGAGTATTACAAGAGTTGATCTACCACGAGATCGAAGAGGCTAAACCCTAGAAGCTAGCCTATGGTATGATTGTTGTTCTTAGTCCTACGGACTAAACCCTCCGGTTTATATAAACACCAGAGGGGCTAGGGTTACACAGAGTTGGTTACAAGGAAGGAGATCTACATATCCGTATTGCCAAGCTTGCCTTCCACGCCAAGGAGAGTCCCATCCGGACACGGGACGAAGTCTTCAATCTTGTATCTTCATAGTCCAACAGTCCGGCTAAAGGATATAATCCGGCTGTCCGGATACCCCCTAATTCAGGACTCCCTCAGTAGCCCCTGAACCAGGCTTCAATGATGATGAGTCCGGCGCGCAGATTGTCTTCGGCATTGCAAGGCGGGTTCTTCTTCAAACTCTGAGTACCTGTTAAATAGTGTCCGGCTTTTCGTAAATGTTGCGCTTCTTGGCTTCTGCGTCCAATAATGGCCATCTTCCACGTCTCAAGCGAATGTGAGGAGCCAGCATGTTTTTATATTTACCACCCCATCTATGTGAATGAACTGTCTATTAAAGAGACGAGGATTATCAGATCCAAACCACACCATCCTCCCTTAGCGAGCATTCATCGGAGCGTGCCCGAAAGAATCCATCCCAACATGGCCAGCCAGCGCAGCTCCTCCTCTCGCTCCCGCAGCCCCAAGCCCGGAGAGTGGGAGAAGTGTTCCATCCCACACAGCCAATTAGTGAAGCTATAGACCCAGGGATTCCTCCCTCCAGCGTATATGGTCCCGGTTCGAGCCGGGCTCGCCACCTATAATGGCGGGGAGCAAGCGGAGAGCTTTCCCAACACCTCTAAGGGAGAGCGGGTATGCCTTGTCCCTTATTTGTTAAGGGGACTCGGATTTCCAATCCATCCATTCCTCCGAGGGCTCCTGGAGTTCTACGGCCTCCAGTTGCACAACCTCACCCCTGCCTCCATACTACACATCGCTGGTTACATAGCCCTTTGCGAGTTGTTTCTGGGCTGCGAAGCTCATTTCGCGCTGTGGAAGAAGTTGTTCTGCCTTGTGCCCCGTACACAGAGGGGATCAATATATCAAGTGGGCGAAGCCGAAGTATGGCGCATCGCCGGGACTGGATACCTATCTGGTACCCCGAAGAAGACGTCCGAGGACTGGACTTCGGAGTGGTTTTATATGGAGGATGTTCCCCTCCCGGATCCTATCCGGATTGGTCTTCCTGTGTTCGACAACGCCCCTTTAAAGAAACACCTAAGCTGGCACCCACGGAGCCCACAGGACGAAGATGATAGAGACGTATTTTATTGATGGGCCGGATAAAGTTGCTGGCCAAATCAAGACTGGCCATAACCGAGGTTATGGCAATATGCATTATGCGGGGGGTGCAACCACTTCAATATCAAGGCCACCCCATGTGGCACTTCAACGGGGAAGATGATGCCACTCGCTGCGGGTGCAAGGGACCAGACTCAGTTGCTACTCTAGCAAAAATTATATCCGATCTGTATAAGGGGAAAGAAGAGGAGTTCCTCCGCATCAAGCCACGAGATGGATTCTCCATGAACAACCCTCGAAGCTGGGTGAGCTTCCGCTCTTTTTACCTCCATCCTTCCCTTGTTTTCGTGATAAATATTTACCTTGCCATTTCATCGCAGGAACTGCATAAGGCGGTAAGGGAGATCAATAGCCCACCTCCACAACCGGAGGATCCTGAACGGGCCCTCGACCCCGGCCTCAAAGAGGATCTGGACATATTCGTGGAGCTGATTGATAGGATTTTCTATCAGCTAAGCTGTGATGACGCCATGGTGGCCATTACAGCCGACTACCCTGGGCTACTCCCAGCCTCGGAGGTAAATGAGACCAGAGTCCCAACCTTTGAAAAGGATTTCCTTTTATGCACTTCACCTACCGTATACAAACGGTGTTTTATAGGGAAGGCCCTCGGGACGCCATGCCGAGCCCGCGGCGACTTCCCAACAAGGGGCTCCGAAGCTGGACAGGCTAAAAAGGAAGGCGGTCCGGACGGAGACGCCGGCACAGAGGTATGATGCAACACCTCACTCCATGTTTGTCGTCTTTAAAAACATAATAACACCCGTGTTTCCTAGAAGGAAGAACGCTAGCCGGACAATATCCGGAGAGGTCGCCGATCACGCCTCTACCAGTCGGGCTCCAGGGCCGGACACAGAGGCGGAAGCTAACACGAGGCACACGCCGGATGGTCCTTCTACAGAGGATGCGGATAAGATATCCGCTACAAATTCCGAAGTGGAGAGCGCCATGAATCACAGGCGTCGCCGAGCCGTACTCCGTGACGCTTGTTTCTCCCAAGAGGCGTTTGATGCATTCAACTCAGGAGATGCGTACATCCGTGCTGCTCAAAATGGTCTAGCCAGAGCCACGGGCCAGTATGTAAAGGATGTACGGGTAAGAAAATTTGATGAGTATATATATCAGTAGCCCCTGAGACTTGAAACAGTTGGCACAACTGATTTAAGGATCATTTATTGTGCAGGTTCTTACAGAGAAGAATACTCGACTGTCACAGGAGCTGGAGGAATGCAAGACCCAACTTCGGGCCGCCGTTGCCGCATTGAAGGAACCTGAAAAGTCCCCAGCTGGTAACACCTGTTTCAAAGAATGATAGGTACCATATAGTGTGCGGCATGTCTGCAAATCTAATAATAGATATTGCAGATGACTCCGGAGAGAATCCGGAGGACCAGCATGTCGTACGACAGCTAAAGGCTGGCGAACGCGTGCTGACTAAGGTCATGCGGGAGAAAAACAATCTCCAAGACGCCAATACCAAGCTGAGCGTGGAACTGAAAGATGTTAGAGCCCAGCTTGCGGACTCCGTGAAGGAGAATAAGCGACTTCGACGCGGCATTTTCAGTAAGTGCTTGAACGAACCCTTAAAGGAGTGTGGCAAAGAAGCCGGCTAACAGAGTTATGTCTGCAGGTATGCTGACGGGTCGTCCCGCGGAGGAGATGCCCGGGTCTGCGGGTGATCTTCTACCCGAGCTCTCACAACAACACGAACAAGT
Source organism: Triticum urartu (assembly GCF_003073215.2). NCBI lineage: Eukaryota > Viridiplantae > Streptophyta > Magnoliopsida > Poales > Poaceae > Triticum > Triticum urartu. Next base: position 732,607,983 of record NC_053023.1, on the reverse strand, counting down.
TAGGCAGGTGATGCAAAGTATTGCCCGGGCCTTGTGGCCATCCGTCTCCCTGCTAGCAGGCATTGGAGAGCTTGTGGAGAAGCTCAAGGGAGCACGACGGCGCTTCCGATTATGGAAGATATCGGCCTGCCGTCAAGGTGCCAGGGAAGCCTGGGCCATGGTGAAGACGCGGTATACCAAGGCTGACCCAAACCACATGGCCGAGGTCAGACCTGTGGGGCTCGATGGGAAAGAGATCCCAATTAGCTTAGTGTATGGGCAAGTAGAATTAGCCGCAAAGTATTCCCAACAGGATTGCAGGCTAGATAGCCTGTTGGATGGTATAGAAGAGGAATTTAGTCAGTCTAAATGACTATGTAATTAAAGTGACATGTATAATGCCTTCTAGTCGGATTGTAAATCATTTGTCATGGCGGACCTTTTCGCTTCAACCTCGGGACCCGATAGTCCGGAGTGTATTCGAATACCCGCTCAGTTATATAAGAACCGGGGTATGCGTGGAAACCAGGCGTAGGGGTCATTAGTGCTTGAACAGACAAGTCCCCAACTAGTTATGTTATATTACATGGGTAGTAAGAAACATCTTCCAGGGAGAATAGTTCCGTTAAGGGTTCCTTTCCCTGGGTACGCATGCCCTAAAGTGCATGTCCGGACTGCGAGAAGAGATGCAGGCAAAAACATCTGGGGGCACATATGGAAAATAAATAAAAATCATCTTTTGTTCGCCGACCGAATATTCCCTTAAGAACGCTAGCTTTCGGCTTCACCCAGTCTAAGGTACACATCTGGCTGACCCGGCAGTAACAATCGCAGAGGTGCTCCCCTTATGCCCTAGCCGAATTAATGGGAACGTAGGGCATACATATAAGAGCCAGGCAACCCATCTTGGCCAAAACTTAAGTCATATCGATGCATATAATGGCAAAGAAAAGGTACATGCGGAAGAATAACACATGTGTGGGGCATGAAGCCCAGATAAATAATTAAGCTTCTGCGTAAGAAGCCCCCAGGTATAATGAGCGCGGTTAGCGCGTCAATAGTGTGCGGGCAAGGCACAAGTTGGCCTTTGAAGGCCTTGAGAAAAAAAGGGAAGAAAGAAAGAAAAGACAGATAATGTATATGCAAAAAATGGACAGAGGAAGGAGACGAACATAGAGTCCGGCACTAGGCGTAGAATCTTCGGAGCTTGGCTGCGTTCCATGGGTTTGGCTCAAGTCGATTATCCGATGCATCCCATAGACGGTACGCTCCACCGGTCAGAACTTGGTCAATAATGAAGGGACCTTCCCATTTGGGCTCGAGCTTGGTCTTTTTCTTCTCCGGCAGGCGTAGAACTAGCTTGCCAACGTTATAAGTTTTGGCCCGTACTTCTCTGCTTTGGTATCTTCGAGCCTGTTGCTGATAGAATGCGGAACGGGCTTTTGCCACGTCGCGGTCCTCCTCCAGGGTGTCCAGACTGTCCTGCCGATCGAGCTCGGCTTCTCTTTCTTCGTACATGCGCACTCGAGGTGAGTCATGAATTATGTCGCAGGGCAGAACCGCCTCTGCGCCGTACACCATAAAGAAGGGTGTGTATCCGGTAGTACGATTCAGCGTGGTCCGCAGCCCCCAGAGTACGAAGTCGAGCTCCTCTACCAAGTGCGTGTTAGATTCCTTTAAGGACCGCACTAATCTGGGTTTGATGCCGCTCATGATAAGACCATTTGCTCGCTCAACTTGGCCGTTAGTTTGTGGGTGATAGACAGAAGCATAATCGAGCTTGATGCCCATGGCTGCACCAGAGTTTTACCTCGTCGACCATGAAGTTCGTGCCGTTGTCAGTGATGATGCTGTGGGGGACGCCATAACGGTGTACAACCCCGAATATGAAGTCTATCACCGGTCCGGATTCGACTGTTTTAACAGGTTTGGCTTCTATCCATTTGGTGAATTTATCCACCATGACCAGTAAGTATTTTTTTCTTGTGGGTTCCCCCTTTAAGGGGTCCAACCATGTCAAGCCCCCAGACCGCGAAGGGCCAGGTAATGGGGATTGTTTGGAGGGCGGTAGGTGGCATGTGGCTTTGGTTTGCAAAAAGCTGGCAACCGACGAAGCGTTGGACCAAGTCCTGTGCATTTACCCGGGCCGTCAGCCAATAAAAACCTGTACGGAAGGCCTTGTGAGGGAGTCCTGGATTAGGAGGTCTCCGGACAGCCGGACTATATCCTTTGGCCAGACTGTTGGACTATGAAGATACAAGATTGAAGACTTCGTCCCATGTCCGGATGGGACTCTACTTGGCGTGGAAGGCAATCTAGGCAATACGGATATGTGTATCTCCTCCTTTGTAACCGACCTTGTGTAACCCTAACCTCTCCGGTGTCTATATAAACCGGAGGGGTTTAGTCCGTAGGACAATATACAATCATACCATAGGCTAGCTTCTAGGGTTTAGCCTCTCTGATCTCGTGGTAGATCTACTCTTGTACTACCCATATCATCAATATTAATCAAGCATGATGTAGGGTTTTACCTCCATCAAGAGGGCCCGAACCTGGGTAAAACATCGTGTCCCCTGCCTCTTGTTACCATCCGCCTTAGACGCACAGTTCGGGACCCCCTACCCGAGATCCGCCAGTTTTGACACCGACATTGGTGCTTTCATTGAGAGTTCCTCTGTGCCGTCGCCAGAAGGAAGGATGTCTCGTCTCGTCTTTAAAGACGGTACTTCTGTCGGGGGAGCTTTGGCTGTCGGCCAAACTCTCCGGCTAGGCGGGTTCATCATGACCGCCTGTTCGGCCGCCGCGCCGACGATGACTTCTCGGGTCATAAAAAACAGCCTCCACGTCAAATCGGCACTCGCCGAACAGATGGATCCAATGGAGCTCGCCTCCTTAAACGAGCTCTTGGATCGCATCGCCACCCTGGGAGTCGCTACGGACTATGATCGGATTGGGTTAAACCCGATCGAAGGGAGATTGACTCGCCACCGATCACCCATCATATTGCAGTGGTGGAGGAACAACGCGGCGACCTTTCCTCTATCTTGAGGACCAATTATGTCCGGATTCCCGAGCTCTCCGAGCCGGACGCCCGTTCGCGGGAGGACAACATCCAATCCCTGAACCTTGAGTCAGGTAGCGGACCAGGATTATCGGGTAACACCCCAGAACCGGAACTTCCAAAATTGGAAACTCCTCGGCCCCTGGATCCCAGATCGGGAGTGGGTTCGGATTCAATTCCACCCACCCACCCAAACATAAGCGATCTTTCCCACATCAGGCAAGAGCCCCAGGAAACAGTACATCACTATTGGGCCAGATTCCTCCTTGCAATGAACAAGGTTAAGGACCGTCGCGAGGAAGACGCAATCTCATTTTTCTGCAGTAATTGCACGGACAAGGGAATCCATAGTACGAAAGTACTGTGCGATAACACGCTTCGCTGATTTGGCGTCCATAGTACGAAAGTACTGTGCGATGGAAAGTGCATGGAAAACCGAAACAAACTTTTGGGATAATCCGGCCTGAATACAAACCCAGTCCGAAATAAAAGGGTGCATTATCACAATACACCCAGGTCAACTACCAAAAAGCAAAAACCCTCTACAGGGCATGGAACCATACTGGAGGGATGGCTCAACGGACCCTGCAAAATTCATAGCACAGCGGATACAATACCAACGCACAGCCTTAGAGCATGTTGGATACTCCGGCAGGTGGCCAAAAGTGGTGAGGATCTTCTTATCCCAAATACCACACAGCACCATCCCTTGGATAGCAATACGGTGTTAACAGTGTTAGAGACCCTCGCGTCAAATAATAGGCGCAAGCGAACACTCCGCATCATGGCCGAAATCTGCCACGTAGCAGCAATAAATCCATGGAGTGACACGGCTATTACCTTCAATGCCAGTGATGAACCTAAATTCCGAACAGCCCGAGCACCAGCCGCACTGGTCCTCAGTCCAATCGTGGACGGCTTTCGACTCACTAAAGTGCTCATGGACGGCGGCAGCGGACTAAACCTCATCTATGAGGAAACTCTTCAAAAGATGGAAATAGACTGGAACCGCATCGAGCAAAGTAGTACAACCTTTAGAGGAATTATCCCCAGCCGGGAAGCACGCTATGCTGGGAAAATCACACTAGATGTGGTATTCGGCACGCCGGACAATTACAGGTCCGAAGAAATTACATTCCATGTGGCCCCATTCAGCAGTGGCTTTCACGCTCTTCTAGGACGAGAGGCGTTTACGATCTTCCAAGCCGTACCCCATTACGGGTACATGAAGCTTAAAATGCCCGAGCCCAGGGAATCATCACTCTCGCCAGTGATCCGGATACAGCACTCCGCGCCGAAAACAAAACAGCCGCTTTGGCCCTCGAGGCATTATCCGAAGCCCTCTCGGCCGAGGAATTAACCACGCTACACTCCACAGTGGACAGGGACGACGTGATACTCGACAAGAGATCCAAGTCCACCTCTTTTAAACCAGCGGATGAAATAGTCAAATTCCAAGTCCACCCAACGGACCCTACAAAAACAACCTCCATCGGGGCACAGTTAAACCCCGTTGTGGACGCCGCACTACGAGAGTTCCTGCACGGGAACTGGGACATATTCGCCTGGCATCCCTCAGACATGCAGGAATCCCACGCAGGTTGGCCGAGCATAGCCTCAATATCCTAAAGGGATTCAAGCCGGTCAAGCAAGATCTTTAGCATTTCTCCGAACCTAAGAGACAGGCCATGGGAGAAGAACTAGCCAAGTTATTGGAGGCCGGATTCATCAAAGAAATAAAACATCCGGACTGGCTAGCAAACCTGGTGATGGTACCAAAGAAGGACAAATCCTGACGCCTTTGTGTCGATTTCAAAGACCTCAATAAAGCTTGCCCAAAGGATCCCTTCCCCCTCCCACGCATCGATCAAATTATTGATGCTACCGCAGGACACGAGTCATTGTGTTTCCTCGACGCATACTCTGGTTACCACCAAATCAAGGTGGCGGAGTCCGACCAAGCCGCAACGGCATTCATCACACCATACGGTCCCTTATGTTTCAACACAATGCCTTTTGGGCTCAAAAACGCCGGCGCAACATATCAGCGCATGATTCAGACATGCCTGGAGAAACAAATTGGCAAAACAGTAGAGGCATAAGTAGACGATGTGGTCGTCAAAACCAAACACGTCGACTCTTTGATAGACGACTTGAGGCTCACATTCGACAACCTCCGAACATATGACATCAAGCTCAATCCAGAAAAATGCGTTTTCGGCGTACCAGCCGGAAAGCTCCTGGGATTCATTGTCTCCAGTAGAGGTATTGAAGCTAATTCGGCCAAAATCTGAGCGTTGTCACAAATGGCTATCCCAACAGACCTCAAACAAATTCAGAAGTTAACTGGATGCGTGGCGGCTCTAAGCCGCTTTATCTCCCGCTTAGGAGAAAAGGCTTTACCCCTCTATCGCCTCCTTCGGCGCACCGAACACTTCGAGTGGACGGACGCGGCCACAGCTGGATTGGAAGAAATAAAGGCCATTTTGGCAACCAACCCAATCCTGGCCGCACCAAACATTGGCGAACCAATGCTGTTATACATTGCGGCAACTCATCAAGTTGTAAGCGCGGTGCTCGTTGTCGAACGGGAAGAGGACGGACACAAATTCCCTCTTCAAAAGCCGGTATATTATGTATCCACTGTCCTCACTCCATGCAAATCACGGTACCCGCATTACCGAAAGATAACATACGCGGTATTTATGGCATCACGGAAACTGCAACACTACTTTCAAGAGTGTTCGATTACAGTAGCCTCGGAAGTGCCACTTAATGATATTATAAACAACCGCGACTCTACGGGCCGGATTGCGAAATGGGCCATTGAGCTCCTCCCATTCGACATAACATACAAACCTCGACAAGCCATCAAATCGCAAGTATTGGCCGACTTCGTCGCCGAATGGATGGAGGCCGAACTCCCTAAAGAGTATGGTGCATACTCCAATTGGATCATGCACTTCGACGGTTCTAAAATGTTGGACGGTCTAGGGGCTGGCGTCGTCCTGACGTCCCCAACCGGGGATACCGTTCAGTACATACTGCAAATATTGTATAATGACTCCAACAATGCAGCCAAATACGAAGCTCTATTGCACGGTCTTCGGATGGCAGTCTCCATGGGCATTCAATGCCTGGAGGTGCATGGGGATTCAAACCTCGCAATATCCCAAATAAATGGAGATTTTGACGCCACGGATCCGAAAATGGCGGCCTATCGAAACGCCGTCCTAAAAATGTCAGCTCGGTTCGAGGGACTCGAATTTCACCATGTGTCTCGGGGAAACAATCAGGCGGCGGATATCCTCACCCGCATCGGCGCAAAACGCGACGCGGTCCCTCCCAACATATTTTTGGAAAGGCTTTTCAAGCCATCCGTAGTATGGGAAGGGGACACCGGTAACAATAGTCCGGACCCGGCCAAACTACCCGATACCGAACTCTCTGACACAATCGGAGGCTCCGCTACCGAAATAACACCTTCAACCCACGAAATAATGGCCGTTATTGCCCCGTGGACAGAACCATTCCTGGCCTACCTAACTAGACAGGAACTTCCGGAGGACCAAAATGAGGCACACTGCATAGTGCGGCGATCCAAGGCCTACAGGGTCCATGAGGGAGAATTGTACAAGAAAAGCACTACCGGAGTCCTTCATTGGTGCATCTCCGAAGAGGAAGGGCGGAATTTGTTGGCAGAAATTCACGCCGGACTCGGCGGTCATCACGCCGTAGCCCGGGCTCTTGTAAGCAAGGCCTTCCGTACAGGATTCTATTGGCCAACGGCCCGGGCAGATGCACAGGACTTGGTCCAACGTTGCGCCGGTTGCCAGCTCTTTGCAAATCAAAGCCACATGCCACCCACCGCCCTCCAAACAATCCCCATTACATAGCCCTTTGCGGTCTGGGGGCTCGACATGGTTGGAACCCTTAAAGGGGGAACCCACAAGAAAAAACACTTATTGGTCATGGTGGATAAATTCACCAAATGGATAGAGGCCAAACTAGTTAAAACAGCCGAATCCAGACCGGTGATAGATTTCATATCCGGGGTTGTACACCGTTATGGCGTCCCCCATAGCATCATCACTGATAATGGCATGAACTTCACGGCCGACGAGGTAAAACTCTGGTGCAGCAAAATGGGCATCAAGCTCGATTATGCCTCAGTCTATCACCCACAAACCAACGGTCAAGTCGAGCGAGCAAACGGTCTTATAATGAGCGGCATTAAACCTAGATTAGTGCGTTCCTTAACGGAGTCTAACATGCACTGGGTAGAGGAGCTCGACTCCGTACTCTGGGGGCTGCGGACCACGCCGAATGTTAGTACCGGATATACACCTTTCTTTATGGTGTACGACGCAGAGGCAGTCTTGCCCTGCGACATAATTCATGACTCACCTAGAGTGCGCATGTACGAAGAAAGAGAAGCCGAGCTCGATCGGCAGGACAGTCTGGACATCTTGGAGGAGGAGCGCGACGTAGCCAAAGCCCGTTCCGCATTTTATCAGCAACAGGCTCGCAGATACCAAATCAGAGAAGTACGGGCCAAAACTTGTAACGTTGGCGAACTAGTTCTACGCCTGTCGGATAAGAAAAAGAACAAGCTCGAGCCCAAGTGGGAAGGTCCCTTCATTATTGACCAAGTTCTGACCGGTGGAGCATACCGACTGCGAGATGCATCGACTAGTCGACTCGAGCCGAACCCATGGAACGCGGCCAGGCTCCGAAGATTCTACGCCTAGCGCCGGACTCTATGTTAGTCCCCTCCCTTTGTCCATTTTTCACAAATACATTATCTGTCTTGTTTTCCTTTCTTTCTTTCTTTTCTCGTTTCTCTAGGCCTTCAAGGTTCACCTTGTGCCTTGTTCGCACATGATAGATGCGCTAGCCGCACTCTTCATACTTGGGGGCTTCTTTCACAGAAGCTTAAATTATTTATCCGGGCTTCAGGCCCAACACATGTGTTATACTTTCGCATGTACCTTTTTTCACCATTATATGCATCGATATGACTTAAGTTTTGGCCAAGCTGGGTTGCCTGGCTCTTGTATTTATGCCCTACGTTCCCGTTAATTCGGCTAGGGCATAAGGGGAGCACCTCTACGATTGTTACTGCCGGGTCAGCCGGATGTGTACCTCAGACTGGGTGAAGCCGAAAGCTAGCGTTCTTAAGGGAATATTCGGTCGGTGAATAAAAGATGATTTTTTATTTTTCATATCTGCCCCCAGATGTTTTTCGTGTGTTTCCTATCGCAGTCCGGACATGCACTTTAGGGCATGCTTGCCCAGGGAAAGGAACCCTTAACGGAACTATTCTCCCTGGAAGATGTTTCTTACTATCCATGTAATATAACATAACTAGCTGGGCACTTGTTTGATAAAGCACTAATGACCCCTACGCCTAGTCTCCACGCATACCCCTATTCTTATATAACTGAGCAGGTATTTGGATACACTCCGGACTATTGGGCCCGGAGGCTGAAGCGAAAAGGTCCGCAACGACAAATGATCTACAATCTGGCTAGAAGGCATTATACATGACACTTCAATTACATAGTCATGCAGACTGACTAAATTCTTCTTCTATACCATCCAACAGGCGGTCTAGCTTACAATCCTGTTGGGAATACTTTGTGGCTAATTCTACTTGCCCATAAACTAAGCTAACGGGAATCTCTTTTCCGTCGGGCCCCACAGGTCCGACCTCGGCCATGTGATTTGGGTCTGCTTTGGTATACCGCGTCTTCACCATGGCCCGGGCTTCTCTGGCACCCTATCAGCAGGCTGATATCTTCCATAATCGGAAGCGCCGCCGCGTTCCTTTGAGCTTCTCCGCAAGCTCCACAACACCCTCTGGCAGGGAGACGGACGGCCACAAGGCCTGGGCAACACCCTGCATCACCTGCCGAACTTGTTCGTGCATATGTGACAGCTCGGACAAAAGATCACCCGCAGACCCGGGCATTTCCTCCACGGGACGACCCATCAGCATACCTACAGACATAACGCTGTTAGTCGGCTTCTTCGCCGAATACCTTTAAAGGATTCGTTCAAGCACTTACTAAAAATGTCGCGTCGAAGCCTCTTATTCTCCTTCTCGGAGTCTGCAAGCTGGCTCCGAACGTCTTTTAGTTCCACGTTCAGCCTTATATTGGCGTCTTGGAGATTGTTTTTCTCCCGCCTAACCTCAGTCAGCACGCGTTTGCCAGCTTCTAGCTGCCACATAACATGTTGGTCCTCCGGATTTTCTCTGGATTCATCTGCAAAATCTATTGTTAGATTCGCAGCCACGCCGCGCACTATATGGTAACCATCATTTTTTTTAAAATGTTACCAGCAGGAGGCTTTTTCTGTTCCTGCAATGCAGCAATAGCGGCCCGCAGTTGGGTCTTGCATTCCTCCAGCTCCTGGGACAGCATAGTATTCTTCTCTGTAAGAACCTGCACAATAAAGATGATCCTTAAATCAGTTCTGCTAACTCTTTCAAGTCTCAGGGGCTACTGATACATACAAAACGTCAGATTCACTCACCCGTACATCCTTTACATACTGATCCGTGGCTCTGGCTAGACCATCTTGAGCGGCACGGAGGTATGCCTCTCCAGTATTAAAGGCGTCAAACGCCTCTGGTGAGAAACAAGCGTCACAGAGTACGGCCCGGCGGCGCCTATGATTCATGGCGCTTTCCACTTCTGAGTTTGTAGCAGATAACCTATCTGCATCCTCAGTAGGGGGATTATCCGGCGCCTGCCCCATATCGGCTTCTGCCTCCGTATCCGGTCCTGGTGCCCGACTGGTGGAAGCGTGATCGGCGACATCGCCAGACATATTCCGGCGAGCATTTTTTCTGTTAAAGAAACATGGGCGTCATTATATTTTGAAAAAGACGACAACCACGGAGCGGGGTTTGTTGTACCTTTGCGCTGGCGTCTCCGTCCTAACCGCCTTCCTTTTTGGCCTACCCTGCCTCGATGACTCCTGTTGGCGCGTTGCTGCAGGGCGTCCCGAATGCCTTCCCTGTAAAAAAGGCCATGTTAATATGGTGGGTGAGGTGTCCAAAAGGGGATCCTACTTTTTTGAGTTGGGACTTTTCGGTTTTTCTTACATGCGATGCAGGGAGCAGTCCGGGATAGTCGGCCGTAATGGCCACCATGGCATCGTCGCAGCTCAACTGATAGAACTGCCGGTTTATCAGCTCCATGGAGATAACCGGATCTTCTTCGAGTCCGGGGTCGAGGGCCCGGTCAGGGTCCTCCGGTTGTGGAGAAGGGCTGCTGACCTCCTTTATGGCCTTTCGCAGTTCCTGCCGTAAATTGGCAAGGTGAACATCTACAATGAAAAAACGCGGGAAGTTGGAAATAAGGGGATATAGCTTAACCATCTTGGAGGATTGTACATGTAGAATCCGTCCCGTGGCTTGATGCGGGTGAACTCCTCCTCCTCTCCCTTGAACAGTTCAGATAGAATTTTGGCTAATGCGGTAGCATCGCCCGGACCCTTACGCCCGTAGCGGGTGGCGTCATCCTCCCCGTTGAAGCACCACAAGGGGTGCCCACGATATTGAAGTGGTTGCACTCCCCGCATTATGAAAATCGACATAACTTTGGTTATTGTCAATCCTGACTGAGCCAGTGCCTTAATCCAATTCATCAGATAGAGGACTTCTCTGTCGTCTTCCACCTGGGGGCTCCGTGGGCGCCAACTTCGGCGCTTCTTCAGAGGAGCATTGCTGAACTCAGGAAGACCCCGCCGAACAGGGTCCGGAAGGGGAACGTCCTCCATATAAAACCATTCTGAAAGCCAGTCTTTGGACGGCTTCTTCGGGGTACCAGACAGATATCCGGTATCAGCGATGCGCCATACTTCGGCTCCGCCCACTTGATAAAGTGATTCCCTCTGTGTGCGAGGAACGAGGCAAAATAGCCTTTTCCACAGCTCGAAGTGAGCCTCGCAGCCCAGGAACAACTCGCAGACAGCAACGTAGTCAGCGATGTGTAGGATGGAGGCAGGGGTGAGATTGTGTAGTTGGAGGCCGTAGAACTCCAGGAGCCCGCGTAGGAACAGATGAATTGGAAATCCGAGTCCCCTTAGTAAGTAAGGAACAAGGCAAACCCGTTCCCCCATGGAGGGACAGGGAAAGTTCTCCGCCTGCTCCCCGCCATTGTATGTGGCGAGCCCGGCTCGAACGGGCACCATGTATGCCGGAGGAAGAAATCCTTTGGTCTGCAGTTCGACCAATCGACTATATGGGACTGAAAAGCTCTCCCAATCACGAAGCTTAGGGCTACGGCGGCGGGAGGAGGAGCTGCGGAGGTCGGCCATGCTGGAATGGATCTTTCTGAAACACGCTCTGATGGATTCTCGCTGAGGGAGGATGGTGTGGATCGGATCTAAGAATCCCAATCCCTTTAATAGACAATTTATTTATTTGGCTGGGGGGCGAATGTAAAAAATGCCCTGACGCCTCGTATTCATTCGACGCGTGGGAGATAGCCCTTACTGGGCACTGAAGACAAGAGGTTCAACATTTATGGAACCAGACACTACTTACGCACACTTGAAGATCGGAGAAGAACCCGCCTTGCAATGCCGAAGACAATACTGCGCACCGGACTCATCGTCATTGAAGCCTGGTTCGGGGGCTACTGAGGGAGTCCTAGATTAGGGGGTCTCCGGACAACCGGACTATATCCTTTGGCCGGACTGTTGGACTATGAAGATACAAGATTGAAGACTTCGTCCGATGTCCGGATGGGACTCTACTTGGCGTGGAAGGCAAGCTAGGCAATACGGATATGTGTATCTCCTCCTTTGTAACCGACCTTGTGTAACCCTAACCTCTCCGGTGTCTATATAAACCGGAGGGTTTTAGTCTGTAGGACAACATACAATCATACCATGGGCTAGCTTCTAGGGTTTAGCCTCTCTGATCTCGTGGTAGATCTACTCTTGTACTACCCATATCATCAATATTAATCAAGCATGACGTAGGGTTTTACCTCCATCAAGAGGGCCCGAACCTGGGTAAAACATCGTGTCCCCTGCCTCCTGTTACCATCCGCCTTAGACGCACAGTTCGGGACCCCCTACTCGAGATCCGCCGGTTTTGACACCGACACCGCGCTTACAAGGGCTCGGGCTGCGGCGTGGTGGCCGCCGAGTCCGGCGTGAATTTCTGCCAAAAGCTTCCGCCCTTCCTCTTCAGAGATGCACCTTTGAAGGACTCCGGTAGTGCTTTTTTTATACAGCTCTCCCTCGTGGACCTTGTAGGCTTTAGATCGCCGCGCTATGCAGCGTGCCTCATTTTGGTCCTCGGGAAGTTCCTGCCTAGTTAGGTAGGCCAGGAATGGTTCTGTCCACGGGGCGATGATGGCCATTATTACGTGGGCTGAAGGTGTTATTTCGGTGGCAGAGCCTCCGATTATGTTAGAGTGTTCGGTATCGGGCATTTTGGCCGGGTCCGGACTATTGTTACCGGTGTCCCCTTCCCATACCACGGATGGCTTAAACAGCCTCTCCAAAAAGATGTTGGGGGGGGGGACCGCATCGCGTTTTGCGTCGATGTGGGCGAGGATATCCGCCGCTTGATTGTTTTCCCGAGCCACATGGCGAAATTCGAGCCCCTCGAACCGAGCTGACATCTTTAGGACGGCGTTGCGATAGGACGCCATTTTCGGATCCTTGGCATCGAAGTCTCCATTTATTTGGAATATTGCGAGGTTTGAATCCCCACGCACCTCCAGGCATTGAATGCCCATGGAAACTGCGATCAGAAGACCATGTAACAGGGCCTCGTATTCGGCTGCGTGGTTGGAGTCTGTATACAGTATCTGGAGTACGTATTGAACTGTATCTCCAGTTGGGGATGTCAGGACGACGCCAGCCCCCAGACCAGCCATCATTTTGGAGCCGTCGAAATGCATGATCCAATTGGAGTATGCGTCGTACTCTTTAGGGAGTTCGGCTTCCGTCCATTCGGCGACAAAGTCGGCCAATACTTACGAATTAATGGCTCGCCGAGGTTTGTATGTTATGTCGAACGGGAGGAGCTCAATGGCCCATTTGGCAATCCGGCCCGTGGTGTCGCAGTTGTTTATAATATCATTAAGTGGCACTTCCGAGGCTGCTGTAATTGAACACTCTTGAAAGTAGTGTCGCAGCTTCCGGGATGCCATGAATACCGCATAGGCTATCTTTTGATAATGTGGGTACCGTGATTTGCATGGAGTGAGGACAGTGGATACATAATATACTGGCTTTTGAAGGGGGAATTTATGTCCGTCCGTTTCTCGTTCGACGACGAGCACTACGCTTACAACCTGATGAGTTGCCGCAATGTACAACAACATTGGTTCGCCGATGTTTGGCGCAGCCAGGATTGGCTTGGTTGCCAGTATGGATTTTATTTCTTCCAATCCGGCTATGGCAGCATCCGTCCACTCGAAGTGTTCGGTGCGCCGAAGGAGGCGATAAAGGGGTAATGCCTTTTCTCCTAAGTGGGAGATAAAGCGGCTTAGAGCCGCCACACATCCGGTTAATTTCTGGATTTGTTTGAGGTCCGTTGGGATAGCCAACTGTGACAGAGCTCGGATTTTGGCCGGATTTGCTTCAATTCCTCTACTGGAGACAATGAAACCCGGGAGCTTTCCGGCTGGTACACCGAAAATGCATTTTTCCGGATTGAGCTTGATGTCGTATGTTCGGAGGTTGTCGAATGTGAGCCTCAAGTCGTCTATTAGAGAGTCGACGTGTTTGGTTTTGACGACCACATCATCTACATATGCCTCTACTGTTTTGCCGATCTGTTTCTCGAGACATGTCTGAATCATGCGCTGATATGTTGCGCCGGCGTTTTTGAGCCCAAAAGGCATTGTGTTGAAACAGAAGGGGCCGTATGGTGTGATAAATGCCGTTGCGGCTTGGTCGGACTCCACCATCTTGATTTGGTGGTAGCCGGAGTATGCGTCGAGGAAACACAATGAATCGTGTCCTGTGGTAGCATCGATAATTTGATCGATGCAGGGAGGGGGAAGGGATCCTTTGGGCAAGCCTTGTTGAGGTCCTTGAAATCGACACGTAGGCGCCAGGATTTGTCCTTCTTTGGTACCATCACCAGGTTTGCTAGCCAGTCCGGGTGTTTTATTTCTCTAATGAATCCGGCCTCCAATAACTTGGCTATTTCCTCTCCCATAGCTTGTCTCTTAGGTTCAGAGAAACGCCGAAGAGTCAGCTTGACCGGCTTGAATCCCTTTAGAATATTAAGGCTGTGCTTGGCCAGCCTGCGTGGGATTCCTGGCATATCCGAGGGATGCCAGGCGAATATGTCCCAATTCTCGCACAGGAACTCTCGTAGTGCGGGGTCCACTGCAGGGTTTAACTGTGCCCTGATAGAGGCTGTTTTTGTAGGGTCTGTTGGGTGGACTTGGAATTTGACTATTTCATCCGCTGGTTTTAAAAGAGGTGGACTTGGATCTCTTGTCAAGTATCACATCGTCCCTGTCCACTATGGAGCGCAGCGCAGTTAATTCCTCGTCCGCAAGTGCTTCGGATAATGCCTCGAGGGCCAATGTGGCTGTTTTGTTTTCGGCACGGAGTGCTGTGTCCGGATCACTAGCAAGAGTGATGATTCCGTTGGGCCCCAGCATTTTGAGCTTCATGTACCCGTAATGGGGTATGGCTTGGAAGATCGTGAACGCCTCCCGCCCTAAAAGGGCGTGGTATCCGCTACTGAACGGGGCCACTTGGAATGTAATTTCTTCGGACCTATAGTTCTCCGGCGTGCCGAATACCACATCTAGTGTGATTTTCCCAGCACAGTGTGCTTCCCGACTAGGGATGATTCCTCTGAAGGTTGTGCTGCTTCTCTCAGTGCGGTTCCAGTCTATTTCCATTTTTTGAAGAGTTTCCTCATAGATGAGGTTTAATCCACTGCCATCGTCCATGAGTACTTTGGTGAGTCAAAAGCCGTCCACAATTGGACTGAGGACCAGTGCAGCTGGTGCTCGGGCAGTTCGGAATTTAGGTTCGTCACTAGCATTGAAGGTAATAGCCGTGTCACTCCATGGATTTATTGCTGCCACGTGGCAGATTTTGACAAGGCTGCGGAGTGTTCGCTTGCGCCTATTATTTGATGCGAAGGTCTCAAAGACTGTTAATACCGTATTGTTATCCCCGGGATGGTGCTCTGTGGCATCTCGGGTGAGAAGATCCTCACCACTTTTTGAAGGAAATATGCCCTAGAGGCAATAATAAAGTTATTATTTATTTCCTTATATCATGATAAAGGTTTATTATTCATGCTAGAATTGTCTTAACCGGAAACATAATACATGTGTGAATACATAGACAAACAGAGTGTCACTAGTATGCCTCTACTTGACTAGCTCATTAATCAAAGATGGTTATGTTTCCTAACCATGGACAAAGAGTTGTCATTTGATTAACGGGATCACATCATTAGTTGAATGATCTGATTGACATGACCCATTCCATTAGCTTAGCACCCGATCGTTTAGTATGTTGCTATTGCTTTCTTCATGACTTATACATGTTCCTATGACTATGAGATTATGTAACTCCGGTGTGCCGGAGGAACACTTTGTGTGCGACCAAACGTCACAATGTAATTGGGTGATTATAAAGGTGCTCTACAGGTGTCTCCAAAGGTACATGTTGGGTTGACGTATTTCGAGATTAGGATTTGTCACTCCGATCGTCGGAGAGGTATCTCTGGGCCCTCTCGGTAATGCACATCACTTAAGCCTTGCAAGCAATGCAACTAATGAGTTAGTTGCGGGATGATGTATTACGGAACGAGTAAAGAGACTTGCCGGTAACGAGATTGAACTAGGTATTGGATACCGACGATCGAATCTCGGGCAAGTAACATACCGACGACAAAGGGAACAACGTATGTTGTTATGCGGTCTGACCGATAAAGATCTTCGTAGAATATGTAGGAGCCAATATGGGCTTCCAGGTCCCGCTATTGGTTATTGACCAGAGACGTGTCTCGGTCATGTCTACATTGTTCTCGAACCCGTAGGGTCCGCACGCTTAAGGTTTCGATGACAGTTATATTATGAGTTTATACGTTTTGATGTACCGAAGGTTGTTCGGAGTCCCGGATGTGATCACGGACATGACGAGGAGTCTCGAAATGGTCGAGACATAAAGATTGATATATTGGAAGCCTATGTTTGGATGTCAGAAGTGTTCCGGGTGAAATCGGGATTTTACCGGAGTACCGGGAGGTTACCGGAACCCCCCGGGAGATATATGGGCCTTAGTGGGCCTTAGTGGAAAAGAGAAGAGGCAGCCAAAGATGGGCCGCGCGCCCCTCCCCTCCCTTGGTCCGAATAGGACAAGGAGAGGGGGCCGGCCCCCTTCCTCTTTTCCCCCCTCCGCGAATCCTATTCCAACTAGGATTGGGGGGGGGGGGGGAATCCTACTCCCACAGGGAGTAGGACTCCTCCTGGCGCGCCTCTCCTAGGCCGGCCGCACCCCCCCCCTTGAGCCTTTATATATGGAGGCAGGGGCACCCCAAAGGAACACAAGTTGATCCACGTGATCATATTCTTAGCCGTGTGTGGCGCCCCCTGCCACCATAGTCCTTGATAATATTGTAGCGGTGCTTAGGCGAAGCCCTGCGACAGTAGTACATCAAGATCATCACCACGCCGTCGTGCTGACAGAACTCTTCCCTGACACTTTGCTGGATCGGAGTCCGGGGATCGTCATCGAGCTGAACGTGTGCTAGAACTCGGAGGTGCCGTAGTTTCGGTGCTTGATCGGTCGGGCCGTGGAGACGTACGACTACATCAACCAAACACTTCCGTTGTCGATCTACAAGGGTACGTAGATCACACTCTCCCCTCTCGTTGCTATGCATCACCATGATCTTGCGTGTGCATAGGAATTTTTTTGAAATTACTACGTTCCCCAACAGTGGCATCCGAGCCTAGGTTTTATGTGTTGATGTTATATGCACGAGTAGAACACAAGTGAGTTGTGGGCGATATAAGTCATACTGCTTACCAGCATGTCATACTTTGGTTCGGCGGTATTGTTGGACGAAGCGGCCCGGACCGACATTACGCGTACGCTTACGCGAGACCGGTTCTCCCGACGTGCTTTGCACATAGGTGGCTTGCGGGTGACAGTTTCTCCAACTTTAGTTGAACTGAGTGTGGCTACGCCCGGTCCTTGAGAATGTTAAAACAGCACCAACTTGACAAACTATCGTTGTGGTTTTGATGCGTAGGTAAGATTGGTTCTTGCTTAAGCCCGTAGCAGCCACGTAAAACTTGCAACAACAAAGTAGAAGACGTCTAACTTGTTTTTGCAGGGCATGTTGTGATGTGATATGGTCAAGACATGATGCTGAATTTTATTGTATGAGATGATCATGCTTTGTAACCGAGTTATCGGCAACTGGCAGGAGCCAAATGGTTGTCGCTTTATTGTATGCAATGCAATCGCGCTGTAATGCTTTACTTTATCACTAAGCGGTAGCGATAGTCATGGAAGCATAAGATTGGCGAGACGACAACGATGCTACGATGGAGATCAAGGTGTCGCGCTTTGACGATGGCGATCATGACGGTGCTTCGGAGATGGAGATCACTGGCACAAGATGATGATGGCCATATCATATCACTTATATTGATTGCATGTGATGTTTATCTTTTATGCATCTTATCTTGCTTTGATTGATGGTAGCATTATAAGATGATCTCTCACTAAAATTATCAAGAAGTGTTCTCCCTGAGTATGCACTGTTGCGAAAGTTCTTCGTGCTGAGACACCACGTGATGATCGGGTGTGATAGGCTCTACGTTCAAATACAACGGGTGCAAAACAGTTGCACACGCGGAATACTCAGGTTATACTTGACGAGCCAAGCATATGCAGATATGGCCTCGGAACACGGAGACCGAAAGGTCGAGTGTGAATCATATAGTAGATATGATCAACATAGTGATGTTCACCAATGAAACTAATCCATCTCACGTGATGATCGGACATGGTTTAGTTGATTTGGATCACGTGATCACTTAGAGGATTAGAGGGATGTCTATCTAAGTGGGAGTTCTTTAAGTAATTTGATTAATTGAACTTAAATTTATCATGAACTTAGTACCTGATAGTATCTTGCTTATGTATGTTTGATTGTAGATAGATGGCCTGTGCTATTGTTCCGTTGAATTTTAATGCGTTCCTTGAGAAAGCAAAGTTGAAAGATGATGGTAGCAATTACACGGACTGGGTCCGTAACTTGAGGATTATCCTCATTGCTGCACAGAAGAATTATGTCCTGGAAGCACCACTGGGTGCCAGGCCTGCTGCTGGAGCAAAACCAGATGTTATGAACGTCTAGCAGAGCAAAGCTGATGACTACTCGATAGTTCAGTGTGCCATGCTTTACGGCTTAGAATCGGGACTTCAACGACGTTTTGAACGTCATGGAGCATATGAGATGTTCCAGGAGTTGAAGTTAATATTTCAAGCAAATGCCTAGATTGAGAGATATGAAGTCTCCAATAAGTTCTATAGCTGCAAGATGGAGGAGAACAGTTCTGTCAGTGAGCATATACTCAAAATGTCTGGGTATAATAATCACTTGATTCAGATGGGAGTTAATCTTCCAGATGATTGCGTCATTGTCAGAATTCTCCAATCACTGCCACCAAGCTACAAGAGCTTCATGATGAACTATAATATGCAAGGGATGAATAAGACTATTCCCGAGCTCTTCGCAATGCTGAAAGTTGCGGAGGTAGAAATCAAAAAGGAGCATCAAGTGTTGATGGTCAACAAGACCACTAGTTTTAAGAAAAAGGGCAAAGGGAAGAAGAAGGGGAACTTCAAGAAGAACAGCAAGCAATTTGCTGCTCAAGAGAAGAAACCCAAGTCTGGACCTAAGCCCGAAACTGAGTGCTTCTACTGCAAGCAGACTGGTCACTGGAAGCGGAACTGCCCCAAGTATTTGGCGGATAAAAAGGATGGCAAGGTGAACAAAGGTATATGTGATATACATGTTATTGATGTGTACCTTACTAATGCTTGCAGTAGCACCTGGGTATTTGATACTGGTTCTGTTGCAAATATTTGCAACTCGAAACAGGGACTACGGATTAAGCGAAGATTGGCTAAGGACGAGGTGACGATGCGCGTGGGAAACGGTTCCAAAGTCGATGTGATCGCAGTCGGCACGCTACTTCTACATCTACCTTCGGGATTAATATTAGACCTAAATAATTGTTATTTGGTGCCAGCGTTGAGCATGAACATTATATCTGGATCTTGTTTAATGCGAGACGGTTATTCATTTAAATCAGAGAATAATGGTTGTTCTATTTATATGAGTAATATCTTTTATGGTCATGCACCCTTGAAGAGTGGTCTATTCTTATTGAATCTCGATAGTAGTGATACACATATTCATAATGTTGAAGCCAAAAGATGCAGAGTTGATAATGATGGTGCAACTTATTTGTGGCACTGCCGTTTAGGTCATATCGGTGTAAAGCGCATGAAGAAACTCCATACTGATGGACTTTTGGAACCACTTGATTATGAATCACTTGGTACTTGCGAACCGTGCCTCATGGGCAAGATGACTAAAACACCGTTCTCCGGTACTATGGAGAGAGCAACAGATTTTTTGGAAATCATACATACAGATGTATGTGGTCCGATGAATATTGAGGCTCGTGGCGGATATCGTTATTTTCTCACCTTCACAGATGACTTAAGTAGATATGGGTATATCTACTTAATGAAACATAAGTCTGAAACATTTGAAAAGTTCAAAGAATTTCAGAGTGAAGTTGAAAATCATCGTAACAAGAAAATAAAGTTTCTACGATCTGATCGTGGAGGAGAATATTTGAGTTACGAGTTTGGTGTACATTTGAAGCAATGCGGAATAGTTTCGCAACTCACGCCACCCGGAACACCACAGCGTAATGGTGTGTCCGAACGTCGTAATCGTACTTTACTAGATATGATGCGATCTATGATGTCTCTTACTGATTTACCGCTATCGTTTTGGGGTTATGCTTTAGAGACGGCCGCATTCACGTTGAATAGGGCACCATCGAAATCCGTTGAGACGACGCCTTATGAACTATGGTTTGGCAAGAAACCAAAGTTGTCGTTTCTGAAAGTTTGGGGTTGCGATGCTTATGTGAAAAAGCTTCAACCTGATAAGCTCGAACCCAAATCGGAGAAATGTGTCTTCATAGGATATCCAAAGGAAACTATTGGATACACCTTCTATCACAGATCCGAAGGCAAGACTGTTGTTGCTAAGTTCGGAAACTTTCTAGAGAAGGAGTTTCTCTCGAAAGAAGTGAGTGGGAGGAAAGTAGAACTTGATGCGGTAACTGTACCTGCTCCCTTATTGGAAAGTAGTACACACAGAAAACTGTTTCTGCGACACCTACACCAATTAGTGAGGAAGCTAATGATAATGATCATGAAACTTCAGGACAAGATACTACTGAACCTCGTAGATCAACCAGAGTGAGAACCGCGCCAGAGTGGTACGGTAATCCTGTTCTGGAAATCATGCTGCTAGATCATGATGAACCTACGAACTATGAAGAAGCGATGGTGAGCCCAGATTCCGCAAAATGGCTTGAAGCCATGAAATCTGAGATGGGATCCATGTATGAGAACAAAGTATGGACTTTGGTTGACTTGCCCGATGATCGGCAAGCAATTGAGAATAAATGGATCTTCAAGAAGAAGACTGACGCTGACGGTAATATTACTGTCTACAAAGCTCGACTTGTTGCAAAAGGTTTTCGACAAGTTCAAAGGGGTTGACTACGATGAGACCTTCTCACCCGTAGCGATGCTTAAGTCTGTCCGAATCATGTTAGCAATTGCCGCATTTTATGATTATGAAATTTGGCAGATGGATGTCAAAACTGCATTCCTGAATGGATTTCTGGAAGAAGAGTTGTATATGATGCAACCGAAGGTTTTGTCGATCCAAAGGGAGCTAACAAAGTGTGCAAGCTCCAGCGATCCATTTATGGACTGGTGCAAGCCTCTCGGAGTTGGAATAAACGCTTTGATAGTGTGATCAAAGCATTTGGTTTTATACAGACTTTGAGAAGCCTGTATTTACAAGAAAGTGAGTGGGAGCTCTGTAGCATTTCTGATATTATATGTGGATGACATATCTGATTGGAAATGATATAGAATTTTCTGGATAGCATAAAGGGATACTTGAATAAGAGTTTTTCAATGAAAGACCTCGGTGAAGCTGCTTACATATTAGGCTAAAGATCTATAGAGATAGATCAAGACGCTTAATTGGACTTTCACAAAGCACATACCTTGACAAGATTGAAGAAGTTCAAAATGGATCAGCAAAGAAAGGGTTCTTGCCTGTGTTACAAGGTGTGAAGTTGAGTCAGACTCAATGCCGACCACTGCAGAAGATAGAGAGAAAATGAAAGGTTCCCTATGCTTCAGCCATAGGTTCTATCATGTATGCAATGCTGTGTACCAGACCTGATGTGTGCCTTGCTATAAGTTTAGCAGGGAGGTACCAAAGTAATCCAGGAGTGGATCACTGGACAGCGGTCAAGAACATCCTGAAATACCTGAAAAGGACTAAGGATATGTTTCTCGTATATGGAGGTGACAAAGAGCTCATTCGTAAATGGTTACGTTGATGCAAGCTTTGACACTGATCCGGACGATTCTAAATCGCAAACCGGATACGTGTTTACATTAAACGGTGGAGCTTGTCAGTTGGTGCAGTTCTAAACAAAGCGTCGTGGCGGGATCTACATGTGAAGCGGAGTACATAGCTACTTCGGAAGCAGCAAACGAAGGAGTCTGGATGAAGGAGTTCATATCCGATCTAGGTGTCATACCTAGTGCATCGGGTCCAATGAAAATCTTTTGTGACAATACTGGTGCAATTGCCTTGGCAAAGGAATCCAGATTTCACAAAAGAACCAAGCACATCAAGAGACGCTTCAATTCCATCCAGGATCTAGTCCAGGTGGGAGACATAGAAATTTGCAAGATACATACGGATCTGAATGTAGCAGACCCGTTGACTAAGCCTCTTCCACGAGCAAAACATGATCAGCACCAAGGCTCCATGGGTGTTAGAATCATTACTGTGTAATCTAGATTATTGACTCTAGTGCAAGTGGGAGACTGAAGGAAATATGCCCTAGAGGCAATAATAAAGTTATTATTTATTTCCTTATATCATGATAAATGTTTATTATTCATGCTAGAATTGTATTAACCGGAAACATAATACATGTGTGAATACATAGACAAACAAAGTGTCACTAGTATGCCTCTACTTGACTAGCTCGTTAATCAAAGATGGTTGTGTTTCCTAACCATAAACAAAGAGTTGTTATTTGATTAACGGGATCACATCATTAGTTGAATGATCTGATTGACATGACCCATTCCATTAGCTTAGCACCCAATCGTTTAGTATGTTGCTATTGCTTTCTTCATGACTTATACATGTTCCTATGACTATGAGATTATGCAACTCCCGTTTACCGGAGGAACACTTTGTGTGCTACCAAACTTCACAACGTAACTGGGTGATTATAAAGGATCTCTACAGGTGTCTCCAAAGGTACATGTTGGGTTGGCGTATTTCGAGATTAGGATTTGTCACTCCGTCTGACGGAGAGGTATCTCTGGGCCCTCTCGGTAATACACATCACATAAGCCTTGCAAGCATTGCAACTAATGTGTTAGTTGTGAGATGATGTATTACGGAACGAGTAAAGAGACTTGCCGGTAACGAGATTGAACTAGGTATTGGATACTGACGATCGAATCTCGGGCAAGTAACATACCGATGACAAAGGGAACAACGTATGTAGTTATGCAATCTGACCGATAAAGATCTTCGTAGAATATGTAGGAGCCAATATGGGCATCCAGGTCCCGCTATTGGTTATTGACCGGAGACGTGTCTCGGTCATGTCTACATTGTTCTCGAACAGTAGGGTCCGCACGCTTAAAGTTACGATGACAGTTTCATTATGAGTTTATGTATTTTGATGTACCGAAGGTTGTTCGGAGTCCCGGATATGATCACGGACATAACGAGGAGTCTCGAAATGGTGGAGACATAAAGATTGATATATTGGACGGCTATATTCGGACACCGGAAGTGTTCCGGGGAAGTTTCGGATAAAACCGGAGAATCGGGGGGTTACCGGAACCCCCGGGGGGTTAATGGGCCTCATGGGCCTAAAGTGGAGAAGAGGAAAGGCAGCCAGGGCAGGCCGCGCGCCCCCTCTCCCCTAGTCCGAATTGGACAAGGAGGGAGGGGCGCCCCCCCTTTCCTTCCTCTCCTCTCTTCCTTCCTTCCCCCTCTCCTACTTGGACAAGGAAAGGGAGGGGAGTCCTACTCCCGGTAGGAGTAGGACACCTCCTACGCGCCTCCTACTAGGGCCGGCCGCACCCCCCCTTGGCTCCTTTATATACGGGGGCAGGGGGCACCCTAGGAGACAGAAGTTGATCTTCGTGATCGTTCCTTAGCCGTGTGCGGTGCCCCCCTCCACAATATTACACCTCGATCATATTGTAGCGGTGCTTAGGCGAAGCCCTGCGACGGTTAAACATCAAGATCGTCACCACGCCGTCGTGCTGACGAAACTCCTCCCCGAAGCTTTGCTGGATCGGAGCCCGGGGTGCGTCATCGAGCTGTACGTGTGTCAAGAACTCGGAGGTGCCGGCGTAACGGTGCTTGGATCGGTTGGACCGGGAAGACGTACGACTACTTCCTCTATGTTGCGTCAACGCTTCCGCTTCGGTCTACGAGGGTACGTAGACAACACTCTCCCCTCTCGTTGCTATGCGTCACCATGATCTTGTGTGTGCGTAGGAATTTTTTTGAAATTACTACGTTTCCCAACATAAAGCGCATGAAGAAACTCCATACTGATGGACTTTTGGAACCACTTGATTATGAATCACTTGGTACTTGCGAACCGTGCCTCATGGGCAAGATGACTAAAACACCGTTCTCCGGTACTATGGAGAGAGCAACAGATTTGTTGGAAATCATACATACAGATGTATGTGGTCCAATGAATATTGAGGCTCGTGGCGGATATCGTTATTTTCTCACCTTCACAGATGACTTAAGCAGATATGGGTATATCTACTTAATGAAACATAAGTCTGAAACATTTGAAAAGTTCAAAGAATTTCAGAGTGAAGTTGAAAATCATCGTAACAAGAAAATAAAGTTTCTACGATCTGATCGTGGAGGAGAATATTTGAGTTACGAGTTTGGTATACATTTGAAACAATGCGGAATAGTTTCGCAACTCACGCCACCCGGAACACCACAACGTAATGGTGTGTCCGAACGTCGTAATCGTACTTTACTAGATATGGTGCGATCTATGATGTCTCTTACTGATTTACCGCTATCATTTTGGGGTTATGCTTTAGAGACGGCCGCATTCACGTTAAATAGGGCACCATCAAAATCCGTTGAGACGACGCCTTATGAACTATGGTTTGGCAAGAAACCAAAGTTGTCCTTTCTGAAAGTTTGGGGCTGCGATGCTCATGTGAAAAAGCTTCAACCTGATAAGCTCGAACCCAAATCGGAGAAATGTGTCTTCATAGGATATCCAAAGGAAACTATTGGATACACCTTCTATCATAGATCCGAAGGCAAGACTTTTGTTGCTAAATTCGGAAACTTTCTGGAGAAGGAGTTTCTCTCGAAAGATGTGAGTGGGAGGTAAGTAGAACTTGATGAGGTAACTGTACCTGCTCCCTTATTGGAAAGTAGTACATCATAGAAAACTGTTTCTGCGACACCTACACCAATTAGTGAGGAAGCTAATGATAATGATCATGAAACTTCAGGACAAGATACTACTGAACCTCATAGATCAACCAGAGTGAGATCCGCGCCAGAGTGGTACGGTAATCCTGTTCTGGAAATCATGCTGTTAGATCATGATGAACCTACGAACTATGAAGAAGCGATGGTGAGCCCAGATTCCGCAAAATGGCTTGAAGCCATGAAATCTGAGATGGGATCCATGTATGAGAACAAAGTATGGACTTTGGTTGACTTGCCCGATGATCGGCAAGCAATTGAGAATAAATGGATCTTCAAGAAGAAGATTGACGCTGACGGTAATATTACTGTCTACAAAGCTCGACTTGTCGCAAAATGTTTTCGACAAGTTCAAGGGGTTGACTATGATGAGACCTTCTCACCCGTAGCGATGCTTAAGTCTGTCCGAATCATGTTAGCAATTGCCGCATTTTATGATTATGAAATTTGGCAGATGGATGTCAAAACTGCATTCCTGAATGGATTTCTGGAAGAAGAGTTGTATATGATGCAACCGGAAGGTTTTGTCGATCCAAAGGGAGCTAATAAAGTGTGCAAGCTCCAGCGATCCATTTATGGACTGGTGCAAGCCTCTCGGAGTTGGAATAAACGCTTTGATAGTGTGATCAAAGCATTTGGTTTTATACAGACTTTCGGAGAAGCCTGTATTTACAAGAAAGTGAGTGGGAGCTCTGTAGCATTTCTGATATTATATGTGGATGACATATTACTGATTGGAAATGATATAGAATTTCTGGATAGCATAAAAGGATACTTGAATAAGAGTTTTTCGATGAAAGACCTTGGTGAAGCTGCTTATATATTAGGCATAAAAATCTATAGAGATAGATCAAGACGCTTAATTGGACTTTCACAAAGCACATACCTTGACAAGATTTTGAAGAAGTTCAAAATGGATCAAGCAAAGAAAGGGTTCTTGCCTGTGTTACAAGGTGTGAAGTTGAGTCAGACTCAATGCCCGACCACTGCAGAAGATAGAGAGAAAATGAAAGATGTTCCCTATGCTTCAGCCATAGGCTCTATCATGTATGCAATGCTGTGTACCAGACCTGATGTGTGCCTTGTTATAAGTTTAGCAGGGAGGTACCAAAGTAATCCAGGAGTGGATCACTGGACAACGGTCAAGAACATCTTGAAATACCTGAAAAGGACTAAGGATATGTTTCTCGTATATGGAGGTGACAAAGAGCTCATCGTAAACGGTTACGTTGATGCAAGCTTTAACACTGATCCGGACGATTCTAAATCGCAAACCGGATACGTGTTTACATTAAACGGTGGAGCTGTCAGTTGGTGCAATTCTAAACAAAGCGTCGTGGCAGGATCTACATGTGAAGCGGAGTACATAGCTGCTTCGGAAGCAGCAAACGAAGGAGTCTGGATGAAGGAGTTCATATCCGATCTAGGTGTCATACCTAGTGCATCGGGTCCAATGAAAATCTTTTGTGACAATACTGGTGCAATTGCCTTGGCAAAGGAATCCAGATTTCACAAGAGTACCAAACACATCAAGAGACGCTTCAATTCCATCCGGGATCTAGTCCAGGTGGGAGACATAGAGATTTGCAAGATACATACGGAGCTGAATGTAGCAGACCCGTTGACTAAGCCTCTTCCACGAGCAAAACATGATCAGCACCAAAGCTCCATGGGTATTAGAATCATTACTGTGTAATCTAGATTATTGACTCTAGTGCAAGTGGGAGACTGAAGGAAATATGCCCTAGAGGCAATAATAAAGTTATTATTTATTTCCTTATATCATGATAAAGGTTTATTATTCATGCTAGAATTGTATTAACCGGAAACATAATACATGTGTGAATACATAGACAAACAGAGTGTCACTAGTATGCCTCTACTTGACTAGCTCGTTAATCAAAGATGGTTATGTTTCCTAACCATGGACAAAGAGTTGTCATTTGATTAACGGGATCACATCATTAGTTGAATGATCTAATTGACATGACCCATTCCATTAGCTTAGCACCCGATCGTTTAGTATGTTGCTATTGCTTTCTTCATGACTTATACATGTTCCTATGACTATGAGATTATGTAACTCCCGTGTGCCGGAGGAACACTTTGTGTGCTACCAAACATCACAACGTAACTGGGTGATTATAAAGGTGCTCTACAGGTGTATCCAAAGGTACATGTTGGGTTGACGTATTTCGAGATTAGGATTTGTCACTCCGATCGTCGGAGAGGTATCTCTGGGCCCTCTCGGTAATGCACATCACTTAAGCCTTGCAAGCAATGCAACTAACGAGTTAGTTGCGGGATGATGTATTACGGAACGAGTAAAGAGACTTGCCGGTAACGAGATTGAACTAGGTATTGGATACCGACGATCGAATCTCGGGCAAGTAACATACCGATGACAAAGGGAACAACGTATGTTGTTATGCGGTCTGACCGATAAAGATCTTCGTAGAATATGTAGGAGCCAATATGGGCATCCAGGTCCCGCTATTGGTTATTGACCGGAGACGTGTCTCGGTCATGTCTACATTGTTCTCGAACCCGTAGGGTCCGCACGCTTAAGGTTTCGATGACAGTTATATTATGAGTTTATACGTTTTGATGTACCGAAGGTTGTTCGGAGTCCCGGATGTGATCACGGACATGACGAGGAGTCTTGAAATGGTCGAGACATAAAGATTGATATATTGGAAGCCTATGTTTGGATGTCGGAAGTGTTCCGGGTGAAATCGGGATTTTACCGGAGTACCGGGAGGTTACCGGAACCCCTCGGGAGATATATGGGCCTTAGTGGGCTTTAGTGGAAAAGAGAAGAGGCAGCCAAAGATGGGCCGCGCGCCCCTCCCCTCCCTTGGTCCGAATAGGACAAGGAGAGGGGGCTGGCCCCCCTTCCTCTTTCCCCCCCTCCGCGAATCCTATTCCAACTAGGATTGGGGGGGGGGAATCCTACTCCCAGAGGGAGTAGGACTCCTCCTGGCGCGCCTCTCCTAGGCCGGCCGCACCCCCCCTTGAGCCTTTATATACGGAGGCAGGGGCACCCCAGAGGAACACAACTTGATCCACGTGATCATATTCTTAGCCGTGTGCGGCGCCCCCTGCCACCATAGTCCTCGATAATATTGTAGCGGTGCTTAGGCGAAGCCCTGCGACAGTAGTACATCAAGATCATCACCACGCCATCGTGCTGACGGAACTCTTCCCCGACACTTTGCTGGATCGGAGTCCGGGGATCGTCATCGAGCTGAACGTGTGCTAGAACTCGGAGGTGCCGTAGTTTCGGTGCTTGATCGGTCGGGCCGTGGAGACGTACGACTACATCAACCAAACGCTTCCGTTGTCGGATCTACAAGGGTACGTAGATCACACTCTCCCCTATCGTTGCTATGCATCACCATGATCTTGCGTGTGCATTGGAATTTTTTTGAAATTACTACGTTCCCCAACACTTTTAGCCACCTGCCGGAGTACCCAACATGCTCTAAGGCTGTGTGTTGGTATGGTATCCGCTGTACTATGAATTTTGCAGGGTCCGTTGAGCCATCCCTCCAATACGGTTCCACGCCCTGTAGAGGGTTTTTGCTTCTTTGTAATTAACTCGGGTGTCTTATGATAGTGCACTCTTTTACTTCGGACTGGGTGTATATTCGGAGCCGGATTATCCCAAAATTTCGTTTTGGTTTTCCAGGCGCTTTCCATCGCACAGTACTTTCGTACTATGGACGCCAAGTCAGCGAAGCATGATATGTCACGGCGACTTATGGCGTTAAGGATTCCGTTGTCCGTGCAATTATTGCAGAAAAATGTGACTGCATCTGCCTCGCGACAGTCCTTAACCTTGTTCATCACAAGGAGGAATCTGGCCCAATAATGATGTACTATTTCCTGGGGCTCTTGCCTGATGTGGGAAAGATCGTTTATGTTGGGTGGGTGGGTGGATTTGAGTCCGAACCCTTACCCGATCTGAGACCCAGGGGCCGAGGAGTTTCCAATCTTGGAAGTTCGGGTTCCAGGATGTTGCCCGATAAGTCTGGCCCGCTGCTTGACTCTAGGTTCAGGGCTTGGGTAATGTCCTCCTGTAAACGGGTATCCGGCTCGGAGAGCTCAGGAATCCGGACATAGTTAGTCCTCAAGATAGAGGAAGAATCGCCGCATTGTTCCTCCACCACCGCAATATGATGGGTGACCGGTGGAGAGTTAATCTCCCTTTGATCGGGTTTAAGCCCAATCCGATCATAGTCCGTAGCGACTCCCAAGGCGGCAATGCGATCCAAGAGCTCGTTTAGGGAAGAGAGCTCCATTGGATCCATATGCTCGGCAAATTCCGAGCCGACGTGGAGGCTGTTTTCGATGACCCGAGAAGTCATCATCGGTGCAGCAGCCGAACGGGCGATCATGATGAAACTGCCTACCCGGAGAGTTTGGCCGACAGTCAGGGCTCCCCCGGCGGTAATGTTGTTTTTGACGACAAGACGAGGCATCCTCCCTTACGGTGACGGCACAGTGGAACTCTCAATGAAAGCACCAATGTCGGTGTCAAAACCGGCGGATCTCGGGTAGGGGGTCCCGAACTGTGCGTCTAGGCGGATGGTAACAGGAGACGGGGGACACGATGTTTTTACCCAGGTTCGGGCCCTCTCGATGGAGGTAAAACCCTACTCCTACTTGATTGATCTTGATGATATGAGTATTACAAGAGTTGATCTACCACGAGATCGAAGAGGCTAAACCCTAGAAGCTAGCCTATGGTATGACTGTTGTTCTTGGTCCTACGGACTAAACCCTCCGGTTTATATAGACACCGGAGGGGGTTAGGGTTACACAGAGTCGGTTACAAGGAAGGAGATCTACATATCCGTATTGCCAAGCTTGCCTTCCACGCCAAGGAGAGTCCCATCCGGGCACGGGACGAAGTCTTCAATCTTGTATCTTCATAGTCCAACAGTCCGGCCAAAGGATATAATCCGGTTGTCCGGATACCCCCTAATCCAGGACTCCCTCAACCACCGTCTCTCCTCCCATCTTCCAAAGCTAGCACCGGACCACTCAGAAGGACATCTATGGAGAGGATGCAGCAGCGAATCAGGCAGATCGCCGGCGGCGACCAGGCAAAGTTAGCCAGGTTGAAGGAGATCCTTAGTTGGTTTGACAATGAGTGGGAGATTTCGAGGACGGTGTGGGCCATGTGGCAATGTATGCGAAAGAGCGAGACGGTGGCGATGAGGGCGGCGATGTACATGTACTCCTCGGCTGCAGTCACGCCGCAGTCCTCCGAGTTCATCGAGTATCTCCTCTGGGCGATGGAGCAGACAGATTCGCCCGAGGCGACAGTCAGGCGGAGGTGGTGGGCATACAGGTCGAAGGTCGAGCACCCAGAGGATAACGAATCGATCGAGTATGGTGTGCCGTTCGTGAGGGTGCAGAGCCAGCTGGAGCCACAGGAGTATTCGTTCTCCCACCGCAATAGGAGGCCGGATGGCGCGACGTCGCTTACCCGCCGTTCTCCACGGTTCCCTCAACGCTCGCCTTGTTTCAACGGCGGCGGTAGGGTTTAAGGTAAGCTTCGCACTAACCTAATCTTTCACCTGCTCATGCTTACAATCAGTGTGACAGCAAATGAAAATCATGCTTACAATCAGTCTTCGAGTACTACGCCAATCACCCTAAAATAGCTCTGGACCTTTGGGTCAAAATTGTGACACAGTGTACAAATAAAGAAAAATAGATTGGTGCT
This sequence comes from Triticum urartu, assembly GCF_003073215.2. Taxonomy (NCBI): domain Eukaryota; kingdom Viridiplantae; phylum Streptophyta; class Magnoliopsida; order Poales; family Poaceae; genus Triticum; species Triticum urartu. The sequence continues at coordinate 732,577,317 of NC_053023.1, read as the reverse complement.
TCTTTCAGAAAAGAGTACTCCCTAGAAAACCGCCAATATAAGCTACTAGTATTTGGCTAGATGATTTGTTTCCGAGAAAGATCCGTCCACAGAGAGCGCCACACATCCCACTGGTGGTGGTGGATGCCAATGCGTGCATGCAGCATGGTTGGTGTCGGTAATTTTTTACTTGGTACACCTCGCACTCTGCATATATGCCGGTTCCATACGTACATTTGTGCAGTTCCACCAAAATGCAGTTGAATAACCCTGTTTGCACATATAATGAAAAAGCATGATTACATTATAGTGGCACTAGTTGATGAAACACACAAAATAAATAGAAGAAAAATATTGCGATAGTATCATAGTATGCCATGCTGCGAGGGCGAGATGGGCCCTGTGATGCCTCATACGGTACGCCTCATACTAGACATCGTCCCAAGTCTCCCAGATACACCTTCTGCCAGTGATGAACATCAGTGTATAGCGGTAGTACAAGGAGGCGCCTTGAGACATTCAAATCTCTATTTTTGTACATATCAACTAAAATTAAGCACCCAGTTTGCAGAAACGCTTAAACATTAACAATTGGACTAGTTGATGAAACATACATTAACAAAGATAAGCACTTTCTTTATCTACATTGGAAATGAAATGATAGAGATGACACTCGCTCTATTTTAAGTGTATTATTACTTTATTTTATCAGTGACACTAGGGTCGAGCAGGTGGCAAACGAGGTGTACCGTGCGTCGCAAGGATGGAGGCCGGGGGTGCTTAGACTGGGATGCTGAAGCTGGCTCTTTCAGTCACCAACATGGATGATTCAATTCATGGGACCTTTTGGTGTAGTTCAACTAAAATGAAGCAATGTCCCGTGAGCTAGCAGCTTCTTCTTCAAATTTTTTTAAGAAAAGGGCTCCAGCCCCGGTTTCATTTCCATCAGAAAACAAAACCCGCAGAGCTTCTTCTTCATTAGTTGCAATAAAATTGAGCAACATCAAGGTTGATTGTGAAGCTCCTAGAATGGTCAACTATAATTTGGATATCATTTGTGCAGTTCAACTAAGATCGAGCGTGAAATGTATATCTCTGTTTGCACAAAAAAGGTGGAAAGGAGGGTGACTAACAAGTGATGAAACATGCATCAAATGAAAAGAAGCATGTTCCTTATCGGAATGGCAATCCTACAAGGACAGTAGCAATTTCTAAAGCACTGGCATTGCTAGATATTAGTGTGGGCATTAGGATTAACTATGACAACCGTTAAATACGACATTACTTTGGGCACGGGAGAGTAGGCGGACCAGGACAGTTGCATTTCTAACGAAAAGAACCAACTTATCTTAATGGGAAATTTTAGCAGGACATGTAAAGAAGTGCCATTGATTCATATTACTGGAGGCATTACACTGAAAACAACATTGGTTTAATGTGTCCTTACTTTTAACAGTGCGACTGCTACATTTTACCAGTGGCATTACATAGAGTGGCTCGGGGCAACAAACATCAGAACAGGATATCTGGGTTGGTCCCATTTTTGTTCGGTATAGCCACCTTATACTGTGTGAGGCCAGCAAATCTAGTGCTAGACTTACTCTGTTGACTTATCCCCCAGTCCCCACTTTCTTTCGTTTTTCAACCAATAGATCGGGTTTATATTGAGTTTGTACTGTGTTTCCCTTTATTTCCCCATTGGACCTAGAGACCAGTTGGATAGCCAATCTCTGCTACTTTTCGCCCCCATTATTTCCTCTTTCGACCAAGTCCTAGATTCAGGTAACATATCCTCCCCCACCCCCTCCCCCTTTCTTCCTTGTTTGAACCAAGTAGTACTAGATTCGAGTGCATGAACTAGTTTTACCTCTTAAACATAGAAAATTAGGTGGTTTTCGAACAACTGATCGATCCTATCTACGAGAACGGCAAGGCAGGCTGATCGGGACGCGCCCAGCAGTGGGTAAGAGCCGTCGCCGAGGACGACCGCGTGAACGTTGCACCTTCTCACCTTCCCCGGCGGAGAGGATCCAGCTGGATCTGTGACCAGCGGTGAGCAGAGAGAGAGAGAGAGAGAGAGAGAGAGTGGCCACCGCTGTCGTGTTTAGATCTGGAGAGTCCGAGACAGTGTGAAGAGAGCAACACTAGCAAGCAAGCGCGGAGGCTCCTGCCTATATAGTGGAGTAGTACTAGTTTTCTTTTGTCTACCGGAGCCGGCTTGACCTCGTCAATGACTGTCGAGAAGTCTTCATGCACGTGGCCCGGAGGCGCAATTGTCGTCATTTTGATCTGAAGCGTCGGATTATAAAATATAACACGAAAAAATGCCACATGACAAGAAATCATAACCTCACTACCCAAAGGAGACAACCTGAATCCCGACGGACAAACTAGACGAGGAACAAAGCTCAAATTAAAGATAAACTCGTAAGAAAGGGGTCCGTCGATAGATGTCCTAATTAACATAGCCGGCTTGACCTAGATGGCAGCCGAGTAGTCACTGTTCATGCATGTGCCCCCAATGACCAGCCCAACTCAGTTGTCGCTGTTTAACCCTCGCAGTGATCCGAAGCACATGGCACCTAATTTTGCGAGATGACAAGAAACCTTTTTTTAGATTTCTCACCGCAACTACAGCCATGTACAGCACAGCCTGCATGATATGTAGACGATAGCCAATCCAGGCGTGTCTGCTGGAGTCTGGTCACATGCATGGACGAACTGATCTTCCGTGTCTTGCAGGGATCGTCCAGGCACCAATGTAGTACAACACTTCTCTAGTACTATCGCTCGTCTCCCTCTTCTATTAAGTCACCCAACTTGCGGGGCCGGGGAGTGTGCCTATGGTCGGTTCTCAATTGCCGTCCCACATGTGTGTGCAAACGTAATATGACGCGCGTTCCATTCGGAGAGCAGCGTGCCAGACCGACCGACCGTCCGGGGTGCGACGCGAACGCGACGGGCGTGCCGTATACTCCGTACATGCGTACTGCCGTTTTCTAGATGCTTTGCTCCATGGCGCGGGCGCAATCCATGGATACAAAATTAGTATACTGTATACTATATAAAAGTCGAGGGCGGGGCTTTTCCTGCGCGGTAGGCGGCGGGGCAGTTCCGCCTAGTCGGTTCGACAAAGACGCGAGAAGACGAGGGAGTAGACTGCTGCAAACGTAGGGCTATGTGATTTGACAGCGAGTTACTGCTGGACAGGTGCCCCCCGTGATTTGACTTGCCATTATCATTTTAACTGCGGCGCTACGACCGACGTGAGTCTCCCGATTCCTGACCACCTCCATACAGGTGCCTCTCCCAATGCTCCACCATGTAGTAGAGGTTGGCTCTTGCATGAGAGCCCACTTCTCCACTTTTTCCTTGCCTCTCTTTCCTCCACATATGCAAAAATGCCATGTAAAGCGCACTATTGTACTTACTTTTACTTGCTCCTACAGGTGCTTAAGCTTGCCACATAGGCATAAAGTCTGATGTGGCAAGTTAATCAAGAAGATATCCTAATGCACCGTGTTAAATCTCCAAGGGCGCGACCGCACGAGCGACGCGACGGTCGTGGTAGGCGCCGCCACGATACGGGCTGCTCGCAGCCCTTGGATCTGAGATCAAACGGTCGCATGCTAAGTTGCTGAAAATTTGCAGAATAACCCTCCAGGATAGGATATTCACCCATAGGTCTAGAATCACGCCATGCAACCGTTCGATCTTAGATCCAAGGGCTCTCGGAAGCCCGTATCGTGGGAGAATGGAAAACCACTACCCTGCCGTTCGCACGCTGGCAGTTCGCTCCTACTCGTCCCCGCACGTCCTTCAATACTACGACGGTTCGCTCCTAGTCGTCCCGTCCATTCACATTACGGTAGTTCCACTAATCCTAACCCTCCTCCCAAATCCATGGCGTCCCAAATCTCCCCGATCGGCGGTGAGTACAAGGTTAGAACCATCACCGGCGATGAGTTCGACGTCATCTACACCCGTTCTTCCGCGACGGTGAAAGGATGCCTTTCTCGCTTCAGACGCATGTTCGAAGACTCAGATGATGAGTGGGTCGCTGGGCTAGATGTTGAGTACACCACAGTCCTAGGACGAGAGAAGGATCTAAAGGACGAAGAGAGGAAGAAGCCCGCTGCTACCTCTTGAGCTTGCGTTGGATTTCCCCGAAGAGGAAGGGATGATGCAGCAGAGTAGCGTAAGTATTTCCCTCAGTTTTTGAGAACCAAGGTATCAATCCAGTAGGAGGCCACGCTCAAGTCCCTCGTACCTGCACAAAACGATAGCTACTCACAACCAACGCGATTAGGGGTTGTCAATCCCTTCACGGTCACTTACGAGAGTGAGATCTGATAGATATAATATTTTTGGTATTTTTGGTATAAAGATGCAAAGTGAAAAGTAAAAGGCAAAGTAAAAAGCAAAGCAAGATTAAAGTGATGGAGATTGATATGATGAGAATAGACCCGGGGGCCATAGGTTTCACTAGTGGCTTCTCTCAAGAGCATAAGTATTCTACGGTGGGTGAACAAATTACTGTTGAGCAATTGACATAATTGAGCATAGTTATGAGAATATCTAGGTATGATCATGTATATAGGCATCACGTCCGAGACAAGTAGACCGATTCCTGCCTGCATCTACTACTATTACTCCATTCATCGACCACTATCGAGCATGCATCTAGAGTATTAAGTTAAAAACAGAGTAATGCCTTAAGCAAGATGACATGATGTAGAGGGATAGTTTCATGCAAAGATAACCAAAGCTAGGCACTTCTCCCACGGCAAGAACTACCAATCTAGTTGGCCAAACCAAACGGATAATTCGAAGAGACTTGCAAAGATAACCAATCATACATAAAAGAATTCAGAGAAGATTCAAATATTATTCATAGATAGACTTGATCATAAACCCACAATTCATCGGTCTCAACAAACACACCGCAAAAAGAAGATTACATCGAATAGATCTCCACGAGAGAGGGGGGAGAACTTTGTATTGAGATCCAAAAAGAGAGAAGAAGCCATCTAGCTACTAACTATGGACCCGAAGGTCTGAGGTAAACTACTCACACTTCATTGGAGGGGCTATGATGATGTAGAAGCCCTCCGTGATAACGGCCCTCTCCGGCGGAGCTCCGGAACAAGCCCCAAGATGGGATCTTGTGGATACAGAAAGTTGCGGCGGTGGAATTAAGTTTTTGGCTCCTGTTCTGATCGTTTGGGGGTACGTAGGTATATATAGGAGGAAGAAGTACGTCGGTGGAGCTCCGAGGGGCCCACGAGGCAGAGGGCACGCGCTAGGGGGGGGCGCCGCCCACCCTCGTGACCGCCTCTTTGATGCCTTGGTGTAGGGTCCAAGTCTCCTGGATCACGTTCGGTGAGAAAATCACGTTCCTGAAGGTTTCATTCCGTTTGGACTCCGTTTGATATTCCGTTTCTTCGAAACACTGAAATAGGCAAAAAACAACAATTCTGGGCTGGGCCTCCGGTTAATAGGTTAGTCCCAAAAATAATATAAAAGTGGAAAATAAAGCCCAATATAGTCCAAAACAGTAGATAATATAGCATGGAGCAATCAAAAATTATAGATACGTTGGAGACGTATCAGGCATCCCCAAGCTTAATTCCTGCTCATCCTCGAGTAGGTAAATGATAAAAAGAGAATTTTTGATGCAGAGTGCTACTTGGCATAATTTCAATGGAAATCTTCTTAATTGTCGTATGAATATTCAGATTAGGAAGATTCAAGACAAAAGTTCATATTGACATAAAAATAATAATACTTCAAGCAAACCAACAAAGCAATTATGTTTTCTTAAAGTAACATGGCCAAAGAAAGTTCATCCCTACACAATCATATAGTTTAGTCATGCTCCATTTTCGTCACACAAGAATGCTCTCATCATGCACAACCCCGATGACAAGCCAAGCAATTGTTTCATACCCTAATAATTTCAAACTCATAAAATTTCACGCAATACATGAGCGTGAGCCATGGATATAGCACTATGGGTGGAATAGAATATAATGATGGGGGTTATGTGGAGAAGACAAAAAGGAGAAAGTCTCACATCAACGAGGCTAATCAATGGGCTATGGAGATGCCCATCGATTGATGTTAATGCAAGGAGTAGGGATTGCCATGCAACGGATGCACTAGAGCTATAAATGTATGAAAGCTCAACAAAAGAAACTAAGTGGGTGTGCATCCAACTTGCTTGCTCACGAAGACCTAGGGCACTTGAGGAGGCCCATTGTTGGAATATACAAGCCAAGTTCTATAATGAAAATTCCCACTAGTATATGAAAGTGATAACTCAAGAGATTCTCTATATGAAGAACATGGTGCTACTTTGAAGCACAAGTGTGGAAAAAGGAATAGTAGCATTGCCCCTTTTTATTTATTTTCTTTTTTTGGGCCTTCTTTTTTAGCCTTTGTTTTGTTTTTGTTTTTGTTTTTTTGGGACAATTCTCTATTGAATGATGATCATCACACTTCTATTTATTTACAACTCAATGATTACAACTCGATACTAGAACAAGGTATGACTCTATATGGATGCCTCCGGCGGTGTACCGGGATATGCAATGAATCAAGAGTGACAAGTATGAAAAAATTATGAACGGTGGCTTTGCCACAAATACTATGTCGACTACATGATCATGCTAAGCAATATGACAATGATGAATGTGTCATGATAAACTGGATGGTGGAAAGTTGCATGGCAATATATCTCGGAATGGCTATGGAAATGCCATAATAGGTAGGTATGGTGGCTGTTTTGAGGAAGATATAAGGAGGTTTATGTGTGAAAGAGCGTATCATATCACGGGGTTTGGATGCACCGGCGAAGTTTGCACCAACTCTCAATGTGAGAAAGGGCAATGCACGGTACCGAAGAGGCTAGCAAGGATGGAAGGATGAGAGTGCGTATAATCCATGGACTCAACATTAGTCATAAAGAACTCACATACTTATTGCAAAAATCTACAAGCCATCAAAAACCAAAGTATTACGCGCATGCTACTAGGGGGATAGATTGGTAGGAAAAGACCATCGATCGTCCCCGACCGCCACTCATAAGGAGGACAATCAAGTAACACCTCATGTTTCAAATTTGTTGCATAACATTTACTATACGTGCATGCTACAGTACTTGCAAACTTTAACTCAAACACTTCTCAAATTCAAAATTACTCTACTAGCATGAATTTGATATTACTACCTCCACATCTCAAAACAATTATCAAGCATCCAACTTTTCTTAGTATTCAACACACTCAAAAGAAAGTTTCACAAATCTTGAATACCAAGCATGTTATTATTAAGAAAATTACCATGCTATTAAGACTCTCAAAATAATTTAAGTGAAGCATGAGATATCAATAGTTTCTTTAAAACAAATCCACCACTGTGCTCTAAAAGATCTAAGTGAAGCACATAGAGCAAAAATTATAGCTCAAGAAGATATAAGTGAAGCACATAGAGTATTCTATCAAATTCTAATTCATGTATGGCTCTCTCAAAAGGTGTGTACAGCAAGGATGATTGTGGCACACTAACAACCAAAGACACAAATAATACAAGACGCTCCAAGCAAAACACATATCATGTTGGTGAATAAAAATATAGCTCCAAGTAAATTACCGATGGAAGTGGACGAAACAGGGGATGCTTTCCGGAGCATCCCCAAGCTTTGACTTTTTGGTGTCCTTGGATTATCTTGGGGGTGCCATGGGAATCCCCAAGCTTAGGCTCTTGCCACTCCTTGTTCCATAATCCATCACAAGAATTCACCCAAAACTTGAAAACTTCACAACACAAAACTTAAAGTAGAAAACTCATGAGCTCCGTTAGCGAAAGAAAACAAAAAACCACTTCAAGGTACTGTAATGAACTCATTCTTTATTTATATTGGTGTTAAACCTACTGTATTACAACTTCTCTATGGATTATAAACTAATTTACTAACCATAGATTCATCAAAATAAGCAAACAACACACGAAAAACAGAATCCGTCAAAACAGAACAGTCTGTAGTAATCTGTAGCTAGCGCAATATCTGGAACCCCATAAATTCTAAAATAAATTTCTGGACGTGAGGAATTTATCTATTAATCATCTGCAAAAAGAATTGACTAAATATCACTCTCCAAATAAAAATGAAAGCAGTTCTCGTGAGCGCTAAAGTTTCTGTTTTTTACAGCAAGTTCAACAAGACTTTCCCCAAGTCTTCCCAACGATTCTACTTGGCACAAACACTAATTAAACACAAAAAAACACAAACAAAACAGAGGCTAAATAATTTATTTATTACTAAACAGGAGCAAAAAGCAAGGAATAAAAATAAAATTGGGTTGCCTCCCAACAAGTGCTATCGTTTAACGCCCCTAGTTAGGCATAAAAGAGAAGATAGATCAAGGTATTGCCATCTTTGGTAGGCAATCCATAAGTGGCTCTCATGATAGTTTCATATGGAAATTTTATTCTCTTTCTTGGAAAGTGTTCCATGCCCTTTTTTAATGTAAATTCAAATCTAATATTCCCTTCCTTCATATCAATAATCGCACCAACCGTTCTAAGGAATGGTCTACCAAGAATAATAGGGCAAGAAGGATTGCAATCTATATCAAGAACAATGAAATCTACGGGCACATAATTTATATTTGCAACAATAAGAACATCATTAATCCTTCCCATATGTTTCTTAATAGTAGAATCCGCAAGATGCAAGTTTAGAGAGCAATCATCAAAATTACGGAAATCTAGCAAATCACACAAAGTTTTGGGGATAGTGGAGACACTAGCACCCAAATCACACAAAGCATAAAACTCATGATTTTTAGTTTTAATTTTAATAGTTGGTTCCCACTCATCATAGAGTTTTCCAGGGATAGAAACTTTTAACTCAAGTTTTTCTTCATAAGATTGCATCAAGGCATCAACAATATGTTCGGTGAAGGCTTTCTTTTGACTATAAGCATGTGGAGAATTTAGCACGGATTGCAACAAGGAAATACAATAAATTAAAGAACAACTTTAATAATTAAATTCCTTGAAATCCAATATAGTGGGTTTAGCAACATCTAGATTTTTATTTCTTTCAATCCCACTTTCATCAATTTCATCATAAAGATCTAAATACTCCAAATTTTTAGAACGCCTTCTAGGTAAAGGAAGATCATATTCAGTTTCATATTGCAAAACAAAGGTTTAATAGGAGACACATCAATAACTTTTAGATCTTCATCTTGATTTTCATAGGAATTGGAAGAACACGCTTTAATAAAGGCATCTTTGGAAGCACGCATCCTAGCGGTTCTTTCCTTGCACTCATCAATGGAAATTCTCATGGCTTTGAGAGACTCATTGATATCATGCTTAGGAGGAGATCTAAGCTTTAAAGAATCAACCTCAAGAGAAATTCTATCAACGTTCCTAGCCAAATCACCAACTTTAAGCAATTTCTCTTCAAGCAAAGCATTAAAATTCTTTTGTGAAATCATAAACTCTTTAACACTATTCTCAAATTCAGAGGGCATCTTATTATAATTTCCATAAGAGTTGTTGTAGGAATTCCCATAATTATTAAAAGGATTACTAGGATATGGCCTAGGATTAAAATTCCCTCTATAATCGTTGTTACCAAAATTATTCCTACCAACAAAATTCACATCCATATATTCATTGTTATTCTCAATCAAAGTAGACAAAGGCATATCATTAGAATCAGAAGAAACACTCTTAGTAGCAAATAATTTCATAAGTTCATCCATCTTTCCACTCAAAACATTGATTTCTTCTATCTCATGCACTTTTTTATTAGAAGATCTTTCAGTATGCCATTGATAATAATTAACCATAATATTATCTAGGAGTTTAGTAGCATCTCCTAAAGTGATTTCCATAAAAGTGCCTCCCGCGGCCGAATCTAAAAGATTTCTAGAAGCAAAATTCAATCCGGCATAAAAATTTTGTATAATCATCCACAAATTCAAACCATGAGTAGGGCAATTACGTATCATTAATTTCATTCTCTCCCAAGCTTGTGCAACATGTTCATGATCAAGTTGTTTAAAGTTCATAATATCGTTTCTAAGAGAGATGATCTTAGCGGGAGGGAAATACTTAGAGATAAAAGCATCTTTGCACTTGTTCCAAGAATCAATACTATTTTTAGGCAAAGACGAAAACCAAGCTTTAGCACGATCTCTAAGCGAAAAAGGAAATAGCTTCAATTTAACGATATCATTATTGACATCTTTTTTCTTTTGTATATCACATAAATCAATGAAGCTATTCAGATGAGTAGCGGCATCTTCACTAGGAAGGCCGGCGAATTGATCTTTCATAACAAGATTCAACAAAGCAGTATTGATTTCACAAGATTCAGTATTGGCAAGAGGAGCAATCTGAGTGCTAAGGAAATCATTATTATTGGTATTGGTGAAGTCACACAATTTGGTAGTATCTTGAGCCATCGCGACAAACAAGCAATCCAACACACGGGCAAACAAAAGCAAACGGGCAAAAGAGGCAAATAGAGAGGGAGGATAGAGAGAGAGGGCGAATAAAACGGCAAGGGTGAAGTGGGGGAGAGAAAAACGAGAGGCAAATGGCAAATAATGTAATGCGAGAGATAGGGATTGTGATGGGTACTTGGTATGTTGACTTTTTGCGTAGACTCCCCGGCAACGGCGCCAGAAATTCTTATTGCTACCTCTTGAGCTTGCGTTGGATTTCCCCGAAGAGGAAGGGATGATGCAGCAGAGTAGCGTAAGTATTTCCCTCAGTTTTTGAGAACCAAGGTATCAATCCAGTAGGAGGCCACGCTCAAGTCCCTCGTACCTGCACAAAACGATAGCTACTCGCAAGCAACGCGATTAGGGGTTGTCAATCCCTTCACGGTCACTTACGAGAGTGAGATCTGATAGATATAATATTTTTGGTATTTTTGGTATAAAGATGCAAAGTGAAAAGTAAAAGGCAAAGTAAAAAGCAAAGCAAGATTAAAGTGATGGAGATTGATATGATGAGAATAGACCCGAAGGCCATAGGTTTCACTAGTGGCTTCCCTCAAGAGCATAAGTATTCTACGGTGGGTGAACACATTACTGTTGAGCAATTAAAAGAATTGAGCATAGTTATGAGAATATCTAGGCATGATCATGTATATAGGCATCACGTCCGTGACAAGTAGACGAAACGATTCTGCATCTACTACTATTACTCCACTCATCGACCGCTATCCAGCATGCATCTAGAGTATTAAGTTAAAAACAGAGTAATGCCTTAAGCAAGATGACATGATGTAGAGAGATAAATTCATGCAATATGAAATAAACCCCATCTTGTTATCCTCGATGGCAATGATGCAATACGTGCCTTGCTGCCCCTTCTGTCACTGGGGAAGGCCACCGCAAGATCGAACCCAAAGCTAAGCACTTCTCCCATGGCAAGAACTACCAATCTAGTTGGCCAAACCAAACGGATAATTCGAAGAGACTTGCAAAGATAACCAATCATACATAAAAGAATTCAGAGAAGATTCAAATATTATTCATAGATAGACTTGATCATAAACCCACAATTCATCGGTCTCAACAAACACACCGCAAAAAGAAGATTACATCGAATAGATCTCCACGAGAGAGGGGGAGAACTTTGTATTGAGATCCAAAAAGAGAGAAGAAGCCATCTAGCTACTAACTATGGACCCGAAGGTCTGAGGTAAACTACTCACACTTCATCGGAGGGGCTATGATGATGTAGAAGCCCTCCGTGATAACGACCCTCTCGGGCAGAGCTCCGAAACAGGCCCCAAGATGGGATTTCGTGGATACAGAAAGTTGCGGCGGTGGAATTAAGTTTTTGGCTCCTGTTCTGATCGTTTGGGGGTACGTAGGTATATATAGGAGGAAGAAGTACGTCGGTGGAGCTCCGAGGGGCCCACGAGGCAGGGGGCGCGCCCTAGGGGGGCGCCCCCTACCCTCGTGACCGCCTCTCTTATGCCTTGGCGTAGGGTCCAAGTCTCCTGGATCACGTTCGGTGAGAAAATCACGTTCCCGAAGGTTTCATTCCGTTTGGACTCCGTTTGATATTCCGTTTCTTCGAAACACTGAAATAGGCAAAAAAACAACAATTCTGGGTTGGGCCTCCGGTTAATAGGTTAGTCCCAAAAATAATATAAAAGTGGAAAATAAATCCCAATATAGTCCAAAACAGTAGATAATATAGCATGGAGCAATCAAAAATTATAGATACGTTGGAGACGTATCACCCGCCGTGATCCAGGTTTGCGTGCATGACTTATGCTTGGTCTACCACATATGCCATGCCGACATTGAGTGCCAGGATTTTAAGGACTTCCTCGAGAGAAACCTAGTCAAATTCGTTACTGTAGACTTTGGTAACGACAAAGAAGTCCTGCGCCGGATAGGCCTCGTTGTAGGCAACACCTTCGACCTCCAGAAGAATCGACTGGTGTCCTCTCGTCAGCCTTCAATGCTGACCCTGGCAGGAGCCATGGTTCATCCTTCATACGGTAAACTGGAGAAACCTCCATACACGTTTCATCGTTATGCATGGCAGCGGAATGTACTAGATATAGACCACATCCACTACGCTGCAATGGATGGCTACCTTTGCTTCAATATCTACAAGGGTTGGATGAAGAGCAACAGCCAAGTGTGCGGTTCAAGCAAAGAAGTATCGGCCAAGAGGAAGAGGGACAAGGACGAAGTCGAGGACATGGACGAGGACTCCGAGTAAGGTGGCAGTGTCGTTGCTCATGGTGGTTCTAATGCAGTGTCTACCAGAATAGTTGCAAAGTTTAATTTCGGGTGTGCTTAATTTAATTTGAGGGGTGTGTTGTGCTGAGCCCCCAGCAGAACTATGTTATGTTTCTTCTCGTTACTTTAACTCTTCAGTACGTACATACTAGTATTTCTTACATTTCATCATTTAGTTGGTATAGTACTACCACTCGTTTCTTCACATTATATACGTACAATATATATGGCCAACATCATATAGCCAGCAGTTTAGTTGTCAAAGAATTTCAGGGTGATTAGTTTTGTCAAAGAATTCCAGGATGCTTAGAGGGTGATTGGATCCAAGGGACTTATTTTAGTCTGACTAAAAATAGTCTCCTTAAGAGGCTAAAGTTCCAAGCACCCCTCACTAAAAAGGGCTAAAACTAGTCTTGAGACTAAATTTTTTTAGCCAGGGATACCCCTACTAAAATGTGGATTAGTCCTCTCTCTACTCATTTAACTCCTCTCCCTTAACACATGCGAGTTCTGGATTGGAGGGTTTGGAGGATAATAAATGCTCATTAACTTGATTTTAGCCTTTTTAGTATTTGGATCCAAGCATGGGTGAGGCTAGCATGTTTTAGTCCCGTTACTTTTAGTCATGGGACTAAAACGTATCCAAGCACCCTCTTAGTTTTATTTTAGGGGTGTGTTGTGCTGGACACCATTATTGTGACTAGCCTTTTTAATAGTACTATATGCATAATTTGGCGACGAGCGCTCTCTATATGTACCACCGTTTTTAATTTCAAGTTTTGCTCCATGGCGCAATCCATCGATACTACTGTTGTACAAAAGTATACATTTTTTAAAAGGCTAGAGGGCGGGGCAATCTAGCTTGGTCGGTTTCACGAGAGGCGAGGGCCTTTGTGATCTGACGGCTCATTACTGCTGGAAGGCGGGGCCTTGTGATTTGACTGCTTGTATAAAAGCGCCGGCGACCTGATCGAGGAGGAGCAAAGAATCGTGCGGTATACTCAAGTTTTCCACTGGAGTAGTACTGCGACGGAGGAGCATGAAACACGGCAGCCCAGTGCCATATGGTGATAAAAATGATCTAATTTGCTAGTCATCTCATTGTTAGCATTGTTCTATTCATTCCCTAAAAAAACCATTGTTCTGTTCATGCCTCGCACAGAATGTGACACGTGCGGCGAAACACCCGAAGCAAAAGATGAAACACAGGAGCAAAAGAAGAAGGAAGATTATCACCCCAAATGATCTAATTCGCCGCGGAGTCGTAACTGCTTCTTCATCGCCTCCACGACCTCCATCTCCTTGCGCGTCACCTCCGCCATCTTCTTCATTCTGTCCATGACGCGGGATTTCTCGACGCAAGCCTTCATCATCTGTTCCACGGCCGCATTACGTACCTTGACAGCAGTCGGGTGCTCGATGCGGCTTCGCCAACTCCTCCTTCTGTTCCATGACGAGGGCCTGCAGCATCTTCATCGAGGAACTATTATTCTCATGCAGCTTCTTCTAGCCGGCGTTCTTTGTTGGAAATATGCCCTAGAGGCAATAATAAATTGGTTATTATTATATTTCCTTGTTCATGATAATCTTTTATTATCCATGCTAGAATTGTATTGATAGGAAACTCAGATACATGTGTGGATACATAGACAACACCATGTCCCTAGTAAGCCTCTAGTTGACTAGCTCGTTGATCAATAGATGGTTACGGTTTCCTGACCATGGACATTGGATGTCGTTGATAACGGGATCACATCATTAGGAGAATGATGTGATGGACAAGACCCAATCCTAAGCCTAGCACAAGATCGTGTAGTTCGTATGCTAAAGCTTTTCTAATGTCAAGTATCATTTCCTTAGACCATGAGATTGTGCAACTCCCGGATGCCGTAGGAATGCTTTGGGTGTACCAAACGTCACAACGTAACTGGGTGGCTATAAAGGTGCACTATGGGTATCTCCAAAAGTGTTTGTTGGGTTAGCACGAATCGAGACTGGGATTTGTCACTCCGTGTAACGGAGAGGTATCTCTGGGCCCACTCGGTAGGACATCATCATAATGTGCACAATGTGACCAAGGAGTTGATCACGGGATGATGTGTTACGGAACGAGTAAAGAGACTTGCCGGTAACGAGATTGAACAAGGTATCGGGATACCGACGATCGAATCTCGGGCAAGTACTATACCGGTAGACAAAGGGAATTGTATACGGGATTGACTGAATCCTTGACATCATGGTTCATCCGATGAGATCATCGTGGAACATGTGGGAGCCAACATGGGTATCCAGATCGCGCTGTTGGTTATTGACCAGAGAGATGTCTCGGTCATGTCTGCATGATTCCCGAGCCCGTAGGGTCTACACACTTAAGGTTCGATGACGCTAGGGTTATAGGGAAAGTATGTATGCGGTTACTGAATGTTGTTCAGAGTCCCGGATGAGATCCCGGACGTCACGAGGAGTTCCGGAATGGTCCGGAGGTAAAGATTGATATATAGGAAGTGTGGATTTGGCCACCGGAAGTGTTCCGGGCATCACCGGTAATGTACCGGGACCACCGGAAGGGTTCCGGGGGTCCATCGGGAGGTGCCACCAGCCCCGGAGGCTTTCGTGGGCCAAGAGTGGGAAGGGACCAGCCCCTAGCTGGGCTAGGGCGCCTCCCACCAAGGCCCAAGGCGCCCTCAAGAGGAGAGGGGGCAAACCCTAGGGGCAGATGGGCCCTAAGGCCCACCCTAGGTGCGCCCCCTCTCTCTCCCCCTTGGCCGCCACCCAGATGGTATCTGGGGGCTGCCGCCACCCCTAGGTGGGGGCGCAGCCCCTCCCCTCCCCCTATATATAGTGGAGGTTTTGGGTCTGCCCGACACGCGAGTCTCTCTCCCCAAGGCGTAGCCCTACCTCTCTCCCTCCTCGTCTCTCGTAGTGCTTGGCAAAGCCCTGCAGGAGTACCGCGCTCCTCCACCACCACAACGCCGTCGTGCTGCTGCTGGATGGAGTCTTACCCAACCTCTCCCTCTCTCCTTGCTGGGTCAAGGCATGGGAGACATCACCGGGCTGCACGTGTGTTGAACGCGGAGGCGCCGTTGTTCGGCGCTTAGATCAGAATTGACCGTGATCTGAATCGCCACGAGTACGACTACCTCATCCGCGTTCTTGCAACGCTTCCGCTTAGCGATCTACAAGGGTATGTAGATGCACTCCCCTTCCCTTCGTTGCTAGATTACTCCATAGATTGATCTTGGTGATGCATAGAAAATTTTAAATTTCTGCTATGATCCCCAACAGTGGTATCAGAGCTAGGTCTATGCGTAGTTTCTATGCACGAGTAGAAAACAACTTGTTGTGGGCGTCGATTTTGTCAATGTACTTGCCGTTACTAGTCTTATCTTGATTCGGCGGCATCGTGGGATGAAGCAGCCCGGACCAACCTTACATGTACTCTTACGTGAGACAGGTTCCACCGACTGACATGCACTAGTTGCATAAGGTGGCTAGCGGGTGTCTGTCTCTCCCACTTTAGTCGGATCGGATTCGATGAAAAGGGTCCTTATGAAGGGTAAATAGAAATTGGCATATCACGTTGTGGTTTTGGCGTAGGTAAGAAATGTTCTTGCTAAGAAACCTATAGCAGCCACGTAAAATTTGCAACAACAATTAGAGGACATCTAACTTGTTTTTGCAGCATATGCTGTGTGATGTGATATGGCCAAAAGGATGTGATGAATGATATATGTGATGTATGAGATTGATCATGTTCTTGTAATAGGAATCATGACTTGCATGTCGATGAGTATGACAACTGGCAGGAGCCATAGGAGTTGTCTTAATTTATTTATGACCTGCTTGTCAACATAAACGTCATGAATTACTTTACTTTATTGCTAACCGTTAGCCGTAGTAGTAGAAGTAATAGTTGGCGAGACAACTTCACGAAGACACGATGATGGAGATCATGGTGTCATGCCGGTGACGACGATGATCATGGCGCCCAAAATATGGAGATCAAAAGGAGCAAAATGATATTGGCCATATCATGTCACTATTTGATTGCATGTGATGTTTATCATGTTTTACATCTTATTTGCTTAGAACGACAGTAGCATAAATAAGATGATCTCTCACAATAATTTCAAGAAAGTGTTCCCCCTAACTGTGCACCGTTGCGAAGGTTCGTTGTTTCGAAGCACCACGTGAAGATCGGGTGTGATAGATTCTAACGTTCGAATACAACGGGTGTAAGCCAGATTTACACACGCAATACACTTAGGTTGACTTGACGAGCCTAGCATGTACAGACATAGCCTCGGAACACGGAAGACCGAAATGTCGAACATGAGTCGTATAGAAGATACGATCAACATGAAGATGTTCACCGATGATGACTAGTCCGTCTCACGTGATGATCGGACACGGCCTAGTTGACTCAGATCATGTATCACTTAGATGACTAGAGGGATGTCTGTCTGAGTGGGAGTTCATTAAATAATTTGATTAGATGAACTTAATTATCATGAACAATAGTCTAAGTTGTCTTTGCAAAAGGGTTGTAGATCAATAGCTCGCGTTGTAGCTCCCTGTTTCAATATGTTCCTAGAGAAAGATTAAGTTGAAAGATATTGTAAGCAATGATGCGGACTAGGTCCGTTGCCTGAGGAGTGTCCTCACTGCTACACAGAAGGCTTATGTCTTTGATGCACCGCTCGGTGTGCCAACCCCTCCAGCGTCGTCTGTGGATGTTATGAACATCTGACAGATATGTCCTGATGACTACTTGATAGTTAAGTGCATCATACTTTACGGCTTAGAATCGGGATTCCAATGACGTTTTGAACGCCATAGAACATATGAGATGTTCCAAGAGCTGAAATTGGGATTTCAGGCTCATGCCCGTGTTTAGAGGTATGAGACCTCTGACAAGTTCTTTACCTACAAGATGGAGGAGAATAGCTCAGCTAGTGAGCATGTGCTCAGAATGTCTGGGTGCTACAATCACTTAAATCAAGTGGGAGTTAAACTTCCAAATAAGATAGTGATTGATAGAGTTCTCTAGTCACTATCACTAAGCTACTAGATCTTCATGATGAACTATGACATGCAAGGGATGGAGATGATCCCGGAGCTGTTCGCAGTGCTTAAGACCGCAAAAGGTAGAAATCAAGAAGGAGCATCAAGTGTTGCTGGTTTAACAAGACCACTGGTTTCAAGAAGGGCAAGGGCTAGAAGGGAAACTTCATGAATGGCAAACCAGTTGTCGCTCCAGTAAAGGAACCCAAGGTTGAACCCAAACCCGAGACTAAGTGCTTCTATTGTAAGGGGAACGGTCACTGGTAGCGGAACTACCCCAAATGCATGGTAGATAAGAAGGCTCGCAACTTCAACAAAGTATATACGTGTTATTAATGTGTACCTTACTAGTACTCCTGGTAGCACCTGGGTATTGGATACCGGTTCAGTTGCTATTATTGGTGACTTAAAGCAAAAGCTACGGACTAAACGGAGACTGGCTAAGGGCGAGGTGACGATGTGTGTTGGAAGTGTTTCCAAGGTTGATGAGATCACCATCGCACACTCCATCTGCCTTCGGGATTAGTATTGAACCTAGATAAATATTATCAGGTGTCTACGTTGAGCATGAATATGATTAGATCATGTTCATTGCAATATGGTTATTCATTTAAGTTAGAGAATAATGGTTATTTTGTTTACATGAATAATACCTT
The DNA here is from genome assembly GCF_003073215.2 of Triticum urartu. Taxonomy (NCBI): domain Eukaryota; kingdom Viridiplantae; phylum Streptophyta; class Magnoliopsida; order Poales; family Poaceae; genus Triticum; species Triticum urartu. The sequence goes on along the minus strand of NC_053023.1, from coordinate 732,558,821 downwards.
TCATGGTCATGCACCCTATGTGAATGGTTCATTGAATCTCGGTCGTGGTAATACACATGTTCACGCCAAAAGATGTAGAGTTAATAATGATAGTACCACTTTCTTGTGGCACTGCCGCTTAGGTCATATTGGCGTAAGATGCATGAAGAAACTCCATGTCGATGGATGTTTGGAGTCACTTGATTTTGAATCGCTTGACACATGCGAGCCATGCCTCATGGGCAGGATGACTAAGACCCCGTTTTCAGGTACAATGAAACGGGCAAGTGACTTGTTGGAAATCGTACATGCTGATGTGTGTGATCCAATAAGAATTGAGGCGTGCGGTGGACATCGCTATTTTCTCATCTTCACTGACGATTTGAGTAGATATGGGTATATTTACTTAATGAAGCACAAGTCTAAAACGTTTGAAAAGTTCAAGCAATTTCAGAGTGAAGTTAAGAACCATCATAATAAGAAGATCAATTCCTACGATCTGATCAATGGAGAATTTCTGAGTTATGAGTTTGGCAATCACTTAACACATTGTGAAATTGTTTCACAGTTGACACCACCTCGAACACCACAGCGTAATGGCGTGTCCGGACATCGTAATCGAACCTTATGAGATATGGTGCGAGCTATGATGTCTCTTACCGATCTACCGCTATCATCTTGAGGTTATGCATTAGAGACAGCTGCATTAACTTTAGATAGGGCACCATCTAAGTCCGTTGAGACGACGTCGTATGTACATTGGTTTGGCAAGAAACCAAAGTTGTCGTTTCTTAATATTTGGTGCTGCGATGCTTAAGGCTTCAGCCAAAAAAGCTCGAACCCAAAGCGGACAAATAGATCTTCATAGGATACCCAAAGGTAATAGTTGGGTATACCTTCTATCTCAGATCCGAGGGCAAAGTGTTTATCGCTAAGAACGGGTCCTTTCTCGAGAAGGAGTTTCTCTCGAAAGAATTGAGTGGGAGGAAGATAGAACTTGATGAGGTTGTTGAACCTCTACTTAAACCGGAAAGTGGTGCAACACAGAAAGATGTTTCTATGGCGCCTACGTCTGTTGGAGAGGAAGTTAGTGATGGTGATCATGAAGCTTCGGATCAAGTTGCTATCGAACCTCGTAGGTCGACAAGGATATGTACTACTCCTGAGTGGTACGGTAATCCTGTCTTAGATATCATGTTGTTAGACAACAATGAACCTACGAGCTATGGAGAAGCGATGGTGGGCCCGTATTCCGACAAATGGTTAGAAGCCATGAAATCCGAGATAGGATCCATGTATCAGAACAAAGTATGGACTTTGGTGGACTTGCCCGTTGATCGGCAGGCCATTGAGATAAATGGATCTTTAAGAAGAAGATGGACGTGGACGGTAATGTTACCATCTATGAAGCTCGACTTGTGGCAAAGAGTCTTTTCACAAGTTCAAGGAGTTGACTACGATGAGATTTTCTCACCTGTAGTGATGCTTAAGTCCGTCGGAATCATGTTAGCATTAGCTGTATTTTTCGATTATGAAATCTGACAGATGGATGTCAAAACAAGTTTTCTTACCAGTTTTCGTAAGAAAAAGTTGTATGTGATACAATAAAAGGTTTTGTCGATCCTAAGGATGCTAAAAGGTATGCTGGCTCCAGCAATCCTTCTATGGACTAGAGCAAGCATCTCAGAGTCGGAATATATGTTTTGCTGGAGTGATCAAAGCTTTTAGGTTTATACAATGTTTGCTAGAAACTTGTATTTACAAGAAAGTGAGTGGGAGCACTACAACATTTCTGATAAGTATATGTGGATGACATATTGTTGATCTGAAATAATGTAGAATTTCTGGAAAGCATAAACGGTTGTTTGAAGAGTGATTTTCAAAGGAAGACCTGGATAAAGCTGCTTACATATTGGGCATCAAGATCTATAGAGATAGATCAAAACGCCTGATGATACTTTCAAAGAACGCACACCTTGACATGATTCTGAAGGAGTTCAAAATAGATCAGTCAAAGAAGGGATTCTTACCTGAGTTGTAAGGTGTGAAGTTGAGTAAGACTCAAAGCTTGACCACGGCAGAAGAAAGAGGAAGGAGGAAGGTCGTCCCCTATGCTTTTTTCATAGGCTCTATACGGCATGCCATGCTGAGTACCGCACCTGATTTGTGCCTTGCCACATGTCTGGCAAGAGGGCACAAAGGTAATCCAGGAGTGGATAACTGGATAGTGGTCAAAATTATCCTTAGAGGAATAAGGAAATATTTCTCGGTTATGGAGGTGATAAAGAGTTCGACGTTAAGAGTTATGTCGATGCAAGCTTTAACACCTATCTGGATGACTATGAGTAGAAAAACCGGATATGTATAATGGAGCAACCATTTGGAATAGCTCCAAGTGGAACGTGGTAGCAGCATCTATGATATGACATAAAGTTTTGTGAAGTACATGCGGATCTGATTGTTGCAGACCCGTTGACTATAACCTCTCTCACAAGCATAACATGATCAAACCCAGAACTCATTGAGTGTTAATCACATAATGATGTGAACTGGATTATTGACTCTAGTAAACTCTTGGGTGTTAGTCACATGGCGATGTGACCTATGAGTGTTAATCACATAGCGATGTGAACTAGATTATTGACTCTAGTGCAAGTGGGAGACTGTTGGAAATATTCCCTAGAGGCAATAATAAATTGGTTATTATTATATTTCCTTGTTCATGATAATTGTTTATTATCCATGCTAGAATTGTATTGATAGGAAACTCAGATACATGTGTGGATACATAGACAACACCATGTCCCTAGTAAGCCTCTAGTTGACTAGCTCGTTGATCAACAGATGGTTACGGTTTCCTGACCAGGGACATCGGATGTCGTTGATAACGGGATCACATCATTAGGAGAATGATGTGATGGACAAGACCCAATCCTAAGCCTAGCACAAGATCGTGTAGTTCGTATGCTAAAGCTTTTCTAATGTCAAGTATCATTTCCTTAGACCATGAGATTGTGCAACTCCCGGATGCCGTAGGAATGCTTTGGGTGTACCAAATGTCACAACGTAACTGGGTGGCTATAAAGGTGCACTACGGGTATCTCTGAAAGTGTTTGTTGGGTTAGCACGAATCGACACTGGGATTTGTCACTCCGTGTAATGGAGAGGTATCTCTGGGACCACTCGGTAGGACATCATCATAATGCGCACAATGTGACCAAGGAGTTGATCACGGGATGATGTGTTATGGAACGAGTAAAGAGACTTGCCGGTAACGAGATTGAACAAGGTATCGGGATACCGACGATCGAATCTCGGGCAAGTACTATACCGGTAGACAAAGGGAATTGTATACGGGATTGACTGAATCCTTGACATCGTGGTTCATCCGATGAGATCATCGTGGAATATGTGGGAGCCAACATGGGTATCCAGATCCCGCTGTTGGTTATTGACCAGAGAGATGTCTCGGTCATGTCTGCATGATTCCCGAGCCCGTAGGGTCTACACACTTAAGGTTCGATGACGCTAGGGTTATAGGGAAAGTATGTATGTGGTTACTGAATATTGTCCAGAGTCCCGGATGAGATCCCGAACATCACGAGGAGTTCCGGAATGGTCCATAGGTAAATATTGATATATAGGAAGTGTGGATTTGGCCACCGGAAGTGTTCTGGGCATCACCGGTAATGTACCGGGACCACCAGAAGGGTTTCGGGGGTCCACCGGGAGGTGCCACCAGCCCCGGAGGCTTTCGTGGGCCAAGAGTGGGAAGGGACCAGCCCCTAGCTGGGCTGGGGCGCCTCCCACCAAGGCCCAAGGTGCCCTCAAGAGGAGAGGGGGCAAACCCTAGGGGCAGATGGGCCCTAAGGCCCACCCGAGGTGCGCACCCCTCTCTCTCCCCCTTGGCCGCCACCCAGATGGGATCTGGGGGCTGCCGCCACCCCTAGGTGGGGGCGCAGCCCCTCCCCTCCCCCTATATATAGTGGAGGTTTTGGGGCTGCCCAACACGCGAGTCTCTCTCCCCAAGGCGCAGCCCTACCTCTCTCCCTCCTCGTCTCTCGTAGTGCTTGGCAAAGCCCTGCAGGAGTACCGCGCTCCTCCACCACCACAACGCCGTCGTGCTACTGCTGGACGGAGTCTTCCCCAACCTCTCCCTCTCTCCTTGCTGGATCAAGGCATGGGAGACGTCACCGGGCTGCACGTGTGTTGAACGCGGAGGCACCGTTGTTCGGCGCTTAGATCGGAATCGACCGTGATCTGAATCGCCACGAGTACGACTACCTCATCCGTGTTCTTGCAACGCTTCCGCTTAGCGATCTAGAAGGGTATGTAGATGCACTCCCCTTCCCTTCGTTGCTAGATTACTCCATAGATTGATCTTGGTGATGCGTAGAAAATTTTAAATTTCTGCTACGATCCCCAACATTCTTCTCCTTCAACAGGTCGATCTCGTGGTAGAGCTTCGCCTTGTCCTCCTGAAGTCGCAGGATTTCGCCGGTCGCCTTCTTCTCCAAGGCAATGCTCTTCTTCAGCAGCATCACGAAGCCGGCGGTCAACTCCCCCTGCTGATTGAGCTCAGCGGGCATGTCGTCGAGGCTCTCCTTCAGCAACTCCATCAAGCCTTGGATGAACTCTTTTTGCTTATTGAGGAGCTTATTGAGCTGATCGGGCATGCCGTCGAGGGATAACGACTCCAGCTCCGCCGGCTCGGCATGTTCGCCTCCGCGGCTAGGGCGCTCCTGGGAGCCATCGCCTGCCCGTGAGAGATTTTTCGAGGTCTCTGCGTGGCGGCGAGCCCTCTTTTTTTTTCCACAGCCTTGGTTGCCGCTCCCTTGTTACGAGTAGTTCTCGACCTAGAGCTCTGCTCACCGACCATGGCAACGACGGACGAAGAAGATGCACTTATGAGGAGGAAAGGTAGAGTAATTTTCGGTTAGGTAGTTCCCCTTTTTATAACCTAAGTACTAGCACTAGTACTAATACCTGCATAGTGGGAACATGTTCAGGTTTGGTACGTACTAGTAGGTGTGAGCAGGCTTTTGAATGTGATGGGAACAAGGTAAAGATTAATTGATAGTTTTAGTTTCGAGGCCCGAAACGGCTCCCGATGAGTTTAGCGGAACATAAATTTCAAGTACTACACTGCTCAAATGCGTAAATATTATGTTACTGTCAAAAATTGGCACAAAATACGAAGGAGACCAATGGAAGTACTACTAGCAACCCACGATTTAACTACTCGCATGCGTGCTATATTAATTGACCATCAATGAAGTGAACGACTTTACACGCGTCAAATTATCACATGGGGTGGATCTTGGTACAAAATTGCGTCTGCCCATGTACCCACGTGTGCGTGCGAGGGAATGAGTGCGTGCATGCACATCTTCACTTCGTGCATGTACCGCCAGTATGGCTCAGAGAGGACGAGTACATTCTTCTGGAACCAGTAGCACGTCACTGTGATCAATCCACGCAAGGAGGTTGCGACAACGCCTCCACATGTGCCACATGGCTTCATGAACTGTAAGAGAGACACTATGTAGCATGCCATTGGTATTCTAATTTACGTGTTCTGCACATACTCAAAGTACTAGTAAGGTACACGTGCATTGCACGCATCAGATTTTGCAACCAAATTATGAATAAATACCACACTATAGCATGTAAGCTCTGAGTCATATATGCCTGATGTAGCCCTTCGTTTAATTCTTATAGTTCATCTCATTCAAAATCAATTAGTTTTTATAAAAAAACTAAGAACGCGGGAATAGGAAAAACATGGGATTACAGTGGAATGTCGTCTTGAATCCTACAGGATTGTACGAGTGTTTGATTGTGCATAGAAAAAACACAGAATTCTTTCAAAGAGGTTTGAGTGGATGGGATGTTTCCTAGGAAATCTAGTGCAAATGAATCATATGGAAAAATTCCTATGGTTTACAATCCTACGAATCAAACAACCAAGATAGGAAAAATTCCTAATGATTAGAATCCTCTAAAATTCCTTTGAGAATCCTTTGAATCAAAGAAGCCCTTAATCTATTTTATGATACATGGAATTGTGCGTTGTAAAGCATAAAGTAAAAAACAAATAATGGCAATTCAACTAGAAAAAAAGTTTGAGCAGTTATGATACGGAAGATTCTAGAACAAAAGAGAACCACTGTTGTTTTGAGGTTTGTGCATTATGCTTAAGTTCAACCATGGAGTCTGCTAGATTGTACATGTGGCAAAATCCGGTGGGGAGCTAGAAGATGGTGCGAGGGGCTGAGTGGAGGGAGACTATGAAGGAATGCACAAGTGCGAGATTGATATTTAGAGAGATGGGGCGAACACGTGCGCTGTTGCGCGCAGTGGCGGAACCATGAAAAATAAATGAGCTAGGGGCCAAGCATTGCTAATCCTTTACGAGGAGGGTCAATTCATGAACTTAAACCATTTTTAGCAGCAATTGTCTAATGATCACATTCATATTAGCCTCGATATATAGTGATGTTAGGGGGAGGGGGGCAGGGCCCTTACTGCCCCCTGTCTTCGCCATTGTGCACGCGTCTGAGAGATGAAGCGGAAGGCATGGATGATGAGAGAGGGACATTGGATATATAATTAATGTGGGTGTATTAGCTATATATGTTAATCCTATATAGAGAGGTATAGATTGATCGATGTGGACGTGGAAAGAGGGTGAGACCTCACTGGATATATCGATTGATCGGTTTGTGTGGAAAACTATGAAAGACCTAGATATATACACACATACATAGAGGAACATCGATCGTTGCGCATGCACGCGTAAGAGATAAAGAATGCCCGATATGATAGAGAGGGGGATGTGTGTGGGTGTGTGCCTTCATGGGAGACCGACCTGAAGAAAAAGATTGCATGCGTGCGATGAATAATGCCGACTGGTAGTGTGTGTGTGCATGCATGCACGAGAGAAAGTTAGTGGTACAATTATAAAGAGAAGACTACTTTGTGGGTGTAAAAGAATATGTGAGGTCATAATCAATGTAAAGTTGAATTCAAATATTTGAATAAGAGATCTTGATGTTTGAAACCCATGCATGCATGAATATAACGGAGATCTACGCGGTGTGGTTTGGAAACGAGCATGTTGTAATGTATACACATTGAACAAGGTCAGACTGATTTGAATTTGAGATATCGATGGCAGACATCATTTGGCCACGTCGCATTCGTGCATGGACACACTATTCTAATTGGAGATGATGGGCGGCTTTCGCATCACATATCTATATCTATACCCCTATATACATATATATTATATATCATATTTTTTTATATTGTGTGCGGGTAAATTTAACTTTGAAAGATGGTCGTTGGATGAGGCCAATCCGATGGTTCAAAGATGACAAATTTGAGCACTACTAGCCGTTGGATATCATCTAGATTCCACCAGATTTCGCCACATGTATAATCTAGAAAACTCCATGGTTGAATTTAAGCATAATGCACAAACATCAAAACACAAGCACTTCTTATTTGTTCTAGAATCCTCCATATCATAATTGTCCAAATGTTTTCCTACATGATTTGCCATTATTTGTTTTTACTTTATGTCTTACGACGCACAATTCCATGAATCTTAAAATAGATTAGCTTTCTTATAAAAACTAGATGATTTTGAATGAAATGAACTATAAGAATTAAACGAACATCTACATCATGCATATATGACTCTAAGCTTGAATGCTATAATGTGGTATTTATTCATAATTTTGTTGCCAAATCTTATGCGTGCAATGCACGTGTACCTTACTCTAGTCTAAATGGTGTTTGTGTGTGTGTTGTGCGTGTTGAGGCCCAAATTGTCTTTTTTGGGGTACACGTTAAGCTTGTTTTTCCGAAATTTCAAGCCGCGCCTTGTTATGCCGAAAATTTCAACACGCGCCTTGTTAGCCCGAAATATTTAAGATATACCATCTTTGTCTCGTTGTGCTCCGACAACTCCCTCCATCTCAACCCGCGCCTTGCTATTCCGAAATTACAACGCGCGTGAAAACTCCCACCTCCTGTGAAATCCCGGCACGCGAAATGCCAGTGGTACCCCTGAACCGAAAGAACCGCCTCAAATCGGTGGGGGTACTTTCGTAACTTACCCCACATTTCGTACAATCGCGTCTCTAAGCCATGGTTCCCCACTGCCATCCCATCTGCCCACCCATTCATACACCGAGGCCGCGAAAACCCGCGATGAAACCCCACACCCTACTCCGTCCGCCACCCAGCCGGAGCCTCTTCCCCGACGACGTCGTCCACAGCAACACCTCGACGTCCCTCATCCACTGTACCGGATGAGGATCCATCGTCGATCTCGTCGTCCCACCGGTTCAGCCACCCCGTCCTCCACCTCCAAGGAGCTGCCTCGACGTTCCCCTCGTCTTTCACACCACCTCCATTCCCACACCGCCGTCTTCACCTGCACCACCGGAAGAGCATCATCATCACCGTTTCCTCAGATGAAGCTGCGGCCTAATCGGCGCCACCAAAGAGGTTGTACACTAATTGCCGCATTTTCTTCTTGATTCGATCTCACGGTGCTGCCGGCGCTCGGTCCCGAGCCGACACGGCGCGGCTCCATCCACGACGGTGTCGCCGGCCACTTCCTCCACGGCGTCGCTCCCTCGGCGGTGATGTCCACATCAGTAGGAGTTGCTGCTTGTTTAGCTCTCGCTCGTGCTGCTGCTCTGCTCTTGCTCTCGGTCCCCTACTTGGTCTGCTCTTGCTATTGCTCTTGCTCGCGCTGCTGCTCCAATTTAGCTACACTTCAGTCGACTGAATCGACTTTTGGGTCAGTCGATTTTCGGGGGGGGGGGCTCGCCGGGGTGAAGGAAGAACTAGCCGCAGCGGGGAGGGGGGCTCGCCGGAGAGGTACCCCACTATCTATCTTAGAGTTCAGGATGGGGGCGGTGGTCGCCGGCGGTGGCGGGGCGGTGGCGTGGGGATCACCGGAGAAAAAGCTCGACACGAGGGGGCCTAGAGGGATGGCCGGGGCGGCGACGGACCGGCGGTTGGGAGTGTTTTCGAGGCGGGTGGGGCGGCGCACCGCCGACCGCGGGCGGCGGGGGGCTGCTGTTTGGCCGGTGGTGGCTGGCGGCTCAGGGGGGTGGAGGTTGAAGATGAACCGCAAGCCCTTGATTTCGTATCCAATGGCTGCAAAATCGACTGACCAGAGATGAAAAAGTCAGTCGACCGACGTGTAGCCTCACCTTGCTAGTGCGTTCAGTTTCGACAGCAAAATTCAGTTTCGACAGTTAAGTTCAGTTTCGACAGTTAAATTCAGTTTTGACAGTTAAGTTCAGAGATGAGCGGCTGATGTATTTTACATCTAGCACTTTGTGGTTATGTATTTTACGTCATGTATTGGAGATGCTATTAGAATTCCACTCAGGTTAACGTTGTTCGTTGTCTCTCTTGTCCTGCTTCAGCCTCGGCGTCGTACAACTCACCGGAGCTGCTCCAACGACGAAACCCTCCATCACAGCGGAGCAGTACCTCGGGCTCCATCTCCAGACGCCTAAGATCTTCTTCCCCTCCTCCGACAGCAAAGTCATCCGGAGCATCCTCACCAGCCAACCCAATCACGCTGAGATCGACATGGCTTTGCCAAAGAGGTTGTACACTTGTTGCATCTCTTTTTTTACTCTACATGTTATATATATTGTCCACTGAGCACACGGATTTGTTCCTTTAGTGTCTCCTTGAAAGAAAAAACGTAGGAATTTTAATTTTCACTTGTCCTTCTTTTCAAATTCCTATTCATGAAGCACAAGACTAAGAGATAGTAGCATAATAGCATTATAACCGTAAATTTTCTTGTGGTTTGACTTAATCTCACCATGCTTCTTTGCATCATGTGATCTTCCAATTGTTGTGAAACAAACACCCAGATTGGAAGAAATCCTGTGTTTTTAAATTCTCTGTTTTGCACGTGCATTCCTATCCTATTCCTGTCTATTTCCTATCCCTGCATTGTTGGAATCCTCCAATTCAAACGAGCCCCTACATAATTACTTCTCTTACAGATAGTTGTCAAAGAAAACCTTGCATGGTTTGTCCCACTCCTGCTGTGCCGTCGTCCACCCCAGCTCAGCTGCTCCAACGACAGAAGGGTCCAGCACAGCAGGGATCCGGCCTCTAGACTATCTTTCACCGCCTCAGATCTTCTTCCCCGCCGCTGGCAGTCATGAAAACTGCATTACCATCATCAATTGAGCAGATGACCTCGAGGACTACACGGGTCCGCAAGAGAGGTTGCACTCTTTCATGTCTGCTTACGTTATGCATCGCTTAATATTACATGCTACTTTATCTTCCTGTTCACCGATTAGACTCTGAGTCAGCTCCAAACTAATGGTCAAACTTGAGTTTTTAAATGGTTGTGGGGTACATATCGGGGCCGCTATCAATAGTATCTATCTACTATCTGGTTAATCTCCGGTGTCTACTATGAGTTTCATGTTGGGTGGGAAACAAACAGCAGAGTAGCCATTATTTGTATTTTTTTAACTGAAGCCATTATCTGCCTGCTATTATTGGTTTTGGGTCTATCCACAGGTTGCTACCATCACTCTGAATTTCTGCATGCACTCCTTACATAATCTCACTATGTTTTATTCCTATGCATGACAGTTATTGTAAAACAATGGAACTGAACATGTAGAGCAAAAGAGATGAGCCTTGCGTGGCAATAAAATTTCATGCAGACGTCGCTCCATGGTAGGCCCAAAGGCAGCCCCCTCCACGCATTTCGGATTGTAATCGAGAGGAAGATATCTATTCTGAGGGGGATTCAGAAGGAGAAGACAACTCCTATTTACCCCCTAAGGTCTTCGCTCTAACTTGGCATGCTGATGTTGGTTATATCATGCATATGGTGTCTTGCATTGCTTACTTTATACATCAAATATGTCATCTGCTTAGTTTAGACATCCTTTGTGCGAATGCCATCTGTTTAGTTTATTCACCGTTTATGTGAATTATGCAACGCCATCTTGTTTAGCCAGGCATCATATATGTGAATTTTGCAATGCCATCCTGCTTAGCCAGCCATCTTATATATAAATTATATCAGGCCATCCTTTTTTCTCGTTACATATTACATTTGTCAACAATGTTAGTATATTCAACTGCTCTTCGTGTGCATCAGCCATTTGACATGGTGATGGCAAATTCTGGAGTGAAAACAAGGTCTTTAGAGCAGACTATGCTATCTGACGAAGCGCATATCCCGCTGGTTACGGATAGCTCCTCAGAGGAGGATTCAGAGACAGATGACCAGTCCTATCCCCCCCCCCCGAGGTGTATGCTCTAACTTGGCAGGGTTATGTTGCTCATATCGTGCGTATGGTGTCTCGCATTGCTATGTCATTTGATTACTTTAGACATGCTTTGTGTGAATGCCACCTGTTCAGTGTCTAATTACCATATATGTGAATTATGCATTGCCATCTTGTTGCAAGACATTATATATGTGAATTATACAATGCTATCTTGTTGCAAAGGCATTATATATGTGAATTATGCAATGCCATGCTGTTTAGCCAATTATCATGTATGTGAATTATATCATGCTATAATTTTTTTGTATTACGTGTTCCATTTGTCGACAACGTTTCTATATTCAACTACTCTTCCTTTGCATCAGTCATTTGAAGCGGTGATGGAAGTATCTGGAGTGAAAACAAGGTATTCAGAGCAGACAATGCTACTTGCTGAAGCAGACATCTTGCTGGTTACAGAGAGCTCCTCAGAGGAGGATTCAGAGACTGATGACCAGTCCTATTTCCCCCCTGAGGTCTATGCTCAAACTTGGCAGGGTTATATTACCCATGTCATGCATGTTGTCTTGCATTGCTTAGTTTTTACATCATATATGGATTGTCATTTGCTTAGTTGCTTACTATATAAATCATATATTTGAATTATACCATGCCATCATGTTTACATAGTACATACACATCATCTATCTGAATTATGGCATGGCAACCCATTTAATAAAGACATCATATAGTTATATCATCTCATCCTGTTTAGTGTTTACAGTCATCATATTTTGAATTATGACATTCTATCCATGAATGTATGTGAATTATGGCATGGCAACCTATTTAATAAACACATTATATAGTTATGTCATGTCATCCTGTTTACATAGTCTCATATTTTGAACTATGTCTTTCTATCTTTTTTAGTTAGCCATCATAATGTGAAATTGTGTCATGCTATCCTGTTTAGTTAGCCATCATATATGTGAAATTGTGTCATGCTATCCTGTTTGGTTAGACAACATAAATATGAAGTATTTCATGCCCTCTTTTATTCCCCACTATCCATTGCACCTGTCTATCATACAATGTCTATACTTTCAATTACTTTTCTTGTTTACTAGCCATTTGAATTAGAGAGCGTGATGGCAGTATCTAAGGGAGTAACAACATGGTCTTCAGAAAAGATAGTGCTACCAGTTGATGCAGATAGAACACGGTTGTACTTGCCCAAGGACCAGATCCACCACACATAACCCAGACTCTCGCAGATTGTACCCCTACCCAGTTGGACAGAGAACCAGCTACACCCCTTCTAACCCCAACCCCGGCAGATAGTAACCCAGTTCCAGTTGACACAGCACCGTCTCCACCATAGAGCACCCAAACACGAGCAGTTAGTAAGGGAACTGCAGTGCCCAAAGCACGAGGACCACCACTCCGAATCCCAACTCAACGCTTAAAGGAGAAGAAGATTTGTTCTCAGCTCAGGTTCTGTAGCTATGGTTCATACTCCTTTGCTCTTGCATTACTGTATTTACTCATACCAACTATTTTCAAATTTGAAGGATGGAATTGAAACTCCAATGGCGCAACAGGTATGTTTTAAACCTGTTTCTTTAACTGGTTTGCTGTTGTAACCTGCTCTATGTTGATTTCAGTTTCAATTGAATAAACAGTTATGTTCTCATGTCATGCACATTACAAGTGTTGTTATTGCTCTATAGTTACCCACACTTATATTCTGTCTATTCTGCTTTGTCTTGAACAAATATTATTTGAACTGTGTCTCTATCTTGATTTGGCAACAAAAACTAGAATGATATAGACCATAAAGTGACCATGGTACATAGATATATGTTTGTTTCATGCTGTTATCCTGTCCACTTTACTACTGAACTCATTTACCAAAATGAGTTTCATATACAACATGGTAAACATGTGATGTGTCTGCTTGTTTCTCTTTTAGAATGCGGACAAAATATTGGAGAATAGTACCGCGTTATCCAATGGTAAAGGAAGTAATGCAGATAAGGTTCAAGATAGTGAGACATCCCTGTTGGTCTTCAAGAAAGCTGATAAAAATTATCTTGATGACAGTGAGGGAACCCAAAAGTCCTGTCTTGATGTAGTGTTCGAGTTACTGGCCACTACTGCTGGCACAAGCTCTTCGAACTTGCTGCCTGAATCAGTTCGTCTTCTTGAGTCTCAACTTCAAGTTGAAAGACATCGATCAGTTGTGCTGCGACAGGAAGCTAAAGGACTGAGGAAGTCCCTGCAGAATTCAGATGCATATTTTCTGGTGCAACAGCAAGCGCTGGAGGATTTAAGCGCCAAACAAGAGAAAGTTAATAAGCTTGCTAAGCATCTTGCCAGCATTATGGGTACCCAAGATATTGTTTCTTGAGATCTTCTGAAGTGGTTTCAGTTCTGGATTTGTTTTGCTGCGGTGTTTATTTGCGCTGGTCGCCAACTTTGACAACCAGTGTATATGATATGCTGCTTTGTTCCCTATATTTGCACTGGTGGCGAACTTTGATGCCTAGTGGATGTAATGTGTGTAATAGCCGTGATAGCCTAGCGTTAGTTGCTTGCTTATTTATTTCCTTGTTGTCTTGTTTATTTGTTTACTTGTAGTCATTGCAGTTCTTTTTCCGCGGTTAGCTAGTGGCTGCAATAACCTATTTTTTAAAACTAGGCCACAATAACTATGGGCTAATATTTACTGTAGTGACACTGGGCCTCCTACTGGCCGTAGAAACAGTGGGCCTTCTACGGGTCGTAGAACCAATGGGCCTTCTACGGGCCGTAGAAAACAATGGGCCTTCTGCGGGCCGTATCATCAATGGGCCTTATACGGGCCGTATGATCGATTGGCCAAATATGGGCCAAACAGACCGCATTATGGCCGTAAACGCGCTAGAATTGGAATCGTCCGTTTATGGGCCGACCATAACGGGCCATCGTTAATAGGCCGTATTTGATGACGCTATGAAAACGACCCAACGTATTAACGGACCACAAACGGGCCGACTGTAACCACGGGCTGAATTTGGCCCACAAGCAGAAAATGACAGTAACGGGTCGTAAGTAAACGAATGCTGGAAATGAGCCCAAGAATAAATGGGCTCTGAGAAGGCCGAAAGATAACATGGGCTGGAAACGGCACAACGGAATAACGGGCCGTTAATGGGTATAAAGTGATACACTGTTCATTACGGGCCAGTTTCACCACGGGCCGTTAATGGGTGGAAAGTGATACACTGTTCATTACGGGCCAGTTTCATCACGGGCCGTTAATAGGCCAAGAGTTACATAGGGCTTCATATGGGCCGAAAGACGTCATGAGCCATACATGGGCCAGAAGTGAAAACGGCTGGAATCATATTGGGTGACCCAGATGATGCTACTGGGCCTAATTCGGATAGGGCATAACGGGCCTTGGGTTAGCGGGCTGTAAATGGGCTATATGCGAACAAGCCGTTAACATGCTTTACATGGGCGGATCCGCCACCTTTTGACCAAGTCAAACGGGCCAACATTTTCACAGGAATGAGCCTCTGTTGGGCTGTGCCACGTGTCGACGTATCATAGGCGCCTTCTGTCCAATGAGTGGATGACATCTGTCCCAACGATGAGCCGACACGTGTTTCCTCCAGCCAATGATGATTTTACACGTGGAAAATTCCCATTGGTTGGGGCTGTTAACGGGTTATCGGATGCAAAACCCGACCCGATAGCTTAACGACGTTCCGTTACGGCGGATGCCACGTGTCGGTCACCCTTGACGAAAGCACTTCTGTAACGCGGGATTTATCGTCATGGAACTGTACACTTCCGTGATGATAATTTTGGTAATGTCATGGAACACTTCTACGACAGCACATGTATGACTGTCTTGATTTCTATCATAAAATCGTCATGAATTTACATGCATGACAGAAAATGCGACCTACTGTGACAAACATGTATCATCACGAAAGTGTATTTTTTTTTTGTAGTGATGAAGGCCTCTGCTCGAGCACCCTCCATCGCCTCCACAACAAGCCTCCTCGATCTAGACCTCCCCGCCGCCGCAGGCTCCATGCGGGCTTTGCCCGATGACGTGCCCCGGTGGCGGCGAGAGGGGCAAAGTACAGGTGGCTGCTAGGGTCGTGTATTCTTCTCATGAAAACGATTCGATCTCGCGTGAATATGCTAGAACTTGGTCATGCTTGTATGCGAATTTTGAATACGCTAAAACTAATTTGAATTTAAGTTAGGAACCACGCCATGTTATTAATTCAATCTTGATATATAAGTTCGAAATCTTTAGCATGGTTTGCTCTTTGCTGCAGTCGAGTAGAACTTCTCTACGGTGCGACCGGTCGCTATGCTACGAAATGAAACGCGCGACCCCGCCACCGCTCCACCAATGCCGCCGCCGCCGCACCCGTCGCGCCTCGGCTTCCACCCGCTGGAGCCGGCGCTCTCCGCCGCGGCCGACGCGCTGCACCGCTCCTGCCCGAGCTCCCCGCGCCGAGCCGTCCTCCGCCGCGCGCGCGCGCTGCACGCGCTCCTCGTGGTCTCCTCCACGCCCTCCGCGCACACGCCCGGCACCTTCCTCGTCAACCAGCTCCTCGCGCTCTACGCCCGCCTCTCCGCGCTCCCCGACGCGCTCGCGCTCCTCCGCTCCGCGCCGCGCCCCAACGTCGTCTCCTTCAACACCGTCCTCTCGGCCCTCTCCCGCGGGGCCCCGCGCCACGCGCCGCAGGCCTTCCGGCTCTTCGGCCAGCTATGCGTCTCCGGGCTCCGCCCCACCGCGCCCAGCCTCTGCGCCGTCCTTCGCGCCGCCGGAGCGCTGCGAGACGGCCGCGCGGGAGCCCTGGCGCACGCGCAGGCCGCGGCGCTCGGCTTCCTCGCCAGCGACATCGTGCCCACCGCCCTGCTGCAGATGTACTCCGAGTGCGGGGCGCCGCGGGACGCCAACCGGGTGTTCGACGAAATGGCGACGCCGGACGTGGTCGCGTGGAACTGCGCGATGCACTGCAGCGTGCGGTACGGCTACCTCGGGCGTGCTCTTGGGCAGTTCTGCAGCATGGTGAGGGCTGGGCTGGCACCCACTGAGAGCACGCTCTCGTCGGTCCTCAGCGGGTGTGCGCGCGCTGGGGATGGCCGCGGAGGGCGCGTGCTACATGGCTGGGTGGTGAAGTCGGAGGAGCTTGACCCTGACACGCCGCTGCAGAATGCGCTGCTCGGCATGTACTCCGGCTGCGGTGATCTGGACACTGCGTTACATGTGTTTGACAGGATTGAGACGCCTGACTTGGTGTCATGGAATACTCTGATTGCTGGGTTTTCTGCTGCTGGGGATGGATGGAGTGCTATGGATGCTTTTGTACGGCTCAAGGATGTGCAGTTCGGCGAGCCGGTTGTCCCTGATGAGTATACATTTGCAGCTGTGGTGTCTGCTGCTGCTGCTTTACCTGCAATGCGTAGTGGAATGCCACTTCATGCTGAAGTGGTCAAAGCTGGGTTGGAGACCAGTGTCTTTGTAGGTAATACATTGATCAATATGTATTTTACAAACGGGGAGCCAGGCTCAGCACGAATTTTGTTCGATTCCCTTCCCGAGAAAGATGTAATTATGTGGACCGAGATGGTTGCGGGCCATTCTTCGTCGGGTGAAGCTGAATTAGCCTTGAAGTATTTCATTAGCATGCTTCAGGAAGGGTACAAGGTCGACAGCTTCTCTCTCAGCAGTGCTTTGAACTCCACAGCAGAGTTTGCAGGTCTTAAGCAAGGAGAGATGCTCCATGCTCAAGTGGTAAAAAGTGGTTATGAGGGGAATATCTGTGCCTCCGGAAGCCTGCTTGATATGTATGCTAAAAATGGTGCTCTCCAAGGTGCCCATTTGGTGTTCTACACCATACCAAAGCGAGATTTGAAGTGTTGGAATTCAATGATAGGGGGATATGGCAATTATGGCAATTCAGAAATGGCATTTAAGTTATTTGGTGAGATGATTCGTGATGAGCTGCAACCTGACCATGTAACTTACATATCCCTCCTTTCAGCATGCAGCCACTGTGGACTAGTTGAGAAAGGAAAGTTCTACTGGTTTTGTATGATGACGGATGATATTATGCCAGGATTCAAGCACTATACTAGCATGGTGAGTTTGTTAGGTAGGGCAGGTTTATTGGAGGAAGCAGTTGATTTACTGCAGAAATCCCCATTTGCCAAGAAATGTCCTGAACTATGGAGAATTCTGCTAAGTTGCTGTGTTGCATTAAATGATTTGTCCGTTGGTGTTCATGCTGCTGAACAGGCACTAGCGCAAGACCCAGATGATATGTCAACACATGTATTGCTTTCAAACCTTTATGCTGCTGCAGGAAAATGGGATGTTGTAGCTGAAATTAGGAAAAAAATCAGAGGGATGATGGTTGAGAAGGAACCTGGGCTGAGTTGGGTTGAGATAAAAAGTACGATTCATGTGTTCTCAGCAGATGATGAATGCCACTCACAGATCGATGACTGTCGTGCCGAGTTGCTTCGACTTAAGGGGAACATGGAATTGTTGTATAGTTCTGAAAATGAATTGCTTTCAAGTGGCTAAGTTCCATGAATAGATTTCAGTGAAAGAGCATTTGACTTGCTTTCCATTGAGGATTGATTATCGATAAGGACCCTCTGGTGAGTTTATTAAGATTAACAATATGGTGCATGTCTTCTCTGCAGTGCTGAAGTTTAAACCCTAACTGGTTTAAAATATAGTTGTGAAAATGATCTGCTGCCAAGTGGCTAAGTTGCCATGAACGGATTTTTCTTAGAACTTAAAAGCGGTTTTGACTGCTTTCCCCTGTCACGGCTACTAAACTGGCTTATATGATAAGATATCGAGTGTAATAGCTAAGCAGAAGAAATGAGAAATTATCAAGGGACAATCTATCAATTTAAGGTTCACACTTAGTACTGTTAGCACCATTGGATCAAAGAAGGTTTACAGTCAAGCTGCATCAAACAAGTTATTGAGGTGGAAGTAACTCACAGTAACTGATCATAAGTTTGACTTATGTTTGGTTCCGACAGAGACTAGGTACATACTAAACATTGGATTGACCAGCTGACAATTGCTCAAGTCTGCTTATAAAAAGGGAGAGAGAAGTTTGAGCGAATGGTACCGTGTCTCTTATATCGACATATCTGTGTGATTCTGTTTCAGTCTGTCTATGATCAGCAGCAGAATTTCAAACTATAATTTTATACTTACCTAAATGTCCCGTCTTGCCATCTTTCAGCATTTCAGAGAAATTGTTGTTGTTTGTTGAGTCGTTTGTTTTGATTAAGGCTTCTTGAAATTTACAGGTTAAGCATTTTAGGGGTGTGCTGTTTGCTTCTGTGAATGACATGAACTGATGAATTTTGAAGATTACAGGGGAAGATATCCCAGAGCTTACATTGGAATTGCTTTAACAGAACAAACAAATTGGTCAGCATTAACTAAGGGCGTGAAGTTCCAGAGTTACCTGTCCCAATCAAGCCCTTCCAATCATGTAAGCTGCCTGAGGCCTGAATATTTGTTCCTTTGTGGATGAAAACATGGCATTTAGATTTGATGCATTAATATTCTTTGGTTTCAGAACTTAATACATGTATGATTTTACATGTCACATCAAGGTAACTAATAATTCTGAAGTTTTAATTGTGGAATTCTTCTAATTGGAGCCTTATCAATGCATCATTGCTCTGTTAACACAGTATGCAAAGTTTGGTTGTGCTCATGTTGCACCAAGGAATTATAATGTGAATCACAGGTCAGTCACTAGCTGATGGATTGCTTAAAATAGTAAGATGATAAGTAAATTTCAAGGAATCGCATTTGTATGGATCTTACATAATTCTTGAGCCCCCATTCATATATCCATTAGATATATATTCAGCAGGCGGAGGAAATTAGGAAATTGATATGACCTGCATTGAAGTACCAGGATATACTTATTTACATGACGATTATTTTTTAAATTTAACTCTGACTATTTTTAGAAAAGACACCCAAAGGGCATCTTATAACTGAATATTATCAAGGAAAACAGTGGACGGTACAATGGAAAGACAACAAGACACAGAACGACCAGTTTCACTATTGAGCTTATAGTTAGCCAATGCTGATATGTAACTTGCACTATTCAGTTTATTGTTCAGCCCAAATATTCCAAGGACTTCCTGAGTTTACACATTAATCATTTTTCAGGTGTGCTGTTTGCTTCTAGGAAAGACATGCACTAAAAAATGTTCAAGAATACGGGGCAAGATTTCCCAGAGCTTATACTGGATTTTTTTTAACAGAAGCAATTTTTGTTCAGCATAACTAACGGATGACCATATGAATGTCAGAGTCAAGCCCTTACAATCATGTAAGCTGCCTGAGGTCCAGATGTTCCTTCCTCAGAATTCAAGAAAAAAAAATCCTTCATCCGTGAAATCATGTCGTTTTGACTTTGATTCATTAATTAATTTTCTTTGGTTCAGAACTTAATACATATGATTTTACATGCCCTTATCTAGATTGCGGAATCCAAAGTTTTAATTTAGCGTGTTCTTATAAATTGGGTATCCATAGCGATCCATCATTGCTCTCTTAATACAGTTTCGTAGTTTGCTTATGCTCATGTTGGACCAAGGAATGATAACTTTGACATGAATCACGGCTTAATTGCTAGCTGATGGATTGCTTAAAAACAGTAAGGTGGTAAGTAAAATTCAAGGAATGTTGTTGTTAGGAACTGTCATGTTGAGGGCATGACAAGTCAGCTCAGGAGGAGGGCCACAGCTGCAGCACTGGGCCCAGGAAGGGACATTAGTTCTTCCAAGGAACAAAGATAGGAAGTTATGATTTGGGTAGCTTCGGCGCCGATCCAGGCGCACTGAGATTACGAACCTCGCCCCCCTGTTGACCACCCCTACAACCTGTGATCCAGTCAACCAAATCCCAAAGAACATGACAGACACTTTATGCAGTTCCAGCATGATAGGGCAACATAACTGCCTAGAAACTTAAAAAATCATATGTGAAAGATCTTACACAATTCTTTATCCCCACACATGTACAAAAATTGCCTTTGGAGCTCGGCCTCCATGGAGGCCTCCAAATTCAAATTTCGAATTTCATCAAATTTCATATTTTTACATTTCAAAAAATTCTGAAAAAATACAGATATACATGAAGGCATAACACACATGTGTGTAAATTTTCAGGGCAAAATATGTTGAAATGAGGGCTGTGCAAAAAAGACAAATCTGGGCCTTTTTTAACACATGATACTATTCATCCTCCCAGGCCATGAATTTGTCTTTTTTGTACAGGTCGCATTTCAACGCATTTCATTTTGAATTTTTACACACATACACATAACATCCTTGTTTACTTGCACAATTTTTTTCAGATTTTTTTGAAAGCAAAAAGTTTGATTTTTGATTTTTTCAGAAAAAGGCCTCCATGGAGGCAGAGAGCCAAACGTCCGTTCTCCACACATGTAATGCTATATACTCCCTCCGTTCCTAAATATAAAACGTTTTGGTAGTTCAATTGAACTACCAAAACGTTTTATATTTAGAACTACCAAAACGTTTTATATTTAGGAACGGAGGGTTTTGAACTACCAAAACGTCTTATATTTAGGAATGGAAAGGGAGTTCACCAGGTGGAGGGAATTAGGAATTAGACATGGTCAGTAGCAGAATATACATTTTTACGTGCCAATTATTCTCAAAGTTATTCAACATTAGTTTCACTATTTGACTTAGTTTAGCTAATAATGTGGATATGTAACTTGCATTTCTTTAAATTATTGTTCAGCCAAAATAACCGAAGTGTAGTTTTTGGTACCCAAATTTGTAGAAATAGTCAAACCCTCCTGAGTCAATTGTTAGGGAAGCTCGGGGGTGGGTGGGGGCTTATATGAAAATGTTTTGAGAGAAGATTCTCTGGACCATGGTCCAGCTGCACCTATGGTCCACATCGTTAGATCTAAGGACATGGGCATCTATGTATGGGCCAGATTAGTAGAGATGGTGAGCATTTATGCTAATATGGATCACTGACTGTCCTTGGAGTTTGGACCATAAGGGCTGCCCATTAAAATTCATGCCAAAGACGTCTCGATACATGCCAATTTGCTATGTGGATGGGTTTGCACTGCTGCCAAACAGCCAAAGCACACTGCATGCATGGCAGCATGCTAATGTGAGAAAATGCGGTACCTACTTTTGATTAGATGGCGCTATATACTTATACTTTGTTTACGTTGGCACTATAACAGAAACCATATTTTTTATTAGTGTCCATATTTCCTCTCATGTTCCAGTGAATATATTACTCATGTGTTTTCGCTTTTCAGAAAATTACAAAAAGGTGTCATGGGAGAGAAAATCAAACATATACAGTAAATTTTTAGGAGCAGAATCTACAATTTCCTATTTGTGTTCCAGTGAATATCGCTGATAATTTTACAATCTTAAAGTACATCTATGTGGTATGTCTATCCTACATTTTTGGCAATTGTCAAGGGAAAATCCAGAGATATAAAAGTTTTTAATTTCTAGAATAGCAGGTGGATCATCAAAAACATATATTTCTGCCCATTAGAGGCATTCATCTTGTAATTAGTAGTAACTTCTCCATAGTTATGACAATAAAAATGAATGCGACCACAGTAGCTATATGCGATGACCTTGGTCGAGTTAGTGCTAGATACATCCATTTGAGCGACAAGTAATTAGGGACGGAGGGAGTACTGCCTATGTGATTAAGGTCTTATGAGCTTACTACCCACTAGCATGCCCATTATGCAACATGGTCCAGTAGAACACTGTTGTATGTTTTTACTAAGTTTTTTTTGGGAGGTGGGTGGGGTTTATATTTGGTCCTCAAGCGGGACAGGAGAGTGAAGCTGTCTTTATTAAAAGAAATGTTTACATGGAAATGATTCTTTAAATTGAACTTCAACTTTAGTTCCACTATTTAACAAAGCTAACAATGATGATATATAACTTGCATTTTTGATTTATTGTTCACCCCAGATAATCCAGGCGTAGTCTTACGGTATCTAAAGCTGTAGAAATAATCAAACCGTCCCAGAGTATTTTAGGACTTACATTGGGTCGCTGAGTCAATTGTTGGGGAAACTCGTGGAAAACACTAGTAAGGGATGACTTATATTAAAATGATGTGGTTTGACTATATCAGTTTTCTGGGTGGGTGAGTGGGTGGGTTGGTGGGGGTATTCATATTTTTTCCATGAAAGGGGGACAGCTGGGCAGGAGGCTGAAGCTATCTTTAAGTACAGAAGAATACACTGTCCATCCCTTGATGTTGAGAACAGCAACTCAGAGAGTTTGTGGTACAGCTTCAAACTGAACTATTTTCTGCCGGCCCTTTTGTTTTCCAGTTATAAGCCCCAGACCACCTTCTTGGTTTATGTTCCTTTATTAGGCTTTCTGGACAAGTATAGCGCCAAGGTAACAGGTTTGTCTTTTCCTTCTTTTGGACTGCTCTCACAATTCCTATTTGACATTTTCGTGTGTTCTTGATGCTTGAATTTCATGCAGATTCGCAAGAAAGGTGTGAGTTTAGCCCAGAATTCTGTTCCAAGCCCTTCCAGTTTGTTCATGACCTTCAGGATCATCTTATAGTTTCGCCACCACCTCTCGCCAAAAGATGGGAGGCTACTACTGCTTGTTTCCCTGCTTGCTCGTCTGCTTTCTGCTCCACACACTTGGCAGCCACTCCCTGAATCAGACATGCAATCCCACTGACCTGGAGGCGCTTCTCTCCTTTTCCAGCAGCTTGGATAGGAAGGGCAGCAGGCTTGTCGGGTGGGGTCCCAACGACACAGCGTGCTGTTCTTGGACCGGCGTCTCTTGTGATCTTGGGAGGGTTGTTGGGTTGGATCTCTCCAACAAGAGCCTTCATGGCGGCATCTCCTCAGCAATCAGCTTGCTTGATGGCCTTGTGACTCTAAACCTCTCTGGCAACTCTCTCCATGGTCAGCCACCGGTTGGGCTTGGCCGGTTAGCAAGGATGCGGATTCTCGACCTCAGCATGAACATGCTCTCCGGCACGTTCCGACGAGTGAACACGGCTTCCCAGCGATTGAGGTGGTGAATGTCTCCTTCAACCAATTCAAGGGACCACATCCTGTGTTCCCTGGCGCAATGAACCTGACGGTTCTTGATATCTCGAGCAATGCCTTTTCTGGTGGCATCAACATCATGGTCCTCTGTGTTGCGCCGGTCAAGGCCCTGCGATTTTCCAGGAATAAGTTCACCGGTCAGGTCCTCACCGGCTTCGGCCAGTGCAAGATGCTTACTGAGCTCTCTATTGACGGCAGTGGCCTTACCGGAAACCTCCCCAGCGACCTTTACACTATATCAGAGTTGAGGAGGCTGAGCTTACGAGATAACCTGCTCTCTGGTAATCTCGGCGAGAACCTGGGTAACTTCTCTCAGCTTATCCATATTGACCTGTCATATAACATGTTCCGTGGCATCATCCCTGACATGTTTGGAGGTTTGAGGAGGCTGGAGTTCTTAAACTTGGGCTCAAATTTGTTAACTGGCACATTGCCTGCTTCCCTGTCGAGCTGCCCAATGCTGCGAGTGATCAACCTAAGGAACAACTCGCTGTCGGGCAAGATTACCATTGACTTCCGTTTATTACCAAGGCTGATCGTTTTGGATGCAGGGGCCAACATGCTGAGTGGTCCTATACCTCCAGATCTCATGTGGTGCACTGAGTTGAGGACACTGAACCTTGGAAAGAACATGCTTGATGGGGACATAACAGAGAGCTTTAAGAATTTGCGATCCTTGTCGCACCTTTCGCTTGATCGTAATGGCTTCACCAACTTGTCATCCGCATTACGAGTCTTGCAGCACCTGCCCAAACTGACAACTTTGGTGCTCACCAAGAACTTCCATGGTGGTGAGACCCTGCCTATGGATGGCATCAATGGGTTTAAGAGCATGCAGGTGTTTGTTTTGGCAAACTGTGCGCTCTCCGGCATGATTCCGCCTTGGCTGAAAAGTATGGAGAGCCTCAGAGCGCTGGACCTTTCATGGAATAAGTTGAATGGAAAGATCCCACTATGGTTGGGCAATCTCAATGATCTCTTCTACATCGACCTGTCAAACAATTTGTTCAGTGGGGAGCTGCCTGAGAGCTTTACACAGATGAAGGGTTTAATTTCAAGTAATAGTTCGAGTGAGCATGCATCAATGGAGGATTTCCCATTATTTATCAAGAAGAATTCATGTAATAAAGGTTTGCAGTACAACCATGTCAGCAGCTTCCCGCCGTCGCTGATCCTGTCCAATAACTTGCTTGTTGGGCCAGTCTTGTGGGGCCTTGGCAATCTTGTGAAGCTTCATGTGTTGGACTTGGGCTGGAATAACTTATCGGGGTCAATTCCTGATGAGTTGTCAACCATTTCAAGCTTGGAAGAGCTAAATTTAACCCACAATGGCCTCAGTGGGAGCATACCAGAATCTCTAGCAAAGTTGACATTTCTCTCCACGTTTGATGTCTCGTACAACAACCTGACTGGACTAATCCCAGCAGGGGGTCAATTTTCCACATTCACAAATGAGAATTTCGTGGGCAATGCTGGACTATGCCTTCGTTGGAATGGCCCCTGCTTTGGAAAGGCTCCATTTGAAGAAGGAAGTGATGGCACCGATACCATATCCGCAATGCTCACGATGACATACATCACTGTGGAAGTGGGATTCGCTTTCGGGCTTTTGACTGTCTGTAACATACTGTTCTTCGCAAGGGCTTGGAGGGCCGCATATTTTCTGGCGGTCGACAGGTTCTTTGATAAGCTCTATGTAATGACAATGGTGAAGGTGAACAAGCTCACAAGAATTTGGGAGGATAAAGATCATCTTTAGAACAAGTCAGACATTGCTCTTTGCAGGTCCTATCTAGGGGGCTTGTGTGCAAATGTTCTTTTTTACTTTATATATGCCGTCTCCTTTTTCTCAGCTTATTATAGTGTCTTCCTTGCTACCACCTCAGGTGTCATTAGGTGGATAGATTCAGTAGCAGGGGTCATATGGTTAGATCTTGAATTCCTCTTCATGCTGAGGGCAATATTGTTTGTGATATGTGTTGATACAACAAAATTTATGAACTGTGTGGTGGGTGCTAATCTGAAGACTGTTTGCTGTTCTCTGTGTGCAGCAGTACAATGTGCTGCCCCTTTCTCTGTTTGTTTAGCTAATTGAAGGTAGCGCTTGTAGATTTCGGTTTCTTCCGCTTAAACCTTTTTTTTTTCAGTTTCTCTTGATTACTTCTGAATTCTGGTTTGTTTTACTGTTTGTGCTACTATTGTCTAGGCTAGTTCTAGTTTTTAGCTAGGATTTTGGTCCTCGTGAGGAGGAGAAAGAAAAGGAAATGTTGTGTCAACTTCTGCAGGAAAATATGTGTCAGACATAAACATTGCTTTAAAACATTTATGCTTCTGCCGGGAAACAGGCCGTTGCGGCAGAAACTAGGAAAAGAGCCAGAGGGATGATGGCAAATGAACCTGGGCTGAGCTGGATTGAGTAAAAATGCAATTCATTTGTTGTCTGCAGATGGTGAGTGCCACTCTCACATAGATAGCTGTCATGGCGAGTTGCTTAGACTCAAGGGAAACACGGAATCTGAAAATGAATTGCTGTCAAGTGGCTAAGTTGCCATGAATAGATTTCAGTTAAAGAGCATTTGAGCTGCTTTCCATTGGAGACTGGTGGTCGATAAGGGCCCTGGGTGTGCTGTATTCAGATATAAAATATGATTGGTGCCTGCAGTGCTGGTGGTTGGAAAGGACCGTAATGGTTGAAAGTGTAGTTGCCATGAACAAAACCCAGTTAAAAGTGGATCAATGAGGCCTATATATATTTCTTCCTTTGTTGATGAAAGCATGGCATTTAGACTTTGATTCATTAAGTAATTAGTTCTCTTTAGTTTCAGGACTTATTACAGACTGTATGATTTTACGTGTCCCCGCCAGGGCAACTAATAATTCTGAAGTTTTAATTAGTGAGTTCTTCTAATTGAGTAATCATATCAATGCATCATTGCTCTCTTAATACAGTATGCGTAGTTTGGTTGTGCTCATGTTGCACAGAGGAATAACAGTTTGAGCTATGACTCACGGGTTAATCGCTATCTGATGGATTGCTTAAAAGCTGGAAGGTGACAAGTAAAATTCAAGGAGTCTTGTTGCCAGTTAGAATTTGTACAGTTCCATTGTGACAGGGCAATAAAACTGCCTACTTATCTTGTTTTCATATTTGTATCGATCTTACATAATTCTTTAGCCCTCATTGATGTATCATTAGCTACATATTCACCAGGTGGAGGAATTATGAATTTGATATAGTCCGCATTGAAGTAGCAGGTTATACTTATTTACATGGCGATTATTCTCTAAATGATCTTTGACATTAGTTTCTATTGAACGTTAAGCCAATGCTGACATGTAACTTGCATTACTGAGTTTTGTTGAAATATATTGCAGCAGACTTGTATATGAGCAGCAGACTTGTTGGGTGGGGTTCCAGTGATGCAGCATGCTGTTCCTGGACCGGCGTCTCTTGTGATCTTGGGAGGGTTGTTGGGTTGGACTCTCCAACAAGAGCCTTCATGGCGGCATCTCCCCTGCGATCACCTTGCTTGATGGCCTTGTGACTCTAAACCTCTCTCGCAACTCTCTCCGCGGCCAGCCACCAGAGGGGCTTGGCGGGTTAGCAAGGTTGCGGAAGCTTGACCTCAGTGTGAACATGCTCTTTGGTGTTTTCCCGGTGAGTGAAGGTGGCTACTTGGCGATTGAGGTGGTGAATGTCTCCTTCAACAAATTCACCGGATCTCACCCTGTGTTCCCTGCCGCAATGAACCTGACAGTTCTTGATATTTCTAGCAATGCCTTCTCTGGTGGATTCAACACCACGGGGCTCTGTATTACGCCGGTAAAGGCCCTGCGATTTTCCAGGAATGGGTTCAATGGTGAGATCCTTGCAGGCTTTGGCCGGTGCAGGATGCTCGCTGAGCTGTCTATTGATGGCAGTGGCCTCACTGGGAATTTCCCCAGCGACCTGTACACTTTATCAGAGTTGAGGAGGCTGAGCTTATGGGAAAATCAGCTCTCTGGTAGCCTCAGCGAGCACCTGGGTAACTTCTCTCAGCTTATGCATATCGACCTGTCATATAACATATTCACTGGCATCATCCCTGATGTGTTTGGGGGTTTGAGGAGGCTGGAGTTCTTAAATTTGGCCTCAAATTTGTTCAGCAGCACATTACCTGCTTCCCTGTCGAGCTGCCTAGTGCTGAGGCCTGAGGGTTATCAACCTAAGGAACAACTCGCTGTCGGGTAAGATTGCCATTGACTTTAACTTACTGCCAAGGCTGAACATTCTGGATGTAGGGAGCAACATGCTGAGTGGTGTTATACCTCCCAGTCTCATGTGGTGCACTGAGTTGAAGACGCCGAACTTTGCAACGAACAAGCTTGAGGGGAAGATACCAGAGAGTTATAAGAATTTGCGGTCCCTGTCGCACCTCTCGCTTGTTGACAATTGCTTCACCAACTTGTCATCGGCATTACGAGTCTTGCAGTACCTGCCCAAACTGACGAGCTTGGTGCTCACCAAAAACTTACGTGGTGGTGAGACCTTGCCAATGGATGGCATCAATGGGTTCAAGAGCATCCAGGTGCTTGTCTTGGCAAACTGTGCGCTCTCTGGCATGATCCCGCCTTGGCTGCAAAGCTTGGAGAGCCTCAGAGTTCTAGACCTTTCATGGAACAAGTTGAACGGAAAGATCCCGCTATGGTTGGGCAATATGAATAGTCTCTTCTATGTCGATCTGTCAAACAACTCATTTAGTGGGGAGCTTCCTGAGAGCTTTACACAGATAAAGAGTTTAATTTCAAGTAATATTTCGAGTGAGCCTGCATCAATAGAGGACTTCCCGTTATTATTCAAGAAGAATTCAGCTGACAAAGGTTTGCAGTACAAACATGTCAGCAGCTTCCCGCCGTCGCTGATCCTCTCCAATAACTTGCTTTTTGGGCCTGTGTTGCGTGGGCTTGGCCATCTTGTGATCTTCATGTACTGGACTTGAGCTGGAACAACTTCTCAGGGGGCATCCCTGATGAGTTGTCAAACATGTCGAGCCTGGAAGCTCTAAATTTGTCCCACAATGATCTCAGTGGGAGCATACCAGCATCTCTAACAAAGTTGACATTTCTGTCCAAGTTTGATGTCTCTTACAACAAGTTGGCTGGAGATATACCAACAGGGGGCAATTTTCCACATTCGCGAATGAAGACTTTGTGGGCAATTCTGCACTCTGCCTTCTTCGGAATGCCTCCTGCACTGAAGAGGCTCCATTTGTGGAAACTAGAAATGAGCAGCATCGTGGTACGGATACTGAAATGCCTGCGATGACATACATCACCGTGGAAGTGGGATTCACTTTTGGGCTTTTAATGGTCTGGAACGAACTGTTCTTCATAAGGGCTTGGAGGGTTGCGTATTTTCTGACGATTGATAGGTTCTTTGATATGATTTATGTCATGATAGTGGTGAAGGTGAACAAGCTCAGAAGAAAATGGGAGTATAAAGTTCATCCTTAAAGAAAGTCAGACACGGCTGTGTGCAGATGTTATTTACTTCATATGATGTTTCCTTTTCTCAGTTTGTGGTTTCTTCCTTGGTCCTTGCTTCCGCTTCAGGTGTCACTAGGTTGTTTGATTTAGCAGCAGGGCTCCCTGTGATTAGATTTTTAGTTTCCCTTAATGCCGTGGACAATATTGTTTGTGATATGTGTGATATATTAAAATTTAAGAACTGTATGTTGCATGCTAATCTAAAGACTGGTCGCTGTGTGGAGCAGTAAAATCTGCTTTCTCCTTTCTCAGTTTGTTTGGGCATCGATCAAAGATGATTCTCGCACTGTTTTTTCGTTTCCCCCCCTCAAAATCTCTCTTTCCACTTTCTCTTTACTATTCCTGGAATGATTGGCTTCGTTGGCTCCAAGAAACACATGAATCTTTTTTTCTCTCTGTAAAATTGTACAAGCCTTCCTTTACTTTGTTTTTGACTGTTGTCTTGGCTAATACTAGCATTTTTGAAGGTTACCTCATTGTATTTTAGCAAGGCTTTCGCTCCCAGCTTCTCAGAGTCTGCTCATAGAAAGGAGAGAAGTGTGAGCCAATGCTATCGTGTGTCTTGCATCAATGTATCTGTTTGATTCTGTTTCAGTCTGTCTGTGATAAACAACAGAATTTTAGCTACAGTTTTCTCTCTCTATGGAACAGAGACAGCTGAATGCCCCGTGTTGCCCTTTTTTTAGTGTATATATAAGAGAGCTATATATTTGCTTGTCGAATGCTATTATTTTGACAATGGCTTCTTGAGTTGCAGGCTAAGCATTTTCCAGGTGTGCTGGTTGCTTCTATGAAAGATATGAGCTGATGAATATTGAAGATTACAGGGAATGTTCTGATTTAACTAAGGGCATTATGTTGCAGAGTTACCTGTCCCCAATCATGTAAGCCGACTGATGTCTGGATATTCCTTTGTGGGTGGAAGCAACCAGCAAAGAACTTAATAAAATCTGAAGTTCTAACTTAGTGAGTTAATAAAGTGATGTAAGCAGTCAACTAAATAAATCTGAAGTTCTAACTTAGTGAGTTCGTCTAATTGGCTAGCCCTCTCGATCCATCTTTGCTCTCTTAATACAGATTGCTTACTTTGCTTATGCTCATGTTCCACCAAAGGATCATAATTCGCTATGAATCATGGTTTCAGTGGTAGATGATGGATTTCTTAAAAAAGTGAGGTGGTAAGTATACAGTTCTTGTTTTCGTATCATATGGATCTTACATAATACTTTAGCCCCATCCTTGTATCCAGTAGCTATATACAGGAACTTAGAAATTTGATATGACCTGCATTAAAGTAGCAGAATATACTTGTTTACATGACAATGCTAAATTCTCTAAATTTAACTTCGACACTCTGTTCACTGTTTAAATTAGCTAGCTAATGGTGATATTTAACTTACACTATTCATTTTATTGTTCGGCCCAAATAATCCAGGCCTACTCTTACAGTACCTAAATTAGTAGAAGTAGTCAGTCCCTCCTAAAATACTGTAAGATTTAAACTGGGGGCCTGAGCCGATTGTTAGGGAAACACAGGGAGATTACTAGGAAGGGATGACTTGTACTAAAATAATCTAGTTTGACTAAGTTTTTGCAGAGGGGGTGGGGGGTATCTTATTTGTTAATCAAATGAAGACAGGGGCCTGAAGCTGTCATTAAGTAAATAATACGTAGCCCAGGCCATTGACTTCGGGAACAGCATAAAAAAGGTTGGTGTTAAGCAAAGATTGATCTGTTTTCCTTCTTTTGGAATTCTCTTGAGATTGCTATTTATCATCTCCGCATGTTCTTGGTGCTTTAATTCACGCAGCTTTGCAAGAGAGGTGTGAGTTTTGCCTAGAACTCTTTCTGAAGTCCTTCGAAATTGTTCATGCCCTTCAGAAACACTTTCTGCTTCCGCCACAGCCTCTCGCCAAAGATGGGACTTCATGCTCCATGTACTGACGATAGGCAGACCCTCCCAAAGTGATGTAGGACTTGCATTGGGTCGCTGAGTTAATTGTTGGGGAAACTCATGGAAAGTACTAGGAAGGAGTCATTTGTATTAAAATAATGTTGTTTGACTAAGTCAGTTTCTTTGGGGTGGTGGTGCTATTCATATTTTTTTCATGACACGGGGACAGAGAACTGAAGCTGTCTTTATGTGAAGAACACACTGTCCATTGCCATTGACTTCGAGAACAGCAACCGAGAAAGTTTGTGGTTAAGCTTCAAACTGAACTA
This sequence comes from Triticum urartu, assembly GCF_003073215.2. Classification (NCBI taxonomy): domain Eukaryota; kingdom Viridiplantae; phylum Streptophyta; class Magnoliopsida; order Poales; family Poaceae; genus Triticum; species Triticum urartu. The sequence goes on along the minus strand of NC_053023.1, from coordinate 732,527,623 downwards.
TTTTTGGCCATCACTTTTGTTCCAGTTAGAGCTCCCAGAGGACCAGACCACCTTCTTGGTTTATGTTCTTTTATCAGGCTTTCTGGACAAGGATACCTCCAAGGTAACAGGTTTTTCCTTTCCTTATTTTGGAGTGCTCTCACAATTGCTATTTGTCATCTTTGTGAATTCTTGATGCTTAAATTATCATGCAGTTTCGCAATAAAGGTGTGAGTTTAGCCTGGGATTCTTTTCCAAGTCCTTCCAAATTCTTCATGCCATTCAGAATCATTTTCTAGTTTCGCCACCACCTCTCGCTAAAGATGGGAGGCTGCTACTGCTTGTTCCCCTGCTTGCTCATCTGCTTTCTGCTCCACACACATGGCAGCCACTCCCTGAACCAGACATGCAACTCCACTGACCTGGAGGCGCTTCTCGCTTTTTCCAGTGGCTTGGATAGGAAAGGCAGCAGGCTTGTTGGATGGGGTCCCAACGATGCCGCATGCTGTTCCTGGACCGGCGTCTCTTGTGATCTTGGGAGGGTTGTTGGGTTGGATCTCTCCAACAAGGGCCTTCATGGCGGCATTTCCTCGGCGATCTCCTTGCTTGATGGCCTTGTTACTCTAAACCTCTCCCACAACTCTCTCCGTGGCCAGCCATCAGAGGATCTAGGCCGGTTAGCAAGGATGCGGATTCTCGACCTCAGCATGAACGTGCTCTCCGGCGCGTTCCCGACGAGCGAACATGGCTTCCCGGCAATTGAGGTGGTGAATGTATCCTTCAACCAATTCAAGGGACCGCACCCTGTGTTCCCTGGCGCAATGTATCTGATGGTTCTTGATATCTCGAGCAATGCCTTCTCTGGTGGCATCAACACCACGGCACTCTGTGTTGCGCCGGTCAAGGCCTTGCGGTTTTCTGGGAATGAGTTCACCGGTGAGATCCGCGCAGGGTTCGGCCGGTGCAAGATGCTTACTGAGCTCTCTATTGACAGCAGTGGCCTTACTGGGAAACTCCCCAGGGATCTTTACACGATATCAGAGTTGAGGAGGCTGAGCTTACGAGATAATCAGTTCTCTGGTACTCTCGGTGAGGACCTGGGTAACTTCTCTCAGCTTATGCATATTGATCTGTCATATAACATGTTCTCTGGTGTCATCCCTGATGTGTTTGAAGGTCTGAGGAGGCTGGAGTTCTTAAGCTTGGCCTCAAATTTGTTGACTGGCACATTGCCTGCTTCCCTGTCAAGCTGCAAAATGCTACGAGTGATCAACCTAAGGAACAACTCGCTGTCGGGGAAGATTGCCATTGATTTCCGTTTACTGCCAAGGCTAAACATTCTGGATGCAGGGAGCAACAGGTTGAGTGGTCCTATACCTCGAGATCTCATGTGGTGCACTAAGTTGAGGACACTGAACCTTGGAAGGAACATGCTTGATGGGGAGATACCAGAGAGCTTCAAGAATTTGAGATCCCTGTTGATCCTCTCACTTGGTAGTAATGGCTTCACCAACCTGTCATCGGCATTGCGGGTTTTGCAGCACCTGCCCCAGCTGACGACTTTGGTGCTTACCCGGAGCTTCCGTGGTGGTCAGACAATGCCAATGGACAGCATCAGTGGGTTCAAGAGCTTGCAGGTGCTTGTTCTTGCAAACTGTGCACTCTCAGGCACGATCCAGCCTTGGCTGCAGAACTCAAAAAACCTGAGAGTGCTGGATATTTCGTGGAACAAGTTGAGTGGACCGATCCCACCATGGTTAGGCAATCTGAATAATCTCTTCTATATCGATCTGTCAAGCAACTCGTTTAGTGGGGAGCTTCCTGAGAGCTTTACACAGATGAAGAGTTTAATTTCGAGTGCATATTCAAGTGAGCATGCATCAATAGAAGACCTCCCATTATTCATCAAGAAGAATCCAGCTGGCAACAGTTTGCAGTACAACCGTGTGGTCAGCTTCCCACCATCGCTGATCCTCTCTAATAATTTGCTTGTTGGGCCAGTCTTGCCTGGCCTTGGCCATCTTGTGTATCTTCATGTACTGGACTTGAGCCGGAACAAGTTCTCAGGGGGCATTCCTGATGAGTTATCAAGCTTGGAAAACTTGGAAGAGCTAAATTTAACCCACAATGATCTCAGTGGGAGCATACCAACATCTCTAACAGAGGTGACATTTCTCTCCAAGTTTGATGTCTCGTACAACAACCTGACTGGAGATATCCCAACAGGGGGCCAATTTTCCACATTCACAAATGAGAGTTTCGTGGGCAATGATGCACTATGCCTCCGTCGGAATGGCCCCTGCTTCGGAAAGGCTACATTTGAAGGAACAGAAAATGATACCATATCCACAATGCCCGCAATGACATACATCATCGCAGAAGCGGGATTCGCTTTCGGGCTTTTGACCGTCTGTAACATACTGTTCTTCGCAAGGGCTTGGAGGGCCGCTTATTTTCTGGCGGTTGACAGGTTCTTTGATATGCTCTACGTCATAATAATGGTGAAGGTGAACAAGCTCAGAAGAAAATGGGAGGATAAAGAGCATCCTTAGGACAAGTCAGGCACGGCTCCTCTCAGGTTCTATCTCAGGAACTTCTGTGCAAATGATCTTTTAACTTAAACCGTCTTCCTTGCTACCACCTGAGGTGTCATTAGGTGGATAGATTCAGTAGCAGGCGTCATATGGTTAGATCTTGAGTTCCTCTTCATGGTGAGGACAATATTGTTTGTGATGCATTGATACAACAAAATTTATGAACTGTATGGTGGATGCTAATCTAAAGACTGCCCACTGTTCTCTGCGTGGAGTTTTACAATCTGCTGTCCCTTCCTCTATTTGTTTGGCAAATTGAAAATGGCGCTCGTAAAATATTTCGGTTTCTTTATGTTAAATCTTTTTTTAGTTTGTCTGTAGTGCTGCTGGTATTTCGGTTTGTTTTACTGTAAGAGCGACTGTTGCTTAGGCTAGTTCTAGTTTTAGCAAGGCTTTTGGTCCTCGTGAGCAGGCAAAAGAAAAGGAAATGTTCTGTCAACTCCTGCAGGAAAATATAGGTGAGGCAGAAACATTACTTTAAAACCTTTATGCTTCTGCTGGAAAACGGGCTGCTGCAGCAGAAACTAGGAAAAGGGCCAGAGGGGCGATGGTTGAAAATGATGAGTGCAACTCCCACATAGATGGCTGTCGTGGCGAGTTGCTTAGACTTAAGGGAAACATGGAATTGCCATATAGTTCTGAAAATGAATTGCTGTCAAGTGGTTAAGTTGCCATAATAGATCTCAGTTAAAGAGCATTTGAGCTGCTTTCAACCGAGGACTGATGGTCGACAAGGACCCTGGGCCTGGGGTGAGCTGTAAAGGACCATAATATGGTTGAAGACGTAGTTGTGAAGATGACTTGCCGCGTTAAATGGCTAAGTTGCCTGTCCAAGTCGAGCCGTTCCAATCATGCAAGCTGCCCGAGGCCTGAATATTTCTTCCTTTTTTGATGAAAGCATTGCATTTAGACTTTGATTCATTAAGTAATTTCCTTTAGCTCCGGAACTTATTACATATGATCTTACATGTCCTCAACTTCAATGGTACCTAAGAGCTTGAAATGCAGTTCTCTTACCATGGTATGTTCTTATCTTTCTAATTTTCATCATGGCTCAATGGTACCTAAGTTGAATATCATCTAATGTTCCATATTTTTCTTCTTTGAATCATTGATATCATTTGAAGATTCTTTTCAGTTAGAAAATTACATAAAATGTGATCTTTAGTATTATATCTCGAACTAAACTCAAAATTTAGTTTAGACCGCCTCTCTGACTCTGTGAACTGTTGCTAAATCCTGACGATATATGATGGCTACATTGCAAAATAGCAAGAATACTACTACCCCACTACTAGCTGCTAATCACTTTCATTTGAATCGTAAGTGTAATTTTTTAAAGTCAAGTCCAATCCAAATGCAAGGCTAAGAATACAATACAAGTGGAAACAGACCCGATCCTGAAAGCTGGGCTACTGAAGCCTACTTAAACTGAACCCATGGGAATATGCATGCAAGAAACAGTACTCCCTCATATCCATATTAATTGTCACTCAAACGGATGTATCTAGCAGCGACAATTAATATGGTCAAAGGGTGTAGCAGAATTGATAAATGTAAATGTTGTCGTCTGGCTATAAGCAACAAGAGCAATGAGCAAGGAGCCTAGTAAGGGTTTTCATTAAGCATGCCAAGAAGGAAGAATATCGACCGAAGCCCTGAGCCACGCTTAACGATCACAATCCATTGTTACTAGTTACTACAGATCATCACATGCACTTTGATGGTAAAATAGACTAGTCTTCGTTATCTGCTCTGAATAAGTTAGACAGATGCTGACCGAAGAAGAGATTCTTACGCTAGCTAGGAGTGCTTAGGGATATCGGTGGGATTGGCTGAGACCTTAGGTCTCCACAACGGAACGATCAGGAAGGTTAGGATGGCGCATAGGCCCTGAGGGCCTCCCCCATCGCGCGCCATGTACATGTACCCTCCATGACCCCATTTGGTGCCCCACGAGTTCTTCAAGATCCAGTATCTTCGTAGGAATGCGTCCGTGCCATAGCCGACCACCAAGACGGTGTGGGTGATGGTGTTGTTGCACGGACCAGTGTACACGCCAATGTCCTCATGTATACCTGGCCAAACCTCGGGCCGGGCCAAGCCCGAGCCAAGAAAACCTGGGCCCGAGCCCGGCCTGGCCCGGCCATTGGGCCTAGTTTTTGGGCCCAAGCCCGGCCCGAACATGCAAAAGCCCATCGGGCCTCGGGCCTCGGGCTGGGCCCCTTCAGAAAACTGCAAAAACGATGGGCCCGGCCCGGCCAGGCCACCGGGCTCAAAATCTAGGCCCGAGCCCGGCCCGGGAGCAGCGTCGGGCTGGGCCGGGTTGGGCTTTTTTGGGCCAGGTCGGGCCGGGCTGGCCGGGCCGGGCAGCCCATGGCCAGGTCTATCCTCACGTAATAGTGGAAATATATGTCGAGCCCGATTTCCACTATGACGAGCTGGACCGCCACCGCTGCCATCAAGGCCTTCTCGCCGCTATATACTGTTGGGACAAACCTGGTCCGGCGACGAACGCCGAGTAGCCTCAAGCGGCACGACCGTCGGACGAACCTCTCGCTGTCTCTCTCGCTCGAACGGAGATAGAAGAAAAAGTGCTAGACATAGATTTTCAGACGACGTACGCCTCGCCGCACAAACGGCGCCACGCCGACGAAGGGCGCAACGGCCGCACGCACGACCTTTCTTTTTCTCTTAACCGGGCACAATACCCCCACATCTACAATGGACTGGATTACATGGCTTAAATAGCCTGACTCACCAGCCACCCCGCAGCCTGAACGCACACATAGCTAACTACCCTGGAGTCTAACAAACTCTATCCATGCACACACACGGACGCCCACCTCCTAGAATATCTCAATCAGATGCAACCATATCCATCCGATGCATGCACGTAGCTAACAACTCTAGAGTCTAACCAACATACGTGCATGACACACACAACCTAATCAACTGACTCAATCATGATTATCCTAACATATACTACATGGAACCCTTCTATGGAAGCAAAGCGGGAAAGGCCATCCGCCCTCATGTGGCACCGACGCTGAATGCCATCGTACGGGTAATTCCTGTCTGTCGCTATACGGTTCTTTTTTATGAAATCCAAGGCTCGCCACGACTCGCCACATCTACAACCAAGGTTAGCTTTGTCGCAGTCGACGAGCATCTGCGGCGACAGATCCTCCAACTTGCCGGTCTTGATAGCAGTTATGCCCTCCACAGCGCCAGCGGCTACGAAGGCCCAACATGCGCCGCAATGCCCTTGATTCTTGACGCTTGTCACCGCGTGGTGGTCCCGCCAATCAACGCGGTCAGGGAGGTCCTCGTTGGTGATTGCGGTATGAGGCTGGTTGTAATGGGGAGTATCATATACTAGTATCATGCATATGATATTAGTCTATGATACTACATCCCTAATGCATAGTATCATATGTTGGTATCACAGAGGACTATTTATTGACATGCATGACACAAAGTAGCACATCATTTAATATGATACGGTATCATGATATGATACTTAAGCCTCTCTTTTTTAATTTAATTCTATGCCACTTCATCAAAATTGCTTAGTTGACATGCATGATATTACCTATGATACTTCCATTACGGGCAGCCTGAGGCATGTAATCGAAGTGGTACGGGAGGTGGCCCGCCGAGGTGCAATCAGCTTCGACGTTGGGTAGCTCTGCATGGGTCCTGTCGGCGAAAATGTTGAGTCCGAGCTTGGAGCGCGCGTCGCCCCGGTTATTCTCATGAATGAAGCGCACATTTGTTTGAAGATGCTAAAGCGCATCAACTTCTCATCGGGCTCACGCGCCACCTCATTGAACGCGCACCAGCGCTCATAGAGATCCCATAGTGACTCTTCCGACTCTAGGTCTTGATCAGTGATGCCCATGCTCGTGACTGGCACAACAGTTGCCATCGCGATGGCGGCCACGAGTAGTGCGGCCAGTCACCATGTTTAACCCACCCTGCACGGCCTCAATCAGTTTACTAGTTTATCTAATAGATATTAATTGAGCCGGTAAAAATTCAACTACAGCTTGCTTTGCAGGGTAACGAAAGGGAATTCCCTCCTCGAAACCCCATGGATGCAATCAAATGCCCTATAGGAGAAACAACGCAGGAAACCTCTAAGACAGAATGGTTAATAAGGAGAGAGAAAATAAGTATCTTCGATCACCATTGCTCATATGATTCTACTGATCCCCCAAAACAAGAAATCCACAAAATAAAACAGTGACAGAAAGTAGAAAACCAGCAGGAGGACGGATCCCTCTCATGACTAGGGTACACCTATATAGCAAACTAATACAGACCAACGGTGGCATCCAAACAAGTCTGGAGTCCCAGCCAACAACACACAAAGAATAGCGTCGCGGGGAAGATAGTTTACCGCATTCCTCCTGTTCTTGAGGCATGCTAGCTCCTAGAAGGGGAACCCGTGGTCCATGGCAAATAGCACACGTGGTATCGAAGAGGAGTGCTTTTGGTGGATGCAGTCGGAAGCAACTGCTTTTATAGATTACACAGCACTATTCTTTAGTGTAGAGCACTCCTAAAATCTTGGGTATATATCAAGCTATATCATATCTCAAAGTACTATGCACCATATCTCGAGCTATCATGTACATTAAATAAGGATTTAGATATACCTTCTCCAATGGCATTTCAAATGTATCATATCTTAAGCTATATCATATACATTAAATATTTTTTAGATAATAATTCTCTAAGGGCATTCCTAGTGCTTCATATCTTAACCTATACCATGTACAATGAATGTGTATTTAGATACAACTTCTCCAAAGGCACTCCCAATGCATCATATCTTAAGACATATCACATACATTAAATATGTGTTTAGATACAACTTTTCTAAGGGCGGTCCCAACGCTTTGCCTTTGACCATATCTTAGTCATTACGCCTAAGCAAACCAATTATGTAGTGCTCTATTTAATGAGAAAAGAGAGAGATACCATATCTTATTCTAGATATAGTTCTTGGCATAAAAACCAATACAACTTTTACTTTTTGTCTCATAAAACACATTAAATGAGAGGATTTAGATACAATAATAAGATACAATATATTGGAGGGGTTATATCTAAGTTCACATTTAATGCATATGATATACTACCTCCGTCTCGGTGAATAAGTCATTCACGTAGTTCTAGGTCGACGATTTAACTATCTAAATGTGTATTATATGTGACAAAAATATATATTTAAAAACTACATCCGTGTAGAAATCTAGTGATATACTTTTCATGATATATAACACATATTTAATTACTCAAATCGATGACTAAGAACTATGTGAATGACTTATTCACATAGACGGAGGTAGTAGTCTAAGATATAATGCATTGGGAGTCCCCTAAGAACACTCTCAATGCATCATATCTTTAATGTATCATAAGATATAGGACAGCGATATTTGGCAACAGTGTGCCCGATAGAAAATTTACCTTACCTGTCGATCACCCGCCAGCTAACCAGGCCAATCACCCCGCCAGCTAACCAGCCCAATCACCCCGCCAGCTAACCAGGCCGCCCACCCCGCCAGCTAACCAGGCCGATCGCTGTACAAGGCCCAACAGAAAATGCCATCCCCCCACGACGCACTTTCCAGATCGCAACTTTCCGCCACCCCCCTTACCTTCCACGCAAGTATACCCTCTCTCACCCTCCCCACCACCCACACGCCCCTCCCCACCACCAACACGCCCCTCCCCTGCACAGCTGCTCAAAATCAACACCAAAGACCTACCCCTCCTCCAGATCTGGATCAAACAAGAGCAGATCATCAAGGGAACGGTGTAAATTACCAGGGATACGGCGAAGAAATCACCAGGCAACATCACCTCACCCTGGTAAGAATCAAAGACTCATCCAAAAATCTCCAAAAAATTGTGCTTAATACAAAGACTTACCCCACCCCCACCAGACCCCCCCCCCCAATCTCTGCAAAAAATACCATCCTTTCAGCACTAGAAAACAGAATAAGCAGACTTCTCTCATAATTTTGCCTATTGCAGTGAGTTACCAATCAACTAAGTGCAAAATTACCAGCCCCCCGTAGTTTTTGTTACCAACTTCATGCAACAAAACAGAGTACCCAAAAAAAAATACCCCATTCCCCTGCTACACTAAACATAGATTTTGTGTTCTACCATGGAAACATAAAGACAAAATAAAAACATCATGGGGACAGGTAAAATTACCAACATTACTGTTTACATATCATCATGGAATGAAAAACCCAGTCTTATACTTTACTATTGAAGTGGGTTTGAAATTTACCAGCATTGGTGCACACATATTACCAGGTCCAGAAAATGCAAATTACCAGGGTTTTTTAGGCATAAAGAATAGTTTACTATTGAAGTGGGTTTGAAACTTACCAGCATTGGTGCACACATATTACCATGTCCATAGGATGCAAATTACCAGGGTTTTTTAGGCAGAAAAGAATGCTTTACTGTTGAAGTTGGTTTGTAAATTACCAGCATTGGTGCACTCATAATACCAGGTTCAGAGTATGCAAATTACCAGGGTTGTTTAGGCAGAAAAGAAAGATACATTCACCGAATCTTCAGAAAACTACCATGATGGAAAACTGTTATTTATCATGTAATATTCCACTAATCTACCAAGCCAAAATGCAGGTGCTCGGGCAATCAGCGCAAACAACAGCTTGCCCAATGGTGGAACAAGTGCACATAGTGCTGGAACAAATGCAAGCACAGGAGCTGGGAGCCTTGGAGAGCAGACAATAAGCGAACCAGCAACTCCAGAATCTGCTGGGATCGATGCTGATATGGAAGGCAGCAACATGGAGGCATATTCCACACCTAAGCCACCTTTGCAAGGGACAAAATTTGACACCATGGAGAGCGCATGTGACCACTACAGCACCTACGCGCGCAGAACTGGCTTTGCAATTAGGCAGCAATTCAAGAAAGAGAGGGTTGATGGAACTATAAGCAGGGTGCTACTAGTTTGTACAAAATATGGCAAACGACGCAAGGACAGGGATGAGCTGCAAGATGTGGAAAACCCAGCCAGCATTGTCAAGAAGAGGAAAAAAAGAAAGTTGTTAGGACTGAATGTGAAGCGCACATGTACCTATCCCACGATGATGCATGGTGGACTGTTGATCGTTTCGAGGACACCCACAATCACCCCCTGATCAAAAAGCCTTCCCTAACAAAATTCTTATCATCACATCGGTACATTCCGAAGGAGGAGCAGGACTTCTTGAGGGTTCTGCACGGATGCAACATTGAGACTGCGAGGCAGATGCATCTGATGTCATGGTTCTACAGGAGTGCTAAAGATGTACCCTACACGACACAAGACATTGCTAATCAACGAGCTAAGTTCCGCTTAGAGCACCGCCACAAGGACGTTGGGAGCACAATTGCATACTTCCAAGAGATGAGGGCCAAAGATTCATATTTCTACTGGAGAATCAAACTTGATGATGAGGACAGGGTTGAGAACTTGTTCTGGATAGATGGCGCATCACGCAGGGCATATGCAAAGTATAATGACTGTTTGTCGTTTGACACGACATACATGACAAACATGTACAAGATGCCGTGTGCACCATTCATTGGAATTAATAACCATGGTCAATCCATCCAGTTTGGGTCTGGCTTCGTTCGAAACGAACTAAAGGAAAACTTTGTATGGCTGTTTAACACATTCCTCCATGCAATGGGTGGTGTTGCCCCTAAAAACATCATCACAGACCAGAACTTTGCAATGAGGAGTGCGATTGACGAGGTTTTCTTGAACATAATACACAGAATTGCCGCTGGCATATAATGAAGAAGGCGAAGGAGAAACTTGGAAAACTTATGGCTGATGATAAACCACTAAACAGAGCGTTCAAAGACTGTGTCGACAACAGCTTGACTGGTACGTACCTAATCTGTTGACCCATTTTAATTACCATGCAGCAAACTTGAGAAGCCATATAAATATATGTGATGCACAAGTTACCATGTGTGGGTCTACACAAGTTACCATGATGTAGTTGGCTATATTACCAGGGGCAGTCACATATGTTGATACCAACTTGTGGTTTGGGAAAGTTACCAGATCTGGAAAAACTGTTCAATAAAATTACCATCTAACAACTAAGAAAAGTTACCAGCATACTTGTACTTTAATTACCAATGATTGTGTATGATATTGTAATTGTCTAATGTTTTGTGTATCACAGAGGAAGAGTTTGAAAACAAATGGTGGGCAATGATGGATGAACATGGCCAGATCAACAACGAACATTTTCAATGGCTGTGGGAAAATAGGAAATGTTGGGCCCAGTGTACTACATGAAGCATTTCTTTCCATTCTTGCAGACAACTGCAAGGAGCGAGGGATTCAATGCTGTGCTCAAGAAGTATGTGAACCCCAACAACTCATTGATTGAATTCGCAACTCAATACAATGCAATCTAGGAGAAAGTAATGGTGGCTGTGACGAAAGAGTAAGTGGACACAATTTACAAAGAGGCAGACATGTATTCGTTGAACCCAATCGAGTTACAGATGCGAGGGATATACACACAAAATCTGTTCTCCAAGTTCCAGGTAGAGATGAAGCTAAAGACTGCTTACGGATGCGACACTTTGCAAGATGGAACCTTCAGGATGTGGTCGCTCCGAGGCATACTACCAAAGTATGGGGATAGGGACTATCATGTGCAGGCGAACAAGGATGAAGGGGTATACTCATGCACTTGCTGCAAGTTTGATCGCGATGGGCTATTATGCGCACACATACTACGAGTAATGGAACAGATTGGAGTCTACGAGATACCAAGGAGGTATATCCTGGATAGGTGGACATGGGATTCAGAAGAGGATCTTGTTCAGCCTAATTACCAACAGCCAACAGTTAAGAAGGGTATGACAGAGGAAGGAAAAAATATCATGAGATATACATCTATTCTGAATGATTTCAAGGAACAAGCAAAAGACGCTTGCACTACTGATGAAGGGATGGCATTGGCAAGGAAACATGTTAATGCTTTCAGAGACGACATGGATGCACTAAAAAAGAGGCAGCTAAAGAAAGCAAGAAAGGAAAAAGATGAGGGGAAAGAAGCACAAATGTTTTCTTCACCACCAGGGACTAGTGCCACTGAAGGTGTCCCAGTAGCGCATCAAGGAAGCATTCCTGTCACGCATGTGTCTGGCAATATTTTCCAGTTCCAGGGCTCACATGCCGAGGGATCCCAATCATCAAACACAAGAGTGATACTAGACCCACCAAAGTCTACTACGAAAGGGCGTCCAAGAGAGAAAAGATTCCAGCACCCATTTGACATTGCAAAGCCAAAAAAAGAGAGGAAGTGTAGAGTTTGCGGGTCGACAGAACAAGATAAACGCAAATGTACCTCACCTATCCCGCACTAACAAATGCAAGTTAGATGGGCATTGAAATGCAAGTTAGAGATTTTACTTATCAATTTTACCCATTTTATTGTGTAAAACGGTGTCGAGACACCATTTAATGAAAAGTTATCAGCACTGAAACATGTAAGTTATCGTCTAGAATGTAATGGGGATTTTCAGAAATGAGAATGAGATTAGTTATCGTTCTTTGTTTGTGAGCAAAATGTTATGACACAATGAAAAAGAAAGTTATCAGCACCTGTTATAGTATGTTATCAGGATTGACTGTCATAATTATCAGCAAAAAATGTATAAAAAAGATAGTAATCAGCCCAGAAAAAAATGTATAAAACTATCATCGTTCTTCAACATAAAACTTATATTGGTGCAAATTTCTCACATCAATTACTCGTTATTGAACAAGTGATAGCGCCATTGCGTGCATTTGTTAAGAGGATGGTCCAACCACATGCTTGTCAATATCTTCCTCAGCGCCGGGATCTGCTCCTTAGTTATTGTCGGGATATTTTTACCATCCCAGAACTCCAAGATCTTGAACACGAAGAAACCACAATCAGTGCTGTAAGGAAAAAAAATAAAAAATGTGTTAAAAAGCAAAATAAGATAAGCAAAAAGCTGAACAAACTTTTAAAATGCTACACTGCTAAGTTACCGGGTATTTAGTTGAAAAAAAATGATGGAGTGCTAGCCAAAAAAACTAACCCATTGTCCTGTTTGAACACATCGATGTACACAAGATCATAGTCTTGGATCTGCTTACTCGAGTCCTTGTACGCAATCAACCAGGCTTTTTTAATGCCATTCATAAGCTTCGTCGCATGTGTGATGAGCGAAGGGCTATCTTGTGGACGAAGAGAATCAAGAACTTCAAATCGTTTTGCCTTGAGATTAAGGCACAAGACATACCAATGCCCGTCCTTTGGTAGAGGTCCCAACTTTTGCAGTGTTGGAAACAGTAGCTGTTAAAAAATGTGAACACATGAACACAAGAAGTTATCAATGCATTTACAGTTAAAAAGGCAAAGTTATCAGGACACTGACAACATATGTTACCAGTAGGCATACATGGAAGTTACCACAGAAAGGAAAAATGTGAACACATGAACACAAGAAGTTATCAATGCATTTACAGTTAAAAAGGCAAAGTTATCAGGACACTGACAACATATGTTACCAGTAGGCATAGATGAAAGTTACCACAGAAAAGTAACATAACTAGGTACCAGCTAAAATTCTTTAATGGTACGATGTCTGACAAAACCAAAATAAGAGCCTGATAAAATTGCCTGTTAGACCAACAAAAAACAGCTTGTACGATTTAAAAGAAGAAAAGTATGTAGTTTACGTAAAAAATTGTACCAGATTTTGGTGACTGAGTATGTAGTTTGCATCACGACGGAAATGTTTGATTAGGAACTTGCTCGTCATATCATGTATGAGAAGATATACTGACAGCAACCATGGAAAAATGATCTTCCCTGGGGGTACAGAATGAGAAAGAGTTCGGATGTGGAGCTCTGCAATATTATTCAAAACTTGACCACCTTCTATCACACTATTAGCGAGCTCCTCCAATGTGACCCACCGCCCATCGATGTCAATAACCCTAATACTGAAAAGCAAACAAAGAAAAAAAATAGTATATAAGCAAATGTTTTGCCGGTGAGGGGTTAAAATACTAGAGAAAAGGAAAACAGTAAATGTCATTACTGTTTTATCTTGGAGTCAACTGAATCAGTGGTGTGCTTGATAACTTCTGCGTAAATAACCTCTTCGAGTGCAGATGTTGTGAGGCCACAATATGGAGGCAGAAGGAACTGCGATGGGCGGCTTACCGTAACTTTCCGAATGTAAGATTTAGGAGTCACACTGGCTGAATGATTACCATAGGGAGGTGAATAACTGGTGTAGCAAATTCAGGGCTGGTGGGGTGGTCTAGAAGAAAAGTGAGGGGAGTTATCAGAGTTGGGAATGGTGGAAAGAAATATTATGGGGAAACAAAAAGAAAAGAAGTTATCAGAGTTTAGAACAGTAAATTATCAACATGGAGATAATGATGTTATCAAGGTTGGCAGTAGGAAAGAGTTTGTTAAATAAAATCTTCCTATCAGTACCTTTTACAGAACCGTAATTTGCTTTTGCTCTAACAGTGGCACGTTCGACTTCTTCAACCCACATAATTACATCGTCGTCTTCAACATCCGCATCATAAACTCGAAATCGACGCTCTTCAAAAAGTTGCGATCAGGTCAGTTTGTGAACTGACAAAAGGAATGTCAAATATGTGGAAAAACAGCTAAAGAATAAAGTGATAGGTAGTACAGAATGATGATATAATTACTGTAGAGAGAAAAAGGGAAGAAAATGAGGGGGGTCAGGATAGTTAAAGGGGCATCATAAAATGTATTAGAATGGTTTGTCTGTGCATGCAGGGAAAGGAAGGGAGGGGTGTATTTACAGCATCAATAAAGGAAACAAAAATGGTTGGAGTTATCAGCATGGTGATAGCAGAAGTTATCAGGGTATGATCACAAAAGTTACCATCTTAGTAACTAGTTAGCAAAAAAATGAGAACATGTAGGTATCTACTTAGAACAAAAAAATACTAGCACAAAATTCGCAAAAAGTTATCATGGTGAAAGTTCCCATACGATAAAATGGTAAGCTGGAAAACAATGTACAAATATCTTTCATGTAGGGCGATGTATTTATCAGTTAAAAGTAGAGCGATACAATTATCAGTCATATGTTAGCATGGTGATAGCATAAGTTACCACACAAAAGGTTGACGTTATCAGCATGGTGATAGCAGAAGTTATCAGGATATGATCACAAATGTTACCATTTAATTAACTAGTTAGCAAATAATTATCAGTCGGATGTTAGTAAAAGTTACCAGGAAAAATGAACAATAATAATCACGTATAATACATCCACACACCAGACAACATAAAAAGTAAAAGAGCGCAAATGTGAAACGAAAACACATAGTTCATTACATAGCACACACGTAAAAGCATAAGTCATTACATGTGAGGGGGGGGAGGTTTTCCATACATAGGATAAAAAGAGCATGAATATACACACAAGGATCAAACTAAAAGCATAAAAAAGGTCTTCGAAAAGCAGACATCCATCCCATCACTCTTTTGTGATAAAGCAAAGACACGTATATGCCTTCACTTACCAAGGTCAGCGGGCTCAGATCCTGAAAACGGATTGGAGTCAATATGATTATTTTCTGCATTCTTTAAATCTCGTGGTGCTGCCGCCATATGATCAATTGGGGGTGCTGCTGCTCGGTCTTGGGGAGCATTGTTAACCGTTGGGGCCACTGCTGGTGCTTGAGTTGTCGAAACAACCGCTGGGGGCGGTGTTGGTACTGCAGCTGGAACTGCGGTCGTCGTAATAATATCTGGTCCGGGCGGTGTGGGGCCAAAATCTAGGCCAAGAGAGCAAGATGGTGGGGTGAAATCCCAGTAGGCCCTAACATCTTCTACATCTGCAATAATGCTGAATTCTTGGGCGGCGACTTGTTCATCCCCAGGTTGAGCTTCAACAAACACTGCATCTTCAGTTTCAACTGGTTCTGCCACATTGGATTGGGAAGATTCAACTTGAGCTTGAACAACACATGGTATTTTGACAGAATCTTGGTCATCTTCAGCTAGAACAGTGGTCATTGGAGGAGCAATTCCTTGAACTTGATCAGCAGAAGTTTCAGCTACGGCAGCGCTCGTTGAAGGAGCAATTCCTTGAGGTTGATCAGCAGAAGTTTCAGCTACAACAACGCTCATTAGAGGAGCAATTCCTTTAGGTTGATCAGCAGAAGTTTCAGCTTCAGTGCCAATAACAACATTGGCAATTTCTTCTACCACTTGAGTAATAGTGGCTGCTGCTGCAAGCTCATCCACAGCTCCAAAACCAGCATCTGGTGAATTCCTAGCAGGGGCATTATCTCGCACAACAGTTATTGGAGAACTGACCATGGGGGAGTCTTCAAAATCATCTTTCGCGTCCTTGGGAGCAAAACGAGGAGAAGACCTAGTTGCAACTGCAACTTTAGAAGACTTCGTAACCTTCCTCACAGTAATCTTGGTCTTCTTGCTGCACACAAAGAAAAATAAACATGGACATCACCAGCTTATAAAAACATTAGTCACCAGCTTATATTAACATTAGTTATAAGATTATATTTGCATACAATAGCTAAAAATAACATTAGTTACCAGCTTATATTGACAGAAGTTAACAGCTAAAAAATAACTTTAGTTACCAGCTTGTATTCAAATTATTTGACAGCTTATGGCCAACTTGGTTTTCCACATAGTGCAAAAAATCAACATCGTCACGAATCATTAATGAAGATGGTAACTATGAAGATAACAAAGTTACCAACAAAATTATCATGCTAAAAAAACAATAAATATTGTAAGAGCTTTGACTATAAAAACTATCAGTCATTCCCGTACAAATTATGATGCCACGCATAAAAGAGCTAAATTACCGGTATATATTCACCTAATTTACAAATGAAAAATAAACAAATAGAGAAAACCATTTAGATATCATATAGCAAGGAAAAAACATTCATAATCACCTGCGTGACGTGTCAGACGAGTCAACATCTGCCGAAGAACGCGCAGGATTACTAGGTATCTCCTCAGACGTGACACCCACCCTTCTAGACCGCGTTTGCTGAAGGTCGGCAACACTAATAGATGGAGCATTCGAACACCCGACAAGTTATTATTTGAAAAAGGATATAGTGCATGTGAGAAAAATGTTACCGTAGACAAATAACACATGCTTACCAGTATATAACTACTAAAATTATCATGCAAACAAAGTTAAACTACATATTGTTCAAATAAAAAACTGAAGTTATTATCGTGAAAATAGCTACTGAAAGTTATGAGCCTTACCATGATATAATTACTATCCTTTCTATAAAAAAACACAAGCTTGATAAGGAATAGAAACTATCCAGACATATTTACTTCTAATTATCAGAAGCTAGGTGCTAGGAAAAGTGATAACACAAAAGAGTAACAACAAGTAAGTATGTACACAAAGAAAAATAAACATGGACATCACCAGCTTATAAAAACATTAGTTACCAGCTCATATTAACATTAGTTATCAGATTATATTTGCACACAACAGCTAAAATATAACATTAGTTACCAGCTTATATTGACAGAAGTTACCAGCTAAGAAATGCAATATAACAAATGAAAATAAAAAGAAATCAACTAGCAGATGATAAGAAACTCACTTGCGAGGATGTTGCTTCTTCCGCGTGGGATTGGCAATTACTGAGTTAGTGCCCTTATCAGGGCCTACAATGCCAAGCTCATTGATGACTATTGCCTTGATAGAACGATGTGTATCATCCAACGACGGCTGGTCAGAAACAGTTGTACCAGTGGCCATGGGCGGAGAAGGTAGGCGTAATTTCTTGCGACGCCTGGAATATTGCTTTTCCAAGTTACGGACGAGAGAAGAACCACACCTCTTCACAGAAGCATCAACAACAGCCTCGTTTTGAGTATCCGTCATATCTGGCTGGTTATGCAATCCATCACTAGATACATTCCCGGAACATGCAGTAAGCATAATTTGAGACTCGAGAGGCTGATCGGTTCCTGCAGTAGCAGTTGCATCAATTCCGGCTGACTTTACCGACACATTGGCAGTTACAAACATGGTTGCACCCACATCTGCATTCGCTGCGCCACCACCTGAAGCATCATGGGCATTCGGTCCAGCACTACCCCCACTACCTGAAGCCTCATGGGCGTTCGGCCCACCTGAAGAACCATGGTAATGAACGTGAAAATCTAGATCTTCGTCAGAGTGACCATCACCGCCACCATCACTATCCTCATGATCAGAATCTGAAACTTCGACAGCTTGCTTCCCGGTATCTTTTACTTCACGCGAGCGGGATGCAGGACGGGTGCTTGCAGTCTTCCCGGCAGTCTTCTCGGCAGTAGAAGATAAACCCTTTAGTTGGTTCTCTAACACACGGGACATCCATGAGCTGTCTTCATCATCCAAGGACATGAACTCATTAACAAGACCACCCAGGAGGCCAACCATGCCAGACAAAAAGCGACCCACAATAGCAGAAGCTTTAGCAAGTTTCTGATAGAAAATCATGAATGAAAAAACAAATAATCAGGTTGTGAGAGACATTAAGTACCATGCAAAAACAACTAAAAATACCACACAAAGATAAGTTAAAATGAAGTTATTCCAAAGTGAAAATCTAAAAAAATAAAAAAGTTACCATCCTAAAAACAGAACAAGTTACCAGGTCTTTATAACAATATTTACCAGGAAAAGGAAAACAAAAATACCCAAACGCACTAAAAAGATTAAAAATACCTGTTCAGAACAGTTTTGCGGTGCATGAACACGCATGAATTTATCTAGACCTTGTAAACCACCAGATAAGCAATAGTCTTGACCATATTGGGGTTTAAGCTGAAAAAAATATGATAAAAACAAATTAAGATCTTGATAAAAAAGATGGCAATACATAGAAGGTAAGAAAAATGACGAATGGGAAATCACCGGTAATTTCCCATAAGAAAGCTTGTCCCTCTGGACATCCATCCGGAGAACTTTCGATGCCAACTCATTCGTCCACACATTAATTGCAAAAGGACCATTAGGCAATATGATATCAAGGCGAGTTAACTCAATAGCATCTATATACAGAAGCTGGAAAAATAGAAAAGGTCGTTACAATCTTGCTGTTTGGCGGAATAAGACGTACAATCCAAATATCATGGGAACAAAAAAATAATAGGGGGACTAACATTGTAGAATAGGAGGCAACCCGTCATAGGCTTTCCTTTTGAAAGGGCTTTGTGAAGCTGATCCGCAATAAATTTGCACCAGTTGAGGTTTTTTACATTGACAATATTTTGCTACGAAAAAAAAGAAATCACATGAAACCTAGAGGAATGTATGCACACAAGTTAGCAGGGGACATAAGTAGATACTTATAACACTGTTAAAGCATTGAATCACCAAGTACATAAGCACACAATTACCACATTATTGAGAAGTAAGTCAAAATTACCATATTGCAAGGCATAAATAAATTATCAGGTGCATTACTAAATAATTACCATACTTTCAGAAAAAATTATCAGGCGCATTACTACATAATTACCACACCATCAGAAAAAAGTTATCACATGCATCACTATGTAATTACTACACCTTCATAAAAAGTTATCCGGTGCATTACTATATAATTACTACACCTTCATATAAAGTTAGCAGGTGCATTACTACATAAATACCACACTTCAGATCACAGAAAAATCAAAGGGACAGAAGTTACCACACTCCAAAAATCAGGGAAAGTTATCAAAGTGCATATGTGCATAATCATCAGACTAAGAAGCAAAAAATTACCAGGTAGAAAAATAGAAAAGAAAAGCGATAAAAAGTATGAACTAGAAAGATAACCAGATGTTCTTACCAACACAGGATACCATCTGGTGCTGATCTTGTTCGAAGTCGTCGGCGCCATCACGGTGCTGGCAGCAAGCACAAGCCACAAGCGCTTGAAATTGTCGTCATGACGGTTAGTGCTCAAGATAAGGTTTAATACATCCACAGTTTTAGGAGCATGTCCAAGATCACCAAAAAGATCTCCCGCAAGCTCAAGCTGTGCATCTGTAGGAACCTTGAAATCCACCGCAATATCACCTCGGGGCACACCCATTATACGATGCACAGACTCTTCACTGACCGGTAACCTTCCGCGACCGGGTACAACAACCTCACGGGAATCAGGGTCGTATAGACCAGCAAGCCATTGAGAAAGCCGATTGAACAGATTATCACACTTGATATTCCGCAGACTAGTGAAATCCATGTCATCGATCGCGGCCATTCTCTCATCTGACATATCCTTACAGGCAGTCACAAGAGCACTAGGAGAAGCCCTATTCCGATCTACGGGAGGCTTATGCTTCTTTAAGGGGTTCACCTCCTCAAAGTCATCATCTAATTTGCGCTTCCTTGGCATCTTGACCTGACACACAAGAATAACAAAGAGAAAAGGTGACCATAAAGGATGCATAGCTGTTGAATTAATAGTCACACACCTATTCTTATGATACATTGGTAACTTGTGAACATACAACAAGATAACTCATCCACAACAGAGAAGGACGAAAATAAAAAAAGGACATGTCTGCTTCTACTAGATATTGAATACCTGATTTTTTTTGCTTATGATACACCGATAAAATGTATGTATCAGGCAAGATAACTTATGCAAAATAGGGATGGCAACAACTTAGACACAAACACATATATTGGACATCACATCACTAAGTATTAAAAAATCAGTGACATGATAAATTTTACAATGGACTCCTGATAAATTATTCACACCACTGATGGTAATATTCACAATTAAAGTTCAGGTAAGTTAAATGATGGCACATCCATCAGTTAGAAACACAAAATGCATCATGAAACGAGACACCACTGGTAGTGCTAGAACAAACAATCCATCATGACAATCTAAACACAACGAGATGAACTGCATATAAAACACACAAACAGTATGGGATTCTCATCAGCAACCTAATTATACTGGTGGTAATTCAATGCCTTCACTGCAACCATAAGGGCATGATAAAACGGAGCCCAACATAGATACAGAGTGAGGAGAGTCGTTGTAAAATCCCCGCACCAAACCCTACCGGCGACCAAAATAACGGCAGAAATCATCATAGGATAACTGAAAGTGCAACTATCCCTAGGTGGTTTTGGTAATTCATAACAACATGTAGCTCATTGAGCTAATGCTATTCCAAGATGATCATTTCAGGAAAGCTCAATGATTGGCATGGCATGGATGGTGAAAGTGGAACCCTCAAAATGCTAAGGACAAAGGATTGGCTCTAGCTCATATGCTCAAGACTCTTCATTTTACATTTTAGTGGTCCAAGATCACATTGAGTCCATAGGAAAAGCCAATACTATCAAGGAGGGATGAGGTGTTGCTTAATGAGCCTCTTGCTTCATGTGCTTAATGATATGCTCCAAAATCCTCAGCTACTTTCCCATATCCACATTTGACCTAAACCCAAAGCCAAACTCGGCCCTACCGATTCTTTCAACCCGGCGCCACCGAGTTTCACTTGTCATAGCCATTGCCAAACCCTAAGAAAATCGGTTCTACCGATAGGGATCTCGGTCTCACCGAGATGGGATTGCAATTTCTCTGTTTCCTTTTCGTAACTTTTCGGTCTCACCGAAAGAGCGGATCGGTCCCACCGAGATTGCAATGTAAACTCACTGTTTCCTTTTCGTAACATTTTGGTCTCACCGAGAAGAGCGAATCGGTCCCACCGAGTTTTCCTGACCAACCCTCTGGTTAGCTTATTACCAAATTGGTCTCACCGAGTTTGTGTAATCGGTCTCACCGAGATTACGTTATGCCCTAACCCTAACCATATCGGTCCTACCGGGTTGCATGTCGGTCCCACCGAAAATCTCTAACGGTCACTAGGTTTACTATTTCGGTCCGACCGAGTTTGTTGATTCGGTCCCACCGAGATTGGTAAATTGTGTGTAACGGTTGGATTTTGTGTGGAGGTTATATATACCCCTCCACCTCCTCTTCACTCGTGGAGAGAGCCATCAGAACACATCTACACTTCCAACTCATATGTTCTGAGAGAGAACCACCTACTCATGTGTTGAGGCCAAGATATTCCATTCCTACCACATGAATCTTGATCTCTAGCCTTCCCCAAGTTGCTTTCCACTCAAATTTTCTTTCCACCAAATCCAAATCCTATGAAAGAGAATTGAGTGTTGGGGAGACTATCATTTGAAGCACAAGAGCAAGGAGTTCATCATCAACACACCATTTGTTACTTCTTGGAGAGTGGTGTCTCCTAGATTGGCTAGGTGTCACTTGGGAGCCTCCGACAAGATTGTGGAGTTGAACCAAGAAGTTTGTAAGGGCAAGGAGATCGCCTACTTCGTGAAGATCTACCGCTAGTGAGGCAAGTCCTTCGTGGGCGATGGCCATGGTGGGATAGACAAGGTTGCTTCTTCGTGGACCCTTCGTGGGTGGAGCCCTCCGTGGACTCGCGCAACCGTTACCCTTCGTGGGTTGAAGTCTCCATCAACGTGGATGTAGGATAGCACCACCTATCCGAACCACGGGAAAAACATCTGTGTCTCCAATTGCGTTTGAATTCTCCAAACCCTTCCCTTTACATTCTTGCAAGTTGCATGCTTTACTTTCCGCTGCCAATATACTCTTTGCATGCTTGCTTGAATTGTGTGATGATTGCTTGACTTGTCCTAAAATAGCTAAAATCTGCCAAGAACTAAAATTGGGAAAAGGTTGAGTTTTTATTTGGTCAAGTATTCTAATCACCCCCCTCTAGACATACTTTCGATCCTACAAGTGGTATCAGAGCCTTGGTCTCCATTTGCTTTGATTTCCATAGCTTTTGGTGGTCATAGCCTTGGTTTCACAACCTAGGAGAGTATGGCGTCTAGCGAGGGAAATTATCACCATAGAGGTCCTTACTTTGATGGTACTAATTTTGCTAGTTGGAAGCATAAAATGAAAATGCATATTCTTGGACATAACCCCACCGTTTGGGCTATTGTGTGTGTTGGTTTGCAAGGTGACTTATTTGATGGGAGAGAACCAAACCGTGAAGCTACCGCGGATGAGTTGAAGATGTTGCAATACAATGCTCAAGCTTGTGATATTCTCTTCAACGGATTGTGCCCCGAAGAATTCAACAAAATCAGCCGTCTTGAGAATGCAAAGGAAATTTGGGACACTTTGATTGATATGCACGAAGGTACCGACTCCGTCAAGGAATCCAAATTGGATGTGCTTCAAAGTCAACTTGACAAGTTCAAAATGAAGGATGGTGAAGGTGTCGCTAAAATGTACTCTAGGC